>NW_019174586.1:13478246-13580752 GCF_002260705.1 Seriola dumerili
ACTTTAGTCTCATGAATTCTGATGCAACTTTTACTTTCCCAGACGTTGTTTTGGAATAAAACTCAGACACTGATGTTCGTTAATTTATGGGTCAGAATCACGAGGTTGAGACTGTACTCCCTCTGTCTCCACACTCATCTTCAAGATGTTTCTCACACTGTCATTAAGACGGATCTCGTCTCGAGAGGAATAATTTGGGTCGTTTTTTTTTTCCTTTTGCATGGTAGCTTAAGTTGGTGGTGCTGATGAGGAGATGTTTATAAATATGAAGCATATTTCCTTCTTGACTTCATGTGATTCTGGTTCCAGTCGCTCTGTGCAGGATCTGCTTTAGTTTCTGTGTTAAGTAAAGTTGTTGAGTGTGCGGCTGAGCTATCAGAGCCAGGTGCTGCAGCAGGAAGACGTCTTTCTGCCTGCTCATTAGGACATTGGCACACAAGAAGCCCTTGGGCCTCTGGGTAACGAAGGACCCCACGGACTTGTGGGTTAATTGGGCAGCTAGAGTGGAGTACAGGTGAAGTTCTGGTTGGCCAATCAGCTGGCGCCTCTGCTTTAGCCAAGTGAACAGCGGGTGGTGGGGGTGTGGGAGGGGGGAGTGGCCTCCGGGGACCAAAAAGTATGCAAGAACGCTGCAGGAAAGTTTTTGAAAAGCAGTGATGCCGAACCGCTATAAATAAAAAAAATAAAAAAAATAAAATAAAAAACGTGTCCATACCTGTCCTGTTCGCCGCCGATTTTATTTTATTTATTTTTTAGCCAAACGCCCTTGTGCCTCGTGCTCCGCTCCCATAACAATAGGAAGCAGGAAAGTCTTACAGATGGTTGTTTTGTGAGAGAACATGACTGACAATGTTGTTCCCTCGCTGATGCTGCTGCTTCTGCTGCTGCTGCTGCTGCTGCTTTGGTCACGAGCCAACTTCTGATGTTGTTGTGGAAAGCCGTAGCTGGCTAGCACCGCAGTTTGTTTAGCCTCGAGGGAACAGGCAGGGGTGAAACCAACCAGGAGCGCTCTGGGACTGAATACTCAATTAAGGCAGACTTGTCTAAAGAAATTGCTGCAGAGATCCCAACTGCTGACAAACTGGCCTCCCCATGGTGACAGCTTAATCATAGTTCTGCACAAACTGTCCAACACTCTGCGTTGGTTCAGTCACGGATGTGGAAAGAGAGAGAGAGAGAGAGAAAGAGAAAGAGAAAGAGAGGGCTGTGGCGTACTGGGAGTTTGTTGTGATTTGTCATCCTACTGCTGCCGGTGTTTGGAGCTCGCTCTAATGACCACGCGAGCTCCTTGACAGCGGCCCCCGTTTGAGCCGGGGCCGGGGATCCATCATTCTCTTCTTTGTGGCTCATTGGCTCGCTGCCTCCCCCGTCCAGGACAAACTCCCCCGCTGCAGCCACCGCCGCCGCCGCCGTCATCAAGAAGGAGCAAATAAACGTGACAGCAGGTTTACGGGAGGCCAGGACGCAGGGGAGGAGAGCCGACGGTAACGGACAACACGGAGCCCGGGGTGCAGTTTGTCTCTACAACACCTGCAGCTACAGGAAAGTGATGGTTTGATGTCCCACTTAGATGCTCTGTCGCCTCCATCACACTGATCTACTGAGAATCTGAGGGGCTTTCTACCGCTCAGCCGCTCAGGTTAAACATATGATCAGATGAGGCCTGCAGCCAGGAAAGCCTGTGTGTACTTATGATGCACAGTGACTTATGGAGAGACCTCACACACACTTAACGTACAGTATATACACAGCACATACTGCACAGGTTACATATAACAGATTTATAGTCACAGAAGCAGATGTGATCATGAGGATAATGTAAAATTGATGAAATAAACAGCAGGTGATATTCCATTACAAGGAATATGCACACACACACACACACACACACACACACGGTTCAGTTTGTAAAATAAAACAGTCACTAAACATCCTGTAGAAAACAGAACATTACCTTTTATGGGAAAGTGAAAATATATGGACTCAGGAAAAACCAGGAACTAGTGTAGATTTCAAAATAAGAGTCTCCACCATGTCCACGGTGAGGATTTAACAGGAATTTCTACTGCCCTGATCATAATTTAGCACAACTACATAAACACACTATTACATATGCATGCACACAACAGCAGAGAAGGTCTTCTTGTCGGATTCAGTTTTGGTTTTTTTTGCTGTGGAGCAGTGAATTCCTGGAAGGATGTTTAATTCCCTCCCTTTGGTTCAGGCTGTCAAGTCTGATTGCTGTACTTTTATTTTGTTATTATAGATGTTAAAAATATAATGTCCTGGCACAGACAAAATAAAATAAAACAAGATTTTTATGGGAGAAATAAAATCTGTGATAAAATGGATTTTAACCAAAGTAGAGGCATTACTTAATTTTTAATGTGTTTTTTAGGATGTACTGTATTTAGCATCTTTTAACGCCTGATGTCTGTTCCTCATCCCTCTCCTTTGTGTGAGTTATCACCACGGAACATAATTATTCTGCCATTTCCGCCGCGCTCTGTCCAAAAAGAGATTCTGATCTCGAGAGGCCACTCCGCGTGAATAAAAGGTCAAAAGTGACCAAAGAGCTTTCACATGAGGCGGGTGGCAGGATTATCTGCCTCCTCGTGTGTTGCTACCATCTGAAAAACGAAGAGAGGGATTGTGGGAGAGAAGCTGTAAATATGATGAGGTAATTCCCGAGGAGGCAAAACTGATAAGTCACCAACGCAGAGGGAGAAAGAGATGGAGTGGCTAACAAAGCAGTAAAATATGGACAATGAGGAGGACCTGGTGAGCTGCACCACATCCAGATATGCATGAGGCATAAATCAATATTTATTGCACATAAAGAAGCAATTTTCCCACCATGAATGATTAAACTTCCCAAAGACGGCCGCAGTCCGCCCGCATTATCGCGTCCTCATTCAAACTGAGGGAGACGGAATTATACGAGTGGATGTGAATGCGGCGTCGTACCTGAGCGGATGTTTACAAACTGCAGGTTATTATTATCGTCATATCGCATTTCCACAATCGTAGTTTTGGCTCTGAATATTTCATGTTTCAGCAAAGCATTCTGGGTATGACAGGGAGGAATGAGAAGGCGTATTTGTGAAGTGATTACCTCTCTCTGGAGGGATTTTTTTTTTTTTTTGTCGTGGAGAATTTACAGCAGATTTTTTTCTGAATTTATAAATCACTCACAGCCAAAACACGTTGACTTGTTTATTCATTTGAAGACCATAAATCAGTTTTTTTATTGTTTCAACTTCCATGCTGAGGGGAAAAATGATGGATGGAGCTCCAACAGTTGGACCTGTCTGATTTTCTGCTCCAGTCAGCCGCAGATTTTTGTGTACAGTCAACTATAATGAGTCGAGTGGATTGATTTCTTCATTTGAGTCTGTTTTACTGGACAATCACGACTTGTTCTGCTGAAACACATGGCGTGTGAATACATTCGCAGCAACACAAGAAGAAGGATGTCTTCAACTACAGAATCTGGACCCGTAGCTTCATGTCTATAGATCCGATAAAGGGCTGTCGTGTTTTCATTCAGGCAGAATCTGGACAGATTAAAAGGATGTGTTGAAGCCCGGCTCTTACACTGCACAAAAAGGTGGGCGACACTCGGGTACACGAAATAACAAACTCATTTATTTACAACAAATTGATTAAAATAAACACAAAAAGTAGAGGGGGAGGAGTCTGTAAGGTCAGTCGAGCAGGGATTGGTTGAGTGAGAATGTGCTGTAAAAACAAAGGAAAACTAAACCCAACACTGCAGAGGTGTGTGTGTGTGTGTGGTGAGGAGATCTGCTGCTGCTCTGCTTATATGCATGCGACACACCGCGCCAAGGTGTTTCCCATGCTGCTGATTAAGGTCTTCAATTGGTCTGCAGCCCTGAAGACAAGTGCAGCCACAGCAGGAAACCAAGCAGAGGGGCGTCACAGGATGCCACTGGTCAAAACTATAATTAATAGCTTGTTTTCACTTATTTACCTTCACTTTATATAAGTACGGCCTAGCTTGAAACTAAAATGCAAGTGTTGGAGCGTGTTGTACAATATTCTGCATTAACCGTCTAGTTCCTGTACTTGTAGGTGTGGGAGCACGGAGTCTGAGAGGTGACTGACTAAAACAGTGAGCAGACAGTAGAGACATTGAGTCATGAATTTGTAATTCATGCCGGTAGCTCTTATTGATCCGTCTCAGATTGTGTGAAGGAACTTTCCTGTGCCTCCACCACTGCTTGAACTGAATTTAAAAGAAAAAAGGTGCCATTTCCATCCGTTATCTACACCCGCTTTAAACCATCATCATCTCTGTTCTGCTGAGGATGTGTTATATCTGGAGCTTGTTGCAGCTCGTGGTGGACATGAACCACCGGGCTGACTCATACAGTACATACAGCACATACTCACAATCACACCTAAGGTCAAATTTAGAGTTGCCTGTCAATCTAACCTGCATGTCTCTGGACTGTGGGAGGAAACAGAAGCAGGCTGCAGGGATTCAACCCCACGACCTTCTTGTAGTGTTAAGCACTACACCATTACACCTTAGCAGCTCAGTTCAAAAGCTAACGGCACAACTGTTAAAACCAAGGGGCCTTTGTGAAAAACACACTTACGTGTTATCAAAGTTGCTAGGTGAGGAACGGTAAGGGAAAGTGACAGTGAGTGTCATCAGGTGTCAATTTAAGACAGAGGAATATGGATCAACTGGACGCCTTCTCCAATTATATGTCTGGACTTTCTGTCTGCCTCCACGGTAACACGTCCTCAGTCATTATGTTGTAAGGCCATTATGTGGTCCCAAAGCTTAGCTAACTTTGTGCTGAGTCACAGTGTGAAGTAAATGTCACATCACGGATATAATATCACCCAGCGCCCCATTCAGTCATTAAATGCTTGCATAAATAATGGGTGGTGCAAATCTGATATTGTGACAGGCCTGACGCTGCTGTGGGTGCAGGCCCGGGTTAAAGTGAATGTGACAGTAAAGATTTATCACAGGTGAAAATCAGGAAGGAGGAAAAAAAAAAATAAGGTGGGAAAAACAAAGACATGATGAAACACAACTTTATCAGTCTCAACAGTCAGTGAGAAAAGCAATTGTCCGCTCACAAATTAATGAAGGAATCCATGTAGCTGCTGCACGTATGATACACAGAATACAAAGTGACACGGACTGTAATCTCCATCCTGTCTCTTATAGTTAACACAGGTTTGGACCACAGTTTCATGAGGTTGCCCCAGTTGCCTAAACCCTTAGGCAGTGGTGCACATTCCTGGTCCTGGAGAGTCCAGCCCTGGCATATCAGTCCCAGGTCTACCCACATCTGATTAGAGTCACCTGAGCCAGGTAATTAGGCAGGTAGAGGCACTAACTGGAGGTACAGATGTGTATGTTATATGAGGCGATGCCTGTGTACTCCTGTTTGTTCCATTTCTCTGTATTTATAATATAAATGTGTGTGTGTGTGTGTGTGTGTGTGTGTGTGTGTGTGTGTGCATGTCATGATCCAAGTGTACATGTTCACAGCATGAAGAAAGCATAAAGTTTTTTGTAATTTGAATAGTGTGGGGTTTATATTCACAAAATAAAACAAGACTAACGCCAGCAGCTCTGTAGGGCGGTAACCATCGGTGCTTTGAGCTAAATGCTAATGTTAGCATCCCCACATGCTGATGTTTAGCAGGTGTAATGTTTACCCTGGACAAACTAGAGCTGAGGATGATGGGAGCATCTTCAGGTCTTCATCTTCTGGGGACCACGAACGTCTGGTTCTAATTTCTTGGAAATCCTTCCCGAGCTATTAAGAAATGATTGATTTTTATGATCGATTGGGTCGCTCGTTGAAGCTCAGCTCTCAGCTGCAGATTGAGACACGTTTATTGAAATGGAGGTATAACTGTTCTTTGAGATGGAGAACTGAAACCACAGCAGTCGGTGTGTATTCACAGTCCATGTTCATGAAGTCAAATAGTGTGAGAGTTATTAAGTGAACTGACAGGCAGAGCAGCAGCGTCTGAGCGAGGCCACATGGATGTAAAAAAGCCTGATGGTGCGCTTAATTCCTCTCTGGGAAAAAAATAAAAAATCAAAAAAGCCCCTAATGATGCAATCATCCAGGAGTCTGCCTCCGGCCAATCACCTGTCAAATTATGAAGAGCGCTGTTTGTGGTTTTAATCTCGCTGAATGCCATTCAACAATTTTCTATGCAGAATATTAGAGCGTAAGATGAATTAATCAGAGAGAGAAGAAATCAATCGGGGCCTGACATTTCGAACTGTGCTGCGCAGCTCCTCAAGCACACACACACACACACACACACACACACACACACAGACACACACACACTGTCTGCCAGGCCCCATTCATCCTGGCTGATTTGATTACAATGCTAGACTAGAGTTGCAGAACTTGCAGGACTTTTGAGTGGTGAAGTGGTTGATGCTGAACGCAGCGTTTCCTGCATTCAAAGAGCTCTCGACAGTGTTGGTGAATGACAGGTCCTCAAGGCTTTGATGCACATAATCTCCTGGTTGAGTCATCAGTACAAAAAAAAAAAAAAATGAACTGTGTTAGAAAATATTTGATTATTTGAAGAAAAAATATAAAATGGTACAGTGGCCCTCAGAGCTCAACACACTGCGAAGAACACATGCAAATAGACGAAACACACATTCAGGAAACATCATCAATTTGACAACACAACCAAATAAACAAACCCATCTCAGCCAGGTTCATCACTTTTTACTGTCCCCTGGAAACACTTCTGTTGTTGTGAGTATTTGCAGCACATGTGTTGTCAAACTGATGAAGATGTTTTCTGAATTTCTTTTGTGTTTTGTCTATTTGCATGTGTTTTCTTCAGCTGCAGTGCGCCGAGCTCTCAGGACCACTGTAAAAACAGCTACATGAAATAGAAAAGTCAGCCATGTGCTGTGTGTATTTCAGTATTAAAATAAAAACACCCGTGCTTCACTAACATTTTTCTACAGCTGTTGGGAGTAGTTAACATTTTATTCTTTATTTCCACAAAGAAATATGTCAGTTTAAGAGTTATTTCTGCAGCGGCATGTACCACTGCCTCGTTCTCATTATGTCACGGGTTTTCTTGAACGCGGCTCGGCAGCTACCTGTGAAGAATCCTGACATCCCCGCACTCTTCTCAAGATGGTACCGTGACCACTCGCAGCTCAAATTGTCATCAGTGTTTTAAAGTTTGTTAGCTGTTCACTCATAGCTAGGTCTGTGCTAGCGTAACTGTTAGCCACGCTATGACTCAGCAAAAACATAGCGATAGCCGTTAGCCACAGTAATTGTTTCCTTCGGTAATGGAGCTCGCGGCCCTTTAAAGAAAACTCTATGTCCTTGTCAAGATGATGTCAAGATGATATTCATCAGTGGATGAAAGCTGGCGAGGACTTTAAGTATTCATTTATTTATTCATTTTTTTCTTTTGAGATGCAGCTCTGTTGTTTGATATGAAGGATAACTGATCTCCAGCTTTTAGTCTTCCTGAGTGCGTCCCTGATGGATGTGTGTACATGCATGCGGCAGCATATGAGCTTCGAATCATGATGGATGGTCGGACGAAGAGCAAAGAGCATGAGACTGTGTACACCAGGACTCTGTACATCTCCATCCATCTCCTGTTAATGCAGCAACCGCAGCTCTGAGGCTCTGGGACACTTTGTTGACGTCCCAGTGAATCCTGGGTGATTTATCATGTCGAGTCGCAGAGTTCAAGCCCTGCATGCATGCCATACACAACTCCATCTTGATTTTTATACACGTTTGACTTGCTTCTTCTGTTCTTGTGGTTCATTTTCTTCCTTTATCTGCCCCCGTCATTCCTCTTCCACCTACTTCTGTCCAGTTTTCTCACCATCTTATCTTCTTTCCTGTTTTTCCCATCATTTCCCTCTGTCTTCTGTCTCTTAGGGCCTGTCTTAATCTGCCTTCTCGTCCGTTCTCATGAAACGTCATCAGTCACATTCCCAACTACTGTTCCAATTTCAAAATCAACATTTAGCCAAGTTCAACTGCCTCGAAATTTCCTTTACGCCACCTGGAGCTGACTTCACTTAGAAAATAGTGAAATCCAGAATTACACTGATATTTTTTGTTCTAGATTTTGTTTATTTATCAAGAATAATGGATTCTTGAACATTAGCTTTGACATTTTGGGGCAATAAACTTACAAACCCCTCTCAGATCATATGTTCTCCTGTATTGAAACACGCTTTTGACCGCAGTCTGGAAGTGACTTTGATTTAGATTTTATAATAAACTTAATAATTAAGTTTCACAGCATCTCTAAAAAAATGATTCAGAAACATGGCTGAAGTCAAACGCAGGCGGTGACGTGTATGATCGTTCATTTTGTATATTTTAAGTTTTCATTACAGTGAGAATAACAAGCGTATCTGTTGAGGTGGCCATGATGATTAACAGCTCTAAAATAAAAGAGTGGATTCAGTGCAGCTCTGAACTGACGTTACTTACAGTCACATTAAAGTGTAATCACCAGAGCCCAGCTGAGCCGGTCATGTCAGAACATTGCTGTCCTGAAAACTGAAAACCGAGTGAACTACATCCTCCTGTTTCTCGGAGCTTGGGCTCCTGAGTTCAACTTGCCAAATTTCAAAAAGTCTTGAGTTTGACTTTTTCTCTTCTTCATGTCTTTTTTTTTTTTCTTTTCTTTCTTTGTTCTCTTATTTTCTTCACTTGTATTGTAATTCCCTTTGGTCTACCCTTGTTCCCTCTCATTCTTTCATTATTTACTTCTACCCTTCTATTCCCTCTCCTTCCTTTCTGCCTTTATATTTGTCTCTTTTTATTTCTTTCAAAAAGCTTAACGCTGTCTGTGTATTCTTCCTCTATTTCACTTTTCCCTTTTCAGCTTAAGAGGCATTTACCTTTTTATGCATTTCCCTTCAGAAAATGACATTTTCTTTGCATTTCTGAGATAGAAATGCAGCTATGAAGTTTCTGCCTGTATGTACAAAGCAAAGAACCACCCCCCCACCCCCACAGTACATAATGTACCCTCCGTCAGTGGCGTCCACATGGCGGCATCATGCAGATGGAGTTTTTTGGGCATGCATGAACATTTAATGCCACAACACATAAATTATTTCCATTTTGGAGATATTTGGGAGAAGCTGGAAGAGCTGAAAAGATTTCCAGTAAAAACCAGGCTGCTGTAAACACGTTGCCCCCCTCCCACTCCGCCCCCCCCCTTTTGGGCCAATCACTGACAAATATGACTTCTTGTTTTGAGCTTGTAGCTGATGTTCCCCGCTGGGCCAATCACAGTCATTTTAGATGCTGGAATGAAGCTAAAATGAGATGAACCGACTCCCTGAATTTGTCAAAATCAGATCTCTGGGACGCTGTCAGAAAATGTGTACTGTATCTTTCTGGATCATATTCCTTCATCTCGTGTCGATTTGCCCAATACAGCGCCCTTAAAAATCTCATCTGCTAAAAACAAGTTTTAAAAAAATAAAGTCGCTGGCAGAGCGAAATCACTTCAACCTGTTTTTCAATTCAAGTCGACTTCTTCTTTTGAGACGTTTCTAAAGAGAAGTGGCAGCATCTGGAGACGAGACGGAACAAGATTACAGCGCTAGAATGAAGAAAAATGAATGTCTTAATCCAATCGGTGTCCCTGAGATATTGTGCGTGACAGATGGACAAACAAGGGTAAATTTGTTGTCTTTCAACCAGTTTCATCATGACACTGAGGATCTCCTGTGGATTTCAGAGAGCTTCATCCACTGCTGAAATGAAGGACACGGCAACACAGTCAGGGATGTGTTAGTACCAGCAGAATTGTCGGTGCGGGCAATGACAAAGGCTACAGGTTATTAACGCTTTGACGGATTTAATGTCCTGGCCAGCAGGATGGTTTTGCTTTTTCTATTTCTCTGTCGCTGCAGTGCAAAAGAAATCTACATCACATCAGGTTATTTCCATCTAAAATTTGTTCTATAAAACTTATTTCTAAAAAAGAGAAATGCAAACACACTAACAGAATTAATCATCCAGGGTCATATCAACTTTTTCCAAAGAACTCTGAATTCAATGTGTTGCTGTAGTAGAATTAAACCAGTCTACCACTAAAGCTCCCATCCAGTGTAAAGGTCTCTGTCCATGTGTAGTGTGATTATAGATCAGCTCTAGCTTCTATATTAATACTGTGAAAGTATCAAAGCCTCAGTCCACAGAGAAATGCACACAGCCTGTATTCAGAAACTGAGCCTTAAAACCAGCCGTCAGGACTTCTGGAACTTTGTGATGTCACAACAAAGCAGTCACCAAGCCCCGCCCACCTGGACCCACCATCCAAACCTTTGCAGGATTTGGTTTCTCTGAGTGTTTTTACCTGAAATCTGCTATATTTTTTAATGGATCACTCAGAAAACAGTCAGCCAATCAGAAGAGAGGCTCAGAAGAAATTTATGTCCAAAATATTAGAAAAACTTCTCAGTATCCTGTGTGGTTCAAACCCAGCTCTCTGGGTAAAAACACCAGAAAACCAGATGTAGTTTGATCATTAAGTAACTTAGATTTACAACACACAGCACACCTGTTGGTACTGTTGAGTCAGAGAAATGAACATATCCTAAAGATGACTCCTACAGGACTCATCCACCTGTCACTTCTGAACATTAAACCTTAGCAAACCTAATCTGTACAATGAGTAAATGTGAGGATGTGCATATTTACAGAAACCCAGTCCCCCGGTAGCTTGTCAGACGAGCTCCTCAAAACTTCGCCGCTGAGACAAATCTCTAGTCTAAACAGTGTATTAACATTTATCTAATAGACAACATTAGAGACACAGTGGTGAGCCGCTCAGGTTAAATTACGGTTGCATGGCTGCAAATGCGCAGAATGTCAATGACAAAATTACTTTCTCTGGCCTGGAGAGCCGAGCGGCTGGATGCCCTTTCAATCACGATGGTCAGGGTGAACCCCAGAAGCAGGACTGGCATCAGGGTCAGTCACACGCTCTTAATTTACATACACGCAAGAGCCTGAACAAGATCAGTCTCACCTGGCGCTGCAGCAATATAACACAGTACATTTCAACATTTCAATCTGCAGCCTCAAGAATTTAAACACCTCTTTAAAACCAGTTTACATTACAGTTATTACTCCCAGTAATACTCCGTTACTCCGACGTTTGGGGGTCGGGTTGATTGCATGTGACTTCAGGTAATTTTAATGACCATAACGCATCTAAAAGCATCTGCAGAAACTCAGCAGTCACTTCCTGCTCTGCTGACGCCCACGTTTGTTTGACTGTAACCAATCAGCTGCACTCTTTAGGTCATCGAAGGTTATTCCTTAGTGTCAAACTCCTCCTGTTGTTTTAACTGGCAGGCGCAGAGGAAGTGAAGAGGACGTTCTCGTTAACAGCAGTGACGTAGCGACAGCCGGCTAAAGTGGAGCAATTAGGGCTAATCAAATGGCATTCTCCTTTATACAAATGTTGGGAAAGGTCAGCGGGCCGACAGATGTAATTGATCAGATAGCAGTTTCCACTCAGCGTGAAGGTTAGCTGATGCTGACATTTGTTAGGATCATTTTCAGCCCTGGATTAAAGCTGTACAATGACATTTTACATTTGTCGGAGTTTATTCTGCCCCGATATGCTCTGAATACGCAACAGGAGGAAGGATTCAGGTTTTTTCATGCCAATTTATCAAAGCGTTGTGTGGGCAAGATTTACCTGTTAGTCATGATACAGACATATGTTTAATTCCAGCGTTAAATATGATGCTAATGTGGAAACAAAGAGGCTCATTTAGCTCCAAACACTGAAATGAGGCTGTTTAGTTTGAAGGCTAACAGAAAAAGGTGCAGACAGTTGTATATGTTGTTTATTTTTGCAGTTCTACGATTTGAAAATATTTCTATCATAATATCTATTTACATTTAGTTCTAAATGTAACACTGTTCTGCGCTGCTGGCTTCATGAACAGCGCCGTGTGTTTACACTCAGTTTTAACCTTAACTGTACAGGCCACTTGGATGGTGTATATGACCGTCCACTGTGAGAATAAAAACTCTTCTTCTACTGCACATTTAACCTCCCTTTAACCTCAGTTATGAATTACTTTTAACCAAAACACCACACAAATCAAACTTAAATCACACTACACTCTTTTTAGTTCCCAAATATAAAGTATTTATTAAACCAAAATGTGGCCTATGCAATGTAAAAATAAAAAATATTTGTACCAAGAAATAAAATATAGACCCAGATTCTTCTTATGGCTAGATTTCACAGAATAACCTAAACCTACATCTATATCCTTTAAACAATTTTAAGCTGCAACTCAACAAAGCAGCTAGATGCACTCAGAGCAACACGATCATCTCACTGGAGCGACCTGTTGAATATAAGTCTGATATTCACTCTATTGTTGGTCTCCACCAGCTTCTGCTGTCCGGTGCAGTCTATGTGCTGCAAGAGAATGAAAACAATGAGCTAAAAGAGGCTAAAAGTTGCTCAGAACTGCACAGTTGATCATCTTAATAATCCACAGTGCTGCAAGGGAGCGAGACAAAGTTGGTCAACCGTATGTTGCCATGTTTTTAAGTGAAATCTTGATCTGCGAAGTAACTTCTAACAGCACATTTTAAAGTGAGGAGAAATATAAAGCAGTGTTTGTGCAGCTCTAATGGACAAATCTCCAGTAATTTTTAGTCCCATTGTGGTTTGTGACTCAACGATCTCATCAACTAGATTAAGGATTAGCACAAGCGGACATTCATGGTCCCCTGAGGGTGAGTTGTAACTTTGAGACAACTCTGTCGCACAACATTGGAAAATCATACATTATTCTTCAGCCACTGAACCACAGGTGAGCTGAGTGAATCAGAAAGCGGCGCAGGTCTCACCTGTGCGTAGGAATACGGTAGTTCAGCGGTTGTAAAAATGTAGTGCTAAAGGAAAGTGCTGTTTTCACGGGAAGATAAGCCGCTGGAAAAATTCTATATGAAGCGTACATTTAAACGGATTTCGGATTGTTTCGTTGGTCGTTTTTAGAAGTGTATACAGTGCTTCATTTTAAGGCATCACAAGTACAAAATGTCAGGAACTCCTGGCTTACAACATGGACTGAAAACCCTGTTTTAAGCTTTCCAGTATTTTCTCTTGACAGTTTCTTTCATCATCATGGCAAAGAAGAAGGATTCTGAGTCTGTATAAATGCTGGAACACAAGGTAACAACACAGAAAATGTATTTTTCACCACCTGAGACTTTTAAAACCTGAGCGGCGCTGGTATGTGCCCTCCTTCCCACCGACACCAGCAGAGCGGGGGTGTTTCTGCATGATGAACTGCATGTGTCCGTCTCTGCAGGGAGAAGGAGGAAGAGGACGAGGGTGGGGGGGGAGAAGGAGAAGGAGAAGGAGGGTGTTCTCCTCATCCAGAAATAATCCAATTCCACGGGAGGATGAACCAAACCTCCACCCTGCCGCTCTCAACTTCACAACCATGAAAAGAGCTTTAGAGCCAGAGGTTGCTGAGGAAAGACCCCAGAGACTAACTCTGTGTGTGTGTGTGTGTGTGTGTGTGCTGTACATGGTGTGTGTATGTGTATGTTTTAGCCTGGACAGCAAGTAACCCCCCCCCCAACCCATCACCCCCTTTTACCTCCTAGCCGCTTATTTGAAAGGGAACACGGTATGCTGGGACAATCTGTGTTGTCTCATTGATATTCTCACACACACACACACACACACACAGATGAGAAAACTGATGCAACAGCTTGTTATGACTCAATAAAAGTAGAAGTTGTTTGTGTTTTTTTTTATCTGAAAAACCATGAAAAAAAAAGAAATTTCACGTCGTCTTCATGTCACAGTTTCAGCTTTTAGAGTTTTTACACATTTCATCTTATTTACTGAAGAGTATAAACATTCACAAATGATCACATGCATCTGCCTCATTCACCTCTGTCATCCTAACAATTTGTTCCTGAAGGACGTGTGGAACATGACAAGTGAATTGCCGTCCTGTCACACTGACGTTCTGCAGACGACACACGTTACTGATGGGCAGAAAACACACGACTCTGCAGCTGTGCAGTGAATGAAGCACAAATCTGCACTTTAGGCTCCAATCAGCCGTTTATCTTCCTCTAACTGTCTTGGAACAGCAACAACAACAACAACGTGGTGGTAAGTCGCCCAAAGTTTTAGCTTCACTGGTGACAAGCTGCAAAAATACTAAAAACAGACCTTTTAATTTAAGCAGCTATTACGGATCAACTCACCACAGGAACAACAGACAGCAGACAGGAAACAAGTTTTGGGACGCAGCCCTCAAGTCTTCAGCGGCCCGTGAACAGAGTTTGTAAAATAATAATGATAGAAGTATCACCTCCTCGTGGTTGTATCCCTCCGCCACGAAGACTAGAGTCAGATTACATCCCTGTTTATCCAGAATCACATAAAATATCAACCATTTGAGTGAGATTTTGTCATAATTGCTGTGTGAAGTCTTGAGTAACGGCTAAACGGTGTTCTGTAAGGTCACTCTGACCTTGACCTTTGACCTTTGACCACCAAGATCTAATCTGTTCATCCTTGAGTCCCAGTGTCCAAGTGACGTCAAGGCATCACGGAGACATCACGCTCACAAGCCCCAAAATCAAATCGTATTTTGAGAGGTCAACATGACCTTGACCTTTGACCTTTAGCCACCAAAATCTAATCCGTTCGTCCTTGAGTCCAAGTGAAGGTTTGTGCCAAATTTGAAGAAGTTCCGCCGCGGCGTTACTGTGATATCACGTCCACGAGAACACGGACAACCCGCACACAATACGCCTATGAATAAGAAAACGCGAGGTGGTTGAGGACGCCGCACAGTTCACAGGTCATCATGTTAAAAATGTATTTTAAAAAAAAGAAAAGAAAGAAAGTTTCTTAAAGAAATGAACTGAAGATTAACTGAAGAAGTAAATTGTCTGGGAGGTTGCTATAGTAACTTTAACTTCATATATAAATGAATAGAATCAGTTCCAGCTCAAGTCGCGCACTGACATCTGCTGAATCCAGCTGTCCCCAAAGCTGAGCTTAGATTAGAAGCTAAAACACATCACTACTTGAATCTTTAGGCATGTAAACACTTCAGTATGGGAAGTCTAGACTGTCTTTGCTTAACATGTATTTAGTTAAGCACATGTAAGTGCGGTATCGCTGGAGCCACATCCTCTCTCACCACAGGAAGTTGTTCGTACTCTGAAAAAGGCCTGCGAGGGAAGCAACTCCTGCTGATGTGAATGAGACGGCTGAAGATGTTGTTGCTTTATAGCAGATGTTAAATTGAGGACATTGTAAGTTAGTTAACTGATCTGAGAATAAATTTCCACAGGAAAGTCTTTGTCAGACCTTCAGAAAATATCAACATTTATCATATCGCAATAAACCCCCTGAATACCCTGTGATTTACTGTTATTTTAAAGTTGGAAACTCACACACTGCACCTTCAAACACTCACTAAGCCGAACGGCTCAGACTTTAAAAGCATCGCCGTCTGTCCCAGGCGGCGGCGGCGGCGGCGGAGGATCCACTGAGGTGATGCGCTGTGCTCCACATATCCGACTCAGCGGGGACTTTACAGCAGCAGAACCAGAGGCCATCGCCGTCCTACCGACCTGTTTACCATCCCGCTGTCCTCAGGACGACACCGACCCTCCCTCCCTCCCTCCCTCCGCTCGGCTCGGCTCGGCTCCGTGTCTGCCATTGCCGCAGGGAATCGGTGTCATCCATCCATCACGCCCACCGACGACAGGCCGGCAGGCAGCCATTCGTCTCATTCAATATCTGCCTTTTTTTAGGCGGAAGCCGCTAATTAGCTGCAGTAACGATGACTTGTTTGTTGTGCTGTTTTTAACTTTTTAACCGGCACTTCACCACCTTGGAAAACCTGCTAAGGTGACACAGGAAAGGAGTCGGACTGAGTTTGACTTTTTTTTTTAAAAACTTTCTGGTGCTTTTTAAAAATCACAGAACTTTAGATGATGAAGATTTACATCATCCAGACCCGCAGAGAGCCGGCATATACTGTCGTAATATCTTTCTTATCTTCTCCATGGAGCCCCGGGTCGGTGTCGCACTCGTTTATTATGGACTTCAGTTTTTGTCACCTGCTCCGTGTGAGTCACATCTGGATCAATCCACCATCAGGAGCAGGTACAGTCCGAGGACCTGAAGCGGTTTCCATGTCAGTGTGTGTTTGTCAGTGGATACACACATATATTACATAAAGAATGTGTGTGTGTGTGTGTGTGTGTGTGTGTGTGTGTGTGTGTATACATGTGTTGTATGTGTATTTACACCCCTGTAGGCCCTTCAAGCACAAGCAAGTAGTTTCTACTTTTTACTATTTTTTCTTTTGATGAATTATTTATTGTTTATTTACAGAACACAGTGAGAAAAAAAAGAAAAACACAGCGGTACATGTGAAGTCCCTGAATAAAAAATCACACACACACACACACATATATATATATATTTATATATAAATGCACCTCAAGTAAATAAAAGTGCTCATTATGCAGCAGATTGTGTGTGTTACATAACAGTATATCACTTGTTGCAGTTCATTTGTTAATAGCATTTCACTGCTGTAAATGGGGAAGTTGGGGCTAATTATCTAAACTGCTGGTTTATCTACAACAAAACATTATATTTCATAAGCTGAACATAGTTTTATTAGTAAAAGATTAAACTGGAACCAGAGCTGTCAGAGAAATAGTAATGGAGTAAATAAAAAAATACATAGGATAAAAACAGAAACGTAGGATCAAGCAGAAATAAACATGTTTACAGCCTGGTACAAAAACAGTTTTGGTCTCTAGAGCTGATTTCCTCCCTCATGACACCTGTTTATATAACTCACCTGTTTACGTTTTATTAAAGATTAAAGTTATGGAGGCTTGAGGGCGTGGCCTCTTTGAGTGACAGGTGAGGTGAGTGTATACTAACCGGCATGCACCGAAGTCTCAGCTCCACACACGCCTCCTCTTCTTTGACCATTTTTGGTTTAGCTGGGTAGTTAGGGGGCGGGGCCAGGCACTGCCACGATGGCGACGGCGGAGCAGCTCACTCTGAGCTTGAGAAACCAGTGGGTGACGTCACAGAGGCGACGTCCATCTTTATTTACGGTCTCTGCTTTCCTCAAGTCTGACCTCATCCTGTCATAAATGTGATAAATACAAATACATGAAACTGATCTTGCAGTTGAACAGCTTCTGTGCGTGCATGCGTGTGTGTGTGTGTGTGTGTGTGTGTGTGTGCACTGCATCAACTCAATAAAAAAAATCTAAAACAAAGTGCCTGTTTGTGGTTGAAGTCTTCCTGGTTGTTGGTATGAGCAGGTCATGTAAATGTGCCATATTTGCATATCAATTCAGCCCCAAACTCATTTAGCTCCTCTCCCTCTCCTTCCAGCTGATTATGTATCACTCTCACTTCAACAGACAGGCCTAATTTGCTCTCTTTCACAGCCAATCGAGAGGGTATTTGTTTAGTTTTCAGAGAGAGGCTCTTCACTTGCTCTCCGCCGCATCAAAGTCGTCTGCATCTTGTCTGCAAGAGAGCATCGGAGGTGGCGGCGGCGGCGGCGGCGGCGGCGGCGGCGGCGGCTCATATTACCCCTCCTCTCAGGGAGCATGGCAGGTCTTGTTTCCCCCAACACCAGGGCCACCGAGGCCTCTTTTTGAAGTGCAGCAGAGGAAAAAGCCTTTAAAAATGATTGCTTTTATGCTAAAGGCCTCTAAACGGCGTGATGGGCAAGCGGTGATCGTCTGCTCTGGTCTGAAGCTCGGAGCAAGGCATCAATAAACAATGAGGGCTGGATGTGAGGGAGAGAGCGGCTGGAGGAGCTCTTCATTAGCTGTCGCAGCAGCAGCCTTCACTTCCCTCTTTTATCTCAGATGAGTCACTCTCCATCTCTGGGTGTTTCAATCCGATGGGTCGGCCGAGTCATCCTCCCCCTCCCCCTCCCCCCTCCCCTTTCATGTTTTAAATCCACACTCTTGTTCTCCATGTGTCACCTCCAGTCATTCTCTGGCTTTTTTCAACCAACTCTCCCTCTCAATTAAACCCCCCTCTCCCCCCGCTTCTTCTTCTTCTTCTTCTTCTTCTCCAGGCTCGGCATAAAATCAAATGAGCAAAAGTGTGGGAGAATTAAATCCAAATGTGTCTCGCATATTATCCCAGACACATAAGAGCAGAGCAGAGATGACCTGCTGGAGCCAATTAAAAGGCAAAGAGTCATCTCCCTTGATGTGCACTATCACTGATGTGCCGTCTTACCTCCAGACTGTGTGATATTTGCTATTTGATGGGAGAAGTGAGCGGATCCCAGCTCATCTTTGTCATGTCGGAGGTGAGATGTGACGAGTCCGAGTTCAGCCAAGAAGACGGTTCTCCTCGGGAAAAAAAAAACTGATGCCTACTGCTCTATATTTTTCCAATAAATCAATCAATTAGTCTCACTACAAAAAATGTATTTAATTATGTAAATGCTATGTTGAAAAACTGAACTGCTCAGGAAGCTGTCAACAATTCCTGGGTCCCTCAGTTTTGTCTGGCAGGTTGTTCGTGCACTAGAGGCCTCTGGATGGATCCACATGTCCACCCTCCAGACTCACGGACCCGGTTCTCACAGTCATACGTACTCTGACACGTCTGATGGGTTCAATGTCATCACGCCCAGTCTTGTGAAGGTGCTTTCGCAAGGAGGGAATAAAACTTTTTCTCCCAGACTTCAGAACCGACTGGTCGTGGATGTGACCAGAATATCAGAACATTCCCTGAATGGTTCTGGGTGGAATTCACCAATGTCGATTTGTCTCACTTCAAATCAACAAAGAATATTTGTGTCATCAAAACAGCTGTCAGGAATGGATATCTAAATTTCTGTCTGATTGTATGATTCGTCACACTTTGTATTATAATTATCATAATTATATTTTAACAAATGATGTATCTCCAAATTATATTTGATGATGCAAACCGGTCCGCTGAAGTTTGCTCCTGGGGCAGACTCCCTGGACTGAAGGCTTCAGGTCTCTTGCAGATTTGATGACATGTAGACCTGGACAGCCCTTTGCACCCTGGGCTTGATCAGTATTCAGTCCTGAGGACAGGTGCAGGTAAGACAGGAGACATTTGGATTCAGGCCTTGACCGGGATGAAGATTTATTTGACAAATGAAGGATTGATGTTTCTAGTTGAACCTTTATTTCAATAAATAAATCATCTGTTTTTTCAGGATTATTGGAAGCTTAACGTACAGCGAGGTATCATCTGCATATGGTAAATGGGCTGCACTGATCACACTGATCCTTGTGTACAAGCCACCCACCTGAATCCATTTTAGCCTCAGTGATTCCATAATTATCAATGAAAAGTTTCCAGATGCATTTGAAAAACAAGTATTTATTTACTTTTTTTTAAAATCTAAATACTCTTTAGATCAATACATTCAAACATGCAGCAAATCGTTGATGCTGGTGTCGACCCAGAGATCTGGACCCAGGTCAGTTCAATGTGACATTTCAGTGATTTAGGAGTAGGCGGGATTACGAGGAGAGAGAACGTATGTTAGCGTTTGAATAGATAAAATCTACATTTCTGTATGAAGTGGAAGTAGGTGAGGGAGTTTTCATGAACTACTTTCAGTTTGTTTGTTTTTTCGCAGTGACAGAATGGAAATAGAAATAAAATATGATGAAACTCCAGTGATGAAAATGAAGGAAGGGAAATTCAGGCAGAGTAGAAAAAAAAACAACTAAAGAGGTCAAAAAAAAATCCTCTCCTCTGACTGGAGGAGCAATCAGACATTCAGCAGCTCCCATGATTAAATTATGAAAGCTTGTACTTGTAGGTGGGCATGTTCAAAGCTCTTTCATCACTTTACTTTTTAAAATCTTGCTTCCCTGGGTTTTCACACAAACATAAAATCCTACCGGCGCAAAGAAAAATAGATCAAAGTTGGTTCGCACTTGTTCTCCCAACTGTATAATTCATTTACCTGCAACTTTTACATTTTATTTTTTTAATCACCATCTTCATCTGTTATTAATACCAGAGCCGTAAAAAAAAAAAAAATCATGGTCATTATCATTACTATCAGCGTGTGAGAGCAGCCTTAACAGTCACGACCAAGTGCACGTCACAGCCGCCGCCGCCGCTGCCGCCGCCGCTGTTGCCAATAAAGCAGCAAGACATCAGGACGGGGGCTTGCATCTGTGAAGACACGGACATCTGGCTCAGTTTCAGAGCCCGTCCTCCGCAGCAGAGCCGGGGAGGGGGAAATCCCCCGTGACAATACATCAGTGGAAGATCCTCCACAGCCATATGCTGCCTTTAAAAGCTGCCTCTTTTCCCCACTTTGCATCACGATGGGGGTGTTTAAAGAGGGCTGGCAGGATACTTAAAGTGCTCATTAACAGAGGCACGTCCAACATGTTTGGGAAGGAACCTGCATCTCCACACCGGGACCTTAAATTACTACAACACCCCCCCCCCTTCCTCCTCCTCTTCGCCTCCTCCCATCCTCTTCCTCTATCCAAACTGCTGACCGCAGGCTCCCTCGCCGTTTATCTCGTCTCTGACATTTTGAAGACTCTTGTCGCCGCCGTTAACCGGCCGCCGCTTTATGACAGCGGGAGGCCGGGGGGAGAAAAGACGCCACGTCTGCAGAAAAACGACAAGAGCCAGTCCTCATTAGTGTCTGGACGGGTGCCAGCGTTAAATGAAAGGAGGAGGAGGAGGATGGCAGAGAGGGCAAAGCAATCAGATGGCACCTTCCTCCTGATGGTGATGGATGGTGAGAGAGACGGCGGCGTTCCAGTAACACTTGTCCCCTTTGGGGGTTTCCCCCCCCTTTGTGGCTGCCGATGTGAAAGTTTGACTGCACCTCAGAGATGTTGTAGAATCATGTTTCGGACGATCCTTTTGGCGACGACGGACACTGACAAGTTGAGTGACGCTCCTCCAGGGCCGACAGCTGAGCGCAGTCATGTGACTCCGCTGCTCAGCTGCTTGCAGCGAGGCCTGAGGACAGAGCCGGCACGAGATAACCTCCACAACTGCCGGACAGACTTTCACAAGGTGTATTAAGGGCATTTTGTGGCCTTATTCTCAACCTACTTATGACTTTCTAACAGTTTTTAAGTGGCACCACATTTTTTTGACCTCGCACCATCAGGCCGACATTTTCCGGATGTGCCAGGAAAGTTTTAAAATCTAAGGAGCAGCTTGTCATTCTGGGTATCAAACCTCCTGATCCATGAGAAGACAAATGTCTGGTTAGTTTCATAATCATGTTCTCCTCTCTGATCAGATACTTCCTGCATCTGCAGTGACATTTAACAGATTTTTTTTGGACTGTTTTTATTCAGGCGAAGTTTTTGGACGAAGGATTGCGTTTCCTGAACGTTCACGAATTTGGCTTCTTTTATTTTTTTCTTGTTCACGTACCTGTAACGCCGCCCTGGGGCAGAACCACAGAGATGATGTAATGACGTCTCTTGTAGTGTCTGTAGAGCCACCTAACACCCCCC
The DNA here is from genome assembly GCF_002260705.1 of Seriola dumerili. Lineage (NCBI taxonomy): Eukaryota > Metazoa > Chordata > Actinopteri > Carangiformes > Carangidae > Seriola > Seriola dumerili. The sequence goes on from NW_019174586.1 coordinate 13,499,858, forward strand.
CCCCCCCCCGTCAGGATGTATCTGCACAACCCTATTCATGTGTATTATTGAGCCCATATAATGAGACGGTTCAAACCAGTCAGCGGCTGGGTGTATGTGTGTGTGTGTGTGTGTGTGTGTGGGGGGGGGGGGGGCACCGTAGCTGACATGAGACACAACACTAACCATCGGCAGCCTCCGCTTTGCTCTTAGCGAGCCGGGCAGTTTCCATGGTACCTTGTCATGTTGATAAAGCGAAAGTGATGGGAATTCATTTGATGGTGGCCCCGCACAAAAGGTCAGGAGTCAATAAAATTAGAAGGCATCATCTGCCGGGGACCGTACTGTAAATGTCAATGTCAGATCTCATGACATCCTGGCCTTTAATTTTACAGATGTTTTGCTTTGGACCGAAGTGTTAAACAAAGCGTCCTAATGTCTCTAACAGGAGAGGCCGAGCATGGGATGGTGTCACTGAACACATCCACCTTTATGTCCTTGTTTTGCTCGAGCAGCTTCATCCTTCGACGGTGTTATTAGGCGATACGTTTCCTCCTCGCTCCACGGACGGGGGTCATCCGTTTCAAAAACTAATTTACGAAGGAAGATATGCTTCCTACTCTTGTAGCCTTCTTTACAGACTTCCTGGCGACAGTAGCAGGAGGATATAAAGGATACAGAGGAGGATCTGCAGCTCCTCTCGGCTTCACGGAGCTTTACGAGTGAGTTTCTGCTCAGCGTTTCTGTCAGGACCTCCACAGACTCTCATCCACTGTCCACTACAGGCAGACACCAGGCATACCAGAGCCAGGTAAGTTCAGCAGGTGGACGATGGATGAACGTCACTAACCTGTTGTGTGGAGTTTAAATCAGGCTCTGCACCCACTGGCACGTCCAGATCCGCTAACGTTTGGACTGAAATCTAAGTATTTACATTTCCTCTTGTGACGTTTTCTTCCACCTCCAGCTACAGATCAATCACAGATCACACCTTTCAAGAAACTGGGGTGAGGAGGTTAAACTTCTGGGCCTTCCCATTGCTTTTCCAGATGTTTCATCGTCTGACCTTTTCGACCCCTGAACACGATGTTACTCCGGGAGGTGAACACTGACAGACTAGTTTCGTGATTTTATCCGTATAAGCCAAGTTGGATCTTCCCAAAAAATCACAACGCTCTTGGCTGAAAGGCGCAGCAGCAGGGATTTCATGGAAGCCAGGCAGAGTTCAGCTCATCATTTTAATGCCGAGCAGTGTTGTCTTTTGTAGTAAAAAAAAAAAAAAAAAAAAAAAAAAAAAAAAAAGGATTTAAGTACCGCGGTTCAATATGTTGGTGCAAAACTGTGCAATTTCTCATGAAAAATGAATTCCCAGCACTCCACTGAAGTCTTTTCAGTTTCCATTCGACTTTGGCCATCTCTCTCTGCGGTAAATAGTCCACCCCAATGCTTTCTGGACCAAAACACTTTGCTCGCCCATCGACTCGGCCTCTTCTCTTTTCTCCTCCAATTCCGTAACCTCCCTCTCGCTCTCCCCTCTCTCCGTCCCATCCTCTCTACCCCATCAATTGGAAATCTCTCAGCATCACACCTCAGACACCCAATCCCGCGCAGACAACTCCACCGAGTATTAAACAAACATAAGCAGAGAATGGAGTGGCTGCTGGAGAGGTAGATGGTCCGGGGTGATAGGATTGCCAGACAGAAGGGGCAGAGAATCACAAGTGCTCTGAATTGTAGGTCTGAAACTGCCAGAGAGAGAGAGAGAGAGAGAGAGAGAGAGAAAAGACCTTAACATGATGCGGCTGAAGCAGTGAGACACCTCTGAGTGTGAACAAAACAATTGCTGCAGAAATGGAAAACAAAAAAAAAGTGAGAAGAGGAAAAGAATAAGGACAGCTCCTCTGATCCGTTTAAGTTCAGGGAAATTGGAATTACTAAATCATGAAAAGAATTAATTGAAAACATTTCCCCACTGTTGCCAGATGATGAAAATGTTTCAGCGACTTGACATCATCGGCATTAAGCCGGTGTTGTTCCCCCGCGGTTTGCCGGGTTTACCTTCAGAACGGGGCTCCGCCGGACGGTCGACACGGGAGAAATTTGCCGCAGCGGCCCGAGATATCAAAAGCGGGATGGGTGTAAATAATGGAGATTTTAAAAAGTCGAAAACGTTCTCTGCCTGCGCTCGCCGCATACGGCTCCTTCATTACCCGAGCTGAATTTATTTTCCGAGAGGTCTTGTTGAGTTTCTGTTGATGAAATTGTTCTCACCAGAGGGAGAACTGAGGCAGACATGCAGCTTTTAACCACATGCTGCTAACCTCCCACCCAGGACATTTCCCTCCGACTGCACGGCTGAATGTTCTTGTCTTGTGCATTTCAGGCAAAGAGGCTTTAAAAAAAAAAAAGGCAGCAAAACTGAGCTTCAGCCATCAGATTTGTTTTCTCCTCATCTTCACACTGTTCAGTTTGTATCAGCATCAGTTCACCTATACACACACACGTATATATATATATATATATGTATATATAGCCAGGTTAAATCGACACAAAAAAAAGAGATCGTCTCATTTTCTGCCTCCTTTATTTTTAATGTTTTGTCTCTTACTTTGAAATTCCCCAATAACCACCTCTCTTATATTCTCCTTACGGGTGAAGATGTGGCGTCAGGCTGGACAGAATTAAACTGTTGATGCTTCTACATTCAAGAATTGACTTCTGAAGCTCATTGTGTCGTTGTGTCGTTTCAGCAGATTTGCTGAATTAAAAGCATCATTAGTGTTTATGTCATTTAGATGCAGCAAAGACCGGCTGTGTTTAAATCCTCCTCCTTGTTTCCAAGTGTTTTTGTGAACTAGTTTGACCCGTGTAAATACCTGCTAACACCTGCTGAGCGTGTGATCAGACTGTATAATCTTACACGGTGGTTACCACGTGGGATCAGGTAATCGCTGTGCCATAAATCCGTACAGTATCTTGTTTGGGAGACCGGACACAATCATTCATAGAGCGTGGAGAGGGGACGGAGAAGTCGCCTGTGAGGCAGCGAGCAGGGCAGAGAACGCCGCCACAGGGAGACTCTTCTCACGTGTTTCATACTCCACCGACTGCACGAAAAACAGTCGACTCCCAACACACCAAATATATTCTCTGTCTTTTATCATCAACTTGCAGCTAACCTGTCCCATGCTCCACATCTGCTCCCAGACGCTCTGCTCCGGGGCGTGCATGAACATATTTACCAGTATTTTATTGACGATAAACATCTGCCCAGTTGTGTCTCGTGACATCACGCTGGTCCTTCCGGTGGCTCCATCTTTACACACTGTTTTAGTCAAGAACTGTTTCAGACGTCACATTGGACTGAAGATCCAGATGTTTTCCGAGGATGTGTCGTAGAGTCAAGCGCAAGGCAGCTGATTTATTTCCATCTGATAAAATGCGGCAGCCTTAAACACATGCATTAACTCGGTGTAAACTGTAGCTGCTACCTTGTTAGCAGATAATGGGGTCAGACTAAATAAACAAATAATGATTTAGATTTTGGAAGATCATTTTGAAGTCTGAAAGCTTTACAGGAGACAATGAGCTCAAATTCCACACCAGCAAAGTTTATTATGGTTGTTTGTGTGGCTGTGGACGGAGTCTGTGCTCTGTGCAGGAATCTGCTGTTCTCCCTGTATTGTAGAGCTCCACTGAGGCTGACTGGGAGAAATGACAGTGAGAGCCTGCTGAGAGATTTTCCGGGCGTATGGGTCCATTTTCTGGTTCAGATCAGGTTAGCGCTGTTGTAAAATTGAGTTTATTTGGGCGTAAAAACTCCAAACATGAGCCCATGAAGGCAGCACATCCCCTCTGCTTGTATATCGAGCGACTCTTGCCATGAGCGTCCCGTCTTTCTGCTGGAGCTTCTGTGGTTTCTTTAGATTTCTAGCTCGTGTTCATGGATATTGATTAAAGCCTCTCCTCAGCCGGCAGGATATCGTACGCGAATTTTCTTTAATAAAGCACCGAGTGTCTTTAAGGTTTTTCTGTGTTAATTCATCCACACTTTCACTCCGGGTTCGCATGGGGCCACATTATTTTCATTTTCATTATCTTCTGCTGTGTGTACCGCTCTAAATACTTTCTAAGTGCAATCTGAAGCAGGCCCTTAAATGTTTTATGAGTTAAACCTCTCTGTAGTTCCCATCTCGGCTCTGGCTGATATGCATTTGTGCAGAGCTGTCAGAGTCGGGGCACTTAGCTCTCAGTCAGCCTCCCGCTAACATGGCGGTATCTCTCTCTGCTTTAGATACCGCAAATAATGAAAGGGGGAGTCGGCCGTCTTTCAAAGAGCACTTCAGAACATTTCTCTTACAAAATAGCTCTCTCTCTCTCTCTCTCTCTCTCTCTCTCTAACTCCACCATGAATACAATTGCTTCTGGGGGTACAATGAAAATGTTCTTCCACCGCCAGCGGTGACCTCGCTCGTCTCGCATTCACGTTCCAAAGTCACTGCTCATCACTGAGAGACAGAGAGAGAGAAACTTTTTGTTCTACTGCTTTATTTTATTTTATTTTTTATTTTTTATTATTTTTATACTTTCAGAGATGGACAAGTGCACACTGCAAGAAATGGAGCAGACATTTAGGCTCAAGAAGAAACAGACAGACAGATTTTGTGTTCCAACATTTTACATTTACAGATTATAAATAACTTGGAAATGTTTGATAAACTACGTTCGTTAAACTCATGTTCTCTGTTGTTTGAGAAGCTTCATTTGATTGATGGTCGAGCAAAGATGTCGTGGCATTAAAAACCATAAACTCCAACTTCCCTGTTTGGATGAAGGTGATCAGCTCTTGGTTTTTCTCTCGCCTTGTACGCCCCGCTCCTCTGGTGGCCTTCCCTCCTCATGCACAGTGAAACCCGTTCAGATGGTCCAGAACATCTGCGTCCGTCTGTCTTCAAGACTCATCTCCTCAGAGAGCGCCTCCTCCCTCTACAATCCCAACACATCTAACTATCACTTCCTTTCTCACTTCACCTGATCACCTTGCACTTATTGAATTAATACTCAGCTCTTACACCCACTGCTCTGACGCTGCGGTGATGTCTCTCACTTGTACAGTCTGTCAGATGAGTAAGAGTTGAGCTCTTCCACCATCTTGGCTGTGGCTAATTACAGCGAGGTGATATCTCTCTGTTGTCGCTTTTCTTTGAGTCTCTGTGACCCTCCGCTCGCCGATGACTCACTCTTTGTGCAGCAGAGCCTCCGTGTTGTTGCTCGGCTGTGACAGCTGTTGGTTTCGAGCAGCGGAGCGCAGGTCGAGTGGTCTGAACACTTTGAAGAGGGTTTGTGTGGCGCGTCAGCTGGAAAAGAAAATAACAGAATTATAGAAAAACGTCTTCAGTGGATTTTGTGTTGAAAACTGACGATCGGCAGATTTCTTCACTTGTTTTAAGAAAATCAGAGACTTAGCACCTCATAACAAACTAAACGACGTGTTAAGAGGGAGATTTTTTAGAGTGTTCCCCCTGATGATCAGCTCCTCCACCTCTCTCCTTCTCCTCCCTCCTCTTCTACCCATCATGCTCCATCAGTGCATCGAGCCTCGCACGAATCAGAAAAAAGCGGACCCACTGCTGTTTAATTTCAACCCGCGATCAATCTCCAATCAACAGCACTATATAGGTAATCACCAGAATCTTCTGCAGGAGAAGAAAGCCAATTTTCACAGCCTATATATCAGTGTGCGGGATCCCCTCATTGATTGGTGTGTGAATACAGGCCTGCAGCAGCACGCCGAGGCGAGGCGAGGCGAGGCGAGGCGAAGGCAGCCTCTGTTTGTTTATGAGGATCAGGTATTTTCTGCAGCAGATGGAGAAGCTCGATTTCACATCAGGCCAGGCGTTCGGAGGCGCCGTGTCCAGGCGAAGGTGTCTGACTGTACATCATCATCATCATCATCACCATCACTATCAATACACCAGAGCTGCTGGCCACATGCTTTTGGATTCAGTTAGTGTACAAATGTCTAATTAAAAGGAGCACACTGGCATTCTGGGGGAAACGTGGCTGTTTGTTGTCCCGCACAGAGTCAGATGAGAAGATCGATTTCAGCCCGGCGCAGAGACGCTCGCGTTGTTCTGTTACTGCAGCCGCTCAAAGTTCACTCTCAACTCATTAAAGGATGCAGTGCATGTGTTTGTCTCTATTTCAGTCTCTGGCAGTTGAAACATGTGTCTTGGACTAACAGCGTTACATCGCCTGCCACAGCTTTTTATCCTCAGTTCAAGTATTTTTTTTTCTCCCAGTAGCTGAATTAATCTCCTCTGATTTACACGGATGTATAGAAGTGATGATAAAGGTTTTTCATGGTTCCTGTGTCTGTATTTTTATTTTTTATCATTTCTTTTTATCTAATGGCTCCAAATCTGATAATACAGAGTCTTTCAGAGCATTTGTAACACGCAGCATTACGTCTGTCATGGTTTAAAGGGACAGCGTGCATGTGTATAATGTCTGAAAATGTGTGGAAAAGGTAACACCTGGAAAAAAACCCCAGGTGCACAGCGAAACCCTCGGTCACATGACGGCATGTTTAAAAAGCGCTGGGATGTCAGGTTCCAGAAAAACACACAGTGACAGAGTTTTTACTGCCGCTGCTATTAATTCTAAGTGCAAACCCTGAAGGATGCTTCATTAATATAAATTCACCAAAGCATTCCTGCAAAATGAGCCGTGTTTGTTCAGACCGGTCAGTAATCACCAAATATTACTAATAATAATAAGAAGAAGAAGAAAACCCAGAGAGGAAAATAAAAAAATGAGAATGTGTTCAACCCCCAGAAGACTATACAGGCAGAATGTAGATGACAATACCCAGTGTTTACATAGAAATGAGATATAACAGAATAAATTACCTTCTCCTGGAAGCTTCCAGCCACACGAACATGAGCGTGGTATTCTGGCTGTCTCTCCGAGTCTGTCTCATTAACCCATCTGCAAAACGTGGGAAGCACGAAATCAACCAGCAGAGCTCCCCCCTTTGAAACTCTTCCCAAACACACAACAGGGTCCACACAGTAATCTCCCCTCCATGAATTAGAGATGGGCTTATGAACTTATAATGTGAACAGTGACAGCCGAGCCCCACGGATGGTGTTTCTGTTCCGTTAATGAGGGGGGTTGAATCAGGACTGGGCCGTGTAGTACAGCGCTCGCCTCGCTCTGTGCAACACACACACACACACACACACACACACAAAGTCTGTAGGATGAATTGTGTTGGAGGGAAAAAAAAAAAAAGAAACAACAAAAACTGTTATTAGGGGCTTTGGCTCCGGAGTGACACAGTTGGACAAGATGCAGCCTTGTTAGCAGCTAAAAATGTTCCAGATTTTGCATAGTTATGGTGTAGAGAGGAAGTGTGTGTGTGTGTGTGTGTGTGTGTGTGTGTGTGTGTGTGGACTGAAGTGTCTGGGTCCCAGTCTTTAAGATTCTGGCTCTGTGCAGTCAAGCTGACCAGCTTCACTCAGGTCAGACTGAGGGCAGATCATGCTCTCCTCACTTTTTAAATACACTCTTATTCATTTTTTAAGCTACGTTAGCAGATTAAGTGAAGACGCTGTTCGGTCCAGCCTCCTCAGTCCAGAGTGAAACATCTCTCTGTGTGTGGATTAGTTTAGTCCGAACCTCACACACACATGTTCACGCTCCCCTGAGGATGAACCTTTAGACTTTTCATGCGGGCGATAAACTTCCCTCTCGTCCAACGCCTCGCTTCAGAATACCTGAAACACCTGCAGTCAGCATGTTAAAGCTGTGCAACATCTGTCCTGAATAATGTAAAACATGAACATCAGAGCACAGCCAGGGGACTGCGTACACAATAAATACCCAGCAGCTGTTGAATCACATTATTTATTAGGTGCAATGTAAAATAAAACACACACACACACACACACACACACACAATACTGTATATCAATATTTTAAATGTACTTTGCTGCTACAGAACGTGGTCAAAAATACAAAACACACATTTGGAAAACTGGACAGTTTCACTTGTTATGTGTTGATCTGAATTACTTTCTATCATGTTGGGTATTTTAATCTAAAACAAAGTTAAATTAAAAAGCTAATACAGTTTAATACAAATACAAAATACAGCAAATATAAATAGAGTTTAACGTAGTAGAAAAATAAAATATTTGAAGAATTCATCTCTCCGACTGCAGGTCAGCAGGAAATACATATTTCATGAAATCTACTATGTATTTATTGTCTTTCACTATGTGCTTTCACCGAAGCAGTGAAGAGGTCAAAGGTCACAAGCTGCTTGGATTCAGTGAGCGTCTATAGTGTCCACAGTCTTCAGTGCTGGGAGATGAAATGGACTGTACAGCGCAAAGTGCTTTTCTAGTCCGATCAACCACTCAAAGCGCTTTACATTAAACGCCACATTCATGCTTTTCCCTGCACATACAGCTTGTAAAACCCGGCGTCCTGCTCCGGTCTGTGGACTTGAACTTCACGTTTTCTTGCACAGGGACGTTTCAGCACGTTCTGACCGTCGGTGGTTCACCTGCCTTCCTCCTCCAGCATCACTCATCAGCGACGTGTTTCAGCCCAGAGGACGCTCACCGGTCAGATGCTTTTTGTTTGTCACATTATTTTCTCTCGGTAAGCCTCGGGCGCCACTGTGCCGAGAAAAGCCCGGGAGGCGGCAGCTGTTGTGGGGAGACCAGCCGACGGCAACAATCCTTCATCAGAATGAAGAATTTACCGCTGCATGGAAAATAAACACAGCACAGAAACATTCAGTGATACTGAGCGTGGAGGTAAATCTCCATCAGCCATGAACTGGGATTTTAATGTTTCTTAGTTCCCATTAAAGGAGCGAAAATCTCACACATCCACTCCAGTTTACTCGTGGAGAGAACAAAGACAGGTGCCGTTCAGTTGCATTATGGGGATTGTAGGAGGCAGTGTTTTTGGAAACTAAAAGTCAGGATATCTCTGCTTCTTTTCTTTTCTTTTTTCTTTTCTTCATCTATCAATCCCCAAAAGGTGCAACGACCAAATCACTTTTTATTTAATGAAACATAATTTGTTAATATTTCTATTCATTTCCTCTGACACAGTGACTTCCTCGTACACAACCACACCTGCTGAATTTATTCCCCTTATTTACATTTACCTTTTGTTTTTTTCTGTTTACACTTTAAATACCACGGACGACTCCCACACAGCATCTCACTTACCGCTGATTTATTCATTTAGCACAATATTTTGGTTGAAACAAAGTTCACCAGGTATGTGAACAAGCCGTGTAGGTGTAATTCAACAGCTTCGTATGGCTGTCTGCTCAGATTATTAACCAACTGTATCGGGGGAATTGGGATCTCTTTAATCAGACCTGCACGTTTTTATATACATGTGATGTAATACTGTGGTCGTGTCTGTTATTAATTCCCTGGTGTCTCTGAGAACAGGTTATTCATGAACAGTGAAATATAACCCAATTGCAAGACTAGATTCCTTTGAGATTATTTCCCATCATGCTCCTGGTGGAAATTTGTAGGAATTTCAGAGTGACTCTTTGAAATATAATAATCGCAGTAACACACTTTATTTACACAGAAATTTGCACAACAGCAGTTACAAAGTGCTTCACAGTGAGTAATACATTGTTATCATCATCATCATCATTAATATTATTCTTATTATTATATAAAGATATTAAGTCAACACTATAATTGTCATGATCTGCCCCTAAAATGACTGTTTTGACTTTGTGTTTTCTGATTTCCTGTTTTATTTTGAAATTATTTCCCAGCCTCCCTCATGTATTTAATGCCAGCCTCACCCTGGTGCTCCTCCATGCTGCTTCCTGTTCGGTGCTGGACAGGTCGACAGTGTTCACGTCGCTGAACGTCACCGTCACGACAATATTAAACATGTTTGGTTTCATCAGAACTTCAAGATGAAAAACAAACTGACTTGTTGAACATCAAAAGATCAAGATGACTCTCCGGCCTGGACTGCAACTCGAAAGCAAAACGACCTTAAGTTGTGACTATTACTCTTCGGTCTTCAGCTACTTAACTCTGTCTTTAATTCAACCTCTTTTACTCCGTGTTTTGTGTCTCATCAGCTGCTGCGGCTTCAGTCTGCACAGCTGCCTACCTGCTGTTCACCAAAGGAAAACAATGGCGGACCCTTCTGAGTTGTGACTCTGCAGGCGAACATCAAATGAAACGGGTGCATTTAAAAGAAAAAAGAAAAAACAAAAAAAACAAACAAAACCAGCGCTGATGGAAGCCGACAGTCACGCAGCTCTTAATGTGACAGGCTTTACAGAGAGAAGACTGAGCGTGAGTGAGGTAATGTGGCGTGCCAGATCCTCCTTGTCTCAAATAGGGCCAGACGAGGCCTCCTGGGATGGGGGGGGGGTTTAGTCCCCAGTAATAAAAGGGTAATTAGCTCTACCCTCCCTCCCCCCTCTCATCACGAAGCCTCACCCCGAGAGCCTGCCTCCTGTCTAATACCATCATTTCCCCCGATGGATGTCGGCGCACGATGAGAGGCTGTCAGGGGACGCCGCGGTATTCATGATGGAAATTACTGATGTTCTCAGTAATGATGTGAAAAAGATATACCACGGACCTCTCAATAGACTGTTCGTTCATTTGGATGTGTCAATCAACGCACGCATCGCCGCGTGATGATTGCTCAAGGAAAAAAAAAAAAAAAAGTACAGTTTCCTTCCTCTCATGTAAAACACAAGTTGTTGAGTTTAATGACAGGTTTGATCAGGATTAACTGAGCCGCACCTGAGCGCTGATTACACCGCCGAGGAGCAGGCGAGCGTCTTGGAGACGACCTGCTGCAGAGGATGACTAACCGGGTGCTTCGTGTCATTTCATGTCTGCGCTGGAAGGTGGAGCTGAACGCCACCCACAGGCCCGGCGACGTCCGGCTGACTGCCGAGGCGCTCGTGGGTCTGTGCCTGTGCGAGGGGGAAATATCCTCTGAATGTTTCCTTATCTGGAACAAATTAAAATAAACCTGAGAGCCAAGCCTGACGGAAACAAAACAAACCAGCCTCCATTTTCATGCCGCTGAGATTTAGATGAAATGATCTGGTTGTGTGCTCAAAATACAAATTACAAAAAAGTAATTACAAAATCCAACTACAGAAAAAAAAGTTTTAATGGGGAGAGTTTACTTTGCCTCGGAGTTGTTGAGCCTGTGGCAAAACCAGATTAACTGTGTGAAATCTCTTATTGTGGCTGCAGAACAGTGACAGACGAGTCACACTCACAAACCGCTGAATCACCGCTGACAACTCCGATTTTTCCAGCGATTCGATGGCGGCTGGATAAAAAAAAAACAAAAAAACATCCAGGCCAATTAGCTTTTTGTCAGCAGAGCTCCAGATCTCCCTGTGCCGAGGAGTGTGGAAGCTGCTGTACGAGCTGCTGTGAGGCGACTTACACAAATAAACCTGTGCATTTCCTCAAATGACACAACAACGAATCTTAACACTTTCTGGCAGACGCCAGCGCGGCTTCCTGTGTCACTGACACACGGCGATCATTGCTGATTGGTTAGAGCAAAAATAAACCTCTTCTCCCAACCAGGAAGGAACTCACATGGAAACAAAGTGTAAACAAAAAGACAGTTTCATGTGATTATCAGCCAATTAACAGCAAACAAAACTGTGATCAACTAGAATATCACTGAGTGGAGATCAGACCTCCACACACGTCTTTTATTCTCATGTATCTTACTGTTAATTACTATTATTAATAAGTACAAGTCTGTGTCTGTAATGTGGATGTGGATCTGCATAAAACTACTAGTCAGATCCCAACACCATAAATATGTTTGATTTTTTAAATTAAGTTTAATTTCTGGAGGAACTGATGAAAATCTCTCAAAGTTAAAGAAAGTGATAAAGAAAGCTTTAACTGTATCTGCACCAAAATCTAATGGCTTCCTCTCTGACCCATGACCCACCCATGCACCAAGCTTGGTGCAAATTGGTTCAGGACTTTTTTTTTGCATAATCCTGCTGACAAACAAACAAACAAACATACAAACCAAAAAACATGACCTGCTTGGCGCAGCTAAAAAAAGGAAGAGCCCCGTCTTTCCGAACACGTCTGCAGCGGATTCCCGAGGTGGTTCAGAGGTTATTAAAAGTCTCTGATGAAAGTCGGATGAAAAGAAACAAACTGGACGGAGGAGGAGAAGCGTGTTGTCAGATGAGCGTGCCAAAGAAAACAGACACTGCAAATTAAATATGATCTAAAAAAACAAAAAACAGTCTAAAGCAACAAATCAAGCCATTAATATTCAGCTCTAATGGTTCATCTTTAAATTTCTCTTGTTAAAGCAGTTGTGTATGTGTTTTTCCACATTAGTGGGTCAGACACTGGAGTTCCACTGGACGGGTTTCAGACGAGTCTTCCTGCTAATGCCTCATGTTGTCTCATCGATGTCTCGGCAGTGAGGCAGCTGAAGTGTTGTCAAGTGTTGAGTACTAAAATATTTAAATAGCAAAACAAACTGGAATAATAAATTCAAAATCAATACATTAAGTCCCATTTAGACGGGCGTATATCGTCACTGGGGAACCGATGAGCCTCTTTCTTGGAGTCATAACTCTCAGTGTGACTTACACACACTTTCCAGAGTAAAAGAAAAAGTCCATCACAAATAAATCTCCACAGATTGATGCAGAACTTGCCTCAGAATCGTCAGGTTTTTAAGTGTTCTTCAGTATCAAAGTGATTCACTGATACACATCCATGCTAACAGGAGCTGCTAATGGCTAATTGAGCCACTTTTAATGTCTTGCTCTTCTGACTTTACGTCCTCTGTCATCAAATACGCCGGTATGTTAGCGTTAGCATGATTATCAAAAACAGGAGACTGTCCTCCTTCACTTAACGAGCCCACAGGTCGTCTGTGCAGCAGGTTATTATGACCCATAGTTACGTTTTGTTGCTAGGCAACATCCAGTGGCCGTAGTAATGACGACAGGAGTGAAGGGAAAAGTGTCGGTGACGTAGGATAAAGAGAGACCGAGTCCACGTCAGGAGGAGGAGGTGGTGGATGGATGATTATGACACAGGAGAGTAGCAGTAGCAGTTTATGTTGTTTCTATTATTAAGTCAAATTTTCTCACTGAACCGATTTAAAATGACATAAAGTAGAAAGAACAGCAGCTCACAGAGCCACTTAAAGCACGAGGACACTGCTCCAGATGGGATTTAAATGGCAGGAGGAGGAGCAGCCCACAGTTTGTATTGTGTTGACCTGAGCATCTTGCTGGAGGTAATGTGATGAGTCACAGTCACAAGATAACATGGATCAGATCTTGTTCTTGGCAACTACAAACACTCGAGATCTCTGACTTTAATGAGCGACTCTGAGAGAAAAAAAAAAAAAACAAAACGCCAGCAGTTTTTAATTGGACCGTCACCGAACAGTAACGCACTGGGCCCCGCCTCCTGGCGCAGCAGTGTTGTAGGTTTTAAAACTTTGACAAAAGTTGTGAGTAACTCTCCGCACTCTGCCGCTGTCTGCCGTCGTGTTTGTTGGCAGAGCGCTGAAGCCCCCTCTGTGATATTTGTGTCATCTCAGCACAGACACACAAAATAATTACATCAAAAGAGTTGTCGGCTGTATAAGTGGTGTTATAACTCAAATCTAAGAGATACCAGATGCATTATTATTTTTTTGTTGTTGCAGTACAGTGTGGCCTGAAACAGAGGCAACGGAGCTACAGAGGGGCGGGTGATGCAATTTGAGGGATTTTATCTGGGCATGAGCAGACAAGACGGAGGAAAACAAGATAAATCAGAGGAAGGAAAATAAATTAGAGAGAGAGAGAGAGGGAGAGGGAAGGGGGAGGGGGGTTATCTGGAGGCAGAGAGCGCTCAGATCTCACACTCCATCTCAGACTCAATCTTCACCCAACACACCACTGTGTCCCTGACGCACTCAAACGCACACTCACACATGCACTGCAAAGAGTCTCGACTTTAACTACGGCTGACAGTTTTCCTGTTTTTTTTAAACGTTATTAATTCTCTGGAAAATATGAATCTTTCCTCCTGAAAACTGCGATTACATACTGTAGTATTCACTGCACCACTTAGCACATATATGCTAATCAACAAAAATCAAGATATTTTTCCTGGGAAAAAGGAGACACCGGCAAAGATTTCCTGCTATTCAACCCCAATGCTAACCCGTCGTTTAAACTTTTTCTCTGCTGCAAACTACATGCAAATCCCACCAATTAGCAGTCTGTGCAATGATTTAATTTTTCAATGCTGGTATTAAAAGGACACGTGTAGCCTGGGAAGCTAGTTCTCATTCAGGACACAATTACATGGGTTCTTGCAGCGTTTTATTGACACAGAATGTTTTGAACAGTGAACATCATCGATGTAGTCCCGACACAATGTGGATATACGGCAACAAAAACAGACCATGTGACACAAAGTATGGGAACAGGAAAATACAGCAACTTAAAGGGGCTTTTTGTAAGTTTCCTGATTGTCGTTTGACAAGAGCTTTGGCCGTCGTTGAGCGTCCTCAGGGCAGACTGGAGGCTACAGTGAGTTGCTATCGGAAAGCGACGAGGTGGGCCGGGGCTAGCTGGTTAGCATGCTAACTTCGGTTGAATAAAAGACGTGATAGAGACGAGAGTTAACATTTGTGTTTCTTTCCACTTCTGGCAACAGCTCTTGATGGGTAAAGGAATGACGTTTGATTCTCGTTTCTTCCAGACTGCTAAGTAGCTAAACAGCTGTTTATGCTAACATTGGCTATGTAGCGATAGCAAAACTTACAAATTGCTCCTTTAAATAGGGCGGTGGGCTCTGGCTTTACACAGGAACAAAATACATCTTTGCACAATTGTACATCGTCTTGCTGGAGGACACAGTGGTCGCGCTTTTGTAGAAAAAAACATTTCCGTATCTTGCAGTGTGAGGTACTGAAAAAGTATTATCTAAAAACTAAGCCTCACCCTTGTCTCCCATATTGAAAAATATCAGCTAAAACCCTCAAAAACATGTTGTGTAGCTGAGATCAAAATTTCTCGCAGCTTAGGGAACAAAGTTCTCAAGTGTGCACAAAGTGAGTTTAGTGTCGTTTTAGTTCCTGTTCTTACTGACAAACCAAGGACAAGAGGAATCATTCTGTGCACAAGAGGGAAAACATTCACAACAAGTTGTTTTGGAAAAGAAAAACTGATTTTTTGGACTCAGCACAAGACTAAAAATGTGTATTTTTCTACAGTGTATCTGGTGTGTGTGCGTGCACAAGTGGAGCGTTAACCCTCATACATATGCATGTGTACGTAGGTAGTATGAAACACAATGCATACAAGTTATGAAGACATAGACACACACACACACACACACGCATATGCTGAGTACATACAAACATATGCATGATGGTGCATTAGCATGCAGTTTGCAGCGGCACGCCCAAAGAGCCACTCAGACGTGTCAATCTCCCCTCCGAGCCTTTCAAGCCACTTCAATTTCGTCTGATCTCAAAGATTTATGAATTTGGAAGTCAGCAGATAACACATCCCCTCATATCACCGTTAAGCCTGTCACAGCGCAGCGTTGGAGTGGCGAGGGGAGGCGAGGGGAGGGGAGGGGGATGTTTTCCTCTCTTCATGAGCGTGGATAAGCACGGTGGCTGGAGGACGGGGCTGCCAGCCAATCAGACGCTGCTGTTGCCACCGACTCTCTGGCTCAAGGCCGCACATTCTTTCAGCCTCTCAACAGCCTTTTCCCCAAAGTGTCCACCTGACGCAGGAAAAAGAAAACATATATCAGGATGTCTGCTGGAGACGTGAGCTCGCAGATTGGAGTGAAAGTGGAAAACATAAATTTTATGGTTTAAACAAAGGCCATCCAATCTGGCCGGGCTGACATTTTGCCGGGCGGCTCGGGAAAAGGACAAACAGAGATCAGAGGCTGATATCAGATCCACAGAGGGAACTTTTCAGAGGGAGTTCAACATTTGAATTTCAGTGAACATGCAAACACAGGTTTATTTATTCACTTTACAGATGTATGCAGAGTTGGCCGAAGGCGTAAGCAAAAGTGCGCGCCCAGTCAGGGCCCCACAGACTCCAGAATGGCTCCTTCAATAACACCCTGCTTCTATATGTTGAAAACAAATAAATAAGTAAACAAATGATGCATTTCATTTCCATGCTAATGTATTTAGTGCTTCAACCATCATTAGTCCTATTAATCTCATATTGACAAGTAAAATAGTAAAGTCTCTTTACGCTGCATTGCTCTTGTGCTGGAGTTTAAACAACTTTTATTAGTTTTGAGCTTGGACGCTTTGGAGGTTGTTTACTACAGCGGATAGGTACACCTTTTCATAGTTTGGTTGAGAGAGACAGGTTCAAAAACAAACAAACAAACAAACAAAAAATCAGAGGCTGAGATAGCCTGACCTTTACCTCTTAGTCGAGTCAAACTCCATTAAAAAGTGGATCCTGTGATTCCAGCGATGCAGTTTGATGGTGTCCTCTCCTTAGACCATCTCTGTCTGTTAAGTGTGTTCTTTCAAAACTCCTCCGCCTTGGTTCATGACACAGGCAGACTCTGTAGTCTCCAAGCAAAATGTGATAAAAGACATCATCAGGGTTATTTTGTTAGACATTATGCAACTGTTTTCACACTCAACTTGACATAAAATGGCATGTGAAGTGGCCTTTAATGCTGCTGTGATGAAGATAAACTCAAGAACCTTGATGCGAGTCTGAGCTTCACTTGTTGATGAGTTTGTCTGAAATGAACATGATTAGTGAGACGGCTCTTTTTTTTATTCAAGATCATTATGTTTTCATTCATACCTTGATCTTAAAATGTTTGCACTTTAGTGAGCAAATCTTATGTAATGAAACTTAATGAAAATTAAAAGTTGGAAGTTGTTGTTGATCCGTTTTCTCCCGTGCAGCCCTCTGAGACAAACTTTTGTGTTGACAGTCTGTGTAAATAACTGCGAGCGGAGCTGTCAGTCAGACAGACAGACAGCAGCTCCGTCCTGACAGATGTTTGAATCCTTCACCTGCTGCACCTCTCAAACTGCCCGCGTCAACGTCTCTCTCCAGAGGTGACAGTTCAGTCCTTTGTCAGAGACCTTCAGCTCAGAGCGCAGACTTCAGCTGAACATCCAGCTGTTGGAGCCCCGTTGACAGACTTGTTGTCTGATCTGATGCTTCGTTCCTGTCTGAGGACTGACTCTGCACTTCCTCTACACTTCAACACGATCAGCAGACTCTCAGTGTACCAGCTCAAAGCAGCCTGAACTTTTCTCAGCACTCACAAAGATGAAATATGGTGCAACAACAGAAAGTTGTTACCTGAAGGAGTATTTTTTTCCCCTCCATGGTCAGATTTCAGTTTGAGGACTTTCAGCACCTTTACTTTTCCTCTTACCCCCCTCATACATCTTGTAATATTTCATCTTTCCCCAGGTGACAACTTGGGAAGTGTAGTTTCAACTGAACACAAATAACTAAACAGAAGTGTATTTTCAGAGAATGAACATGAAGAGAGTTTGTTTTGATCGTCATGCAGAAACGTTTTCTAGCTCACCTGCAGCACAGTGGAGTGTTGTGGTGAATCAACATCGTTAGCGTCTACAAACACACAAAAAAAAAAGTGGCAGTGAAACTCATTTGCTGTAGCTGACTACTAAGATTAGCTGGCAAGTTACTGTAGCTAACTAGCGATTAACTAGGTCACAGCATGCTAGTTATCTGGTAACTTGTGGGCACTAGCCAGCCACCAGGAAGATTACTTCCAGTTAGCAAACTAACTACTTGGTCGCTAACTGGACAACAAGTTATACCATTGGTCGGCTGGTTGTTGGACTTTTCCCATCAGCCATTGCTCTTTCAAAATGATTTGGCACAAGCATTTTTCACTTAAGCGACTTTTTTTTTTTCCAAAAAAAGAACCTTGCAAAAAATTGCACCTTCATGACGTCATGAATACGCTCATTAGCATAATACGTTATGGAGCGACATTTAGCATCTTTTCTAGCAGGCTTTACATTCCTGTACTGTAGCTAACTAGTGATTAACTAGGTGGCAACATGCTAGTTAGCTGGTAACTTGTGGGCACTAGCCAGCCACCAGTAAGATTACGACAAGTTAGCAAACTAGCTACGTGGACACTAACTGGATAATAACTTGTGGGCACTAGCTAGCCACCAGTAAGATTGCTACCAGTTAGCAAACTAGCTACTTGGTCGCTAACTGGACAATACCACTGACCCACCGGTTGTTGGACTTTTCCCATCAGCCATTGCTCTTTCAAAATGATTTGGCGCAAGCATTTTTCACTTAAGCGACTTTTTTCTTTCTTCCAAAAAAGATCCTCGCATCAAATCGCACCTTCATGACGTCATGAATACGCTATTTAGCGTATTACGTCACTGAGCGACATTCAGCATCTTTTCCAGCAGGCTCTACATTCCAGTGAAAGTCGTTGCTTACAGCGGTTCCACAAGTTTTCAACTACGTCCTTAACTTCGCACACGTGGTCCAGCCAGAGATTAGGTGTTGAGCTATAGTCTTGTTCAAGAGATTTGTTTGTACTATCATCTCATGACGACCCGCACACAGCGTCTAGTTAAGATCATATATGAAATAATGATATATTGAGGGTTTGCTCTTTTAGCATTTCTAACGCGAACTGATCCTTTCCTGCTGCTGCTCCTCCACATAAAAAGCCTCCCACTGTCAAAACGCCAGGCAGCTATTATTGTGAAGCAGCCACAGAAAAAGCAATGCATTTGTTATTAGCTTTGATATTGTTTGGGAAGCAGAAATACTCTTACTACACAACAAGCTATGGATATTTGTGGCACTTTTCGAAAGTTGTTTGGAGGCTGTTTTTTAGTTTTTATGGGAGCAGGAGAGCAGATCTCACTCAGCACAAGTACCCAGCCGTGTGAAAGGACAGTAGCTATTTTACGCCTTGCACGCTCAATCTCATCCTTCACTAAAATATGTCCATTCGTGAAACAGTTAAAGCTCAGCAATAAAACGTCTTTCTGGTTACTGTACTGCCGGGAGTGACTCTGGGAGTGACCACTACATTGTGTGAGTTGAACGAACACAGAGTCGGTTGGGGGGGGTGGGGGGGGCAACCAGATGAGTGTGCACAAAAAACATCCCCAGTGGAGCTCTAGCAGTGAAATGGTTCCACATGAGAAAAACAACACCGTTCTGGTTTCGCCATTGTCGACTTTAAGGCGGTATGGTGAACCTGTTAGCAAACCTGTGGCTTATTTACACATTCCAACAGACACAGAGCAACATGGTCACGTCATTAGAGTGGTGAATCCACCTTATGAATCTAATCCAATCCAATCCAATGTAATCTAATCTCCTTTTAGCTCGGGTTTGCTCTCTGGCAGATCCTGAGAAAAATATCTGGCTCTTTAGCTGTTCCACGTTCTGCAGCAGCGAGTCTCTGACTGTGAGTGTCTGCCGCCTGGTGCTGAGCCAATCGTGTAAAGTGGGTTCATCAGAGCTTGTGTGATGCAAACAGCTGCCTGCTGTGACTGGAAAACAACACAACAACCGCGGTGAGGGCGAACCAAAAGTGCAAAAACTTGAGAGAGACAAGAAAACCCTCTTCGATTATTCCCTCCCAGTCACTTTGGTGTGTACTTTACCTTAGATACAGATGAAAAATCATCAGGTGATCCATTGATATGTTGAATAATCTGATTGGATCTGTTCAGACTGCAAAGCAGCAGAGAGCTCGACTGTGCTGTTGTACTTTTTCACCAAGGCCCATCATGCACTGCTGTGAAACTACAACACACTCCCCAATCAAAAAAAGGAAGAAAACTCAAGGTTTTCTCTTCATTGTTGACACACTCAATATAACAAACCGCCGTCTGATAGTGAAGGAGAAGTGCGAGCAGGACCGGAGTGAAGTGAGGAAAACAGAGACTGTCAGAGCCTCTGTGCTGCATGCAGGTAACACCGAGCGTGCAGGTTTATCCTCGCTGCTCCGACTGATGTTCGACAGAAAGACACTCTCCTGTACAATGGCTGTTGACAAAGCAGCTGTTTGACCAGCCTCTGTTTTGACAGCGCTCACTGCTTTCAAAGAACAGCAGTTCCTCCTTTTCTCTTTTTGTGGGGAGGTGGATCTGTTTTCTGCAGTGTCCTTCACCTTGTCTCGTCTTCCCTCAGGTTTCCTTTGATTCCCGCAGCAGCAGCGTGTTCAGATTACAGCTCCTCGACACGTCCATCGCCCTGAGCGAGCATCCTGTTGTCTACTGTACCTCTGAAACTCGTCGAAACAGGCAGGTCCAGCCTGACCGTAGCATTAAATATATATAACCTGAAAGGTTCAAGGGGAGTTCAGGCCAAGACAAGCTTGTTCAAACATTTCCACATTGAAAAATATATGATTGTTCACCTCAAGAAAAGTTGTTACTGCTCATTGTATTGCTCCGAGTTAAAAAGGTCGCTGAGTTATCACAACACGCTTTTCACAGCGATTACTGCAGGGAGATTCTGTCAGAGCATTTTCACTCAGGCTGACCAGGAAACCAGCGGCTAACACCTGCGGCGTTTACCTGCACAAAATAATTTCACTGTGGACAAATCTTCCTGTCGGCCTGTGTAGGCTTTAGCTTTGGATGTGTCATACATCTCTAATGGGGTGAGACTAAATGTTAGAACCGTGTCAGTGCAACATAATAAATTAAACAGCAGCACAAACTACAGCCTCTAACGCCTTTCTGGAACAGTTTCAGCAAAACTGAACATTATAACTTGGAGGAAGGCAGGAGCTCCAGGAGACAAGGGATCACCTGACCTTTCGAAGCAGCGTACATGGGACTGTAGTTTGTGAGGGTTGCATCTTTTTTTTTTTTTCACCTTGCCTGAAGCAAAATCAGAAGACTTGAAGCGTAAGAGGTAAATAAAACAGTGTTTGTCTACTCTCATATAAGCTGATAATGTTAGAATGTGTGGTTAACTTACTACTTTATAAACCTAGCATATCATGTCCCGGTTTGTCCAGGATTGTCCGGGTTTCAAGCTGGGTGTCCCAATTACCAACATACGCCTATAAAACTCTAACATGTCCTTGTTTCCACCACAATTAAAATAATTATTAGAATATTCTCCTTGTTTTCAGCACTTACACAGATGTTTTGTATGTTCTGTGCTGCTCGTTATTACCTAACCAATGTACCACCACATCTGAATTCAGCACTGATTGGTCTGTTCGTGTGTCAGTCAGTCGGTGTATCGTTGCTAGCCTATGACACTGGTAGCTCTTTCTGACAGCACCTGTCGGTATGCTAACGGTTAGCTGTCGTGCCAAAGAGCAGAAAGGTATCAACAATAAAGGCTGTGTGCGCTAACCGCTGAAGTAATTGTCCCACATTACACCCATAAGTGCATATGTGTGTGTGTGTGTGTGTGTGTGTGTATGAATGTGGTACACTTAATGTTTCCAGTTTGGGGGTTGGAAACATGTCACCCTGCTTCCAAGGTGAATAATAGTTAGCATATTGTTAGCTAACTGTCAGCCATTTTGTGGGTCTTTTAATTTGAAAAAGTGAAACATATTTAAAACATTTTTTTAATATATTAAAGCATAAATGGAATTAAAATCTTCCTCACAATGCTGTGCAGTAATACAGGGGCTAACTAGCTCCACCTGGTGCTAGTTGCTTCTCCTTTGTCTTCGTGTCTTCCATATCACCAACAGGTGCTGTTGCTAGGATGCAGAACTGGTAGCAGCACTAACTGAAGGGAGCGTAGCTTATGCTGCTTTCATGTCATATCATTCAAACTGTCATTATGAGCAGCTGAGCGGGAAAACAGGGTCAGGTTAGCCTCCTGGTTTTAATCCTGAGATGTTTTTAAATTTCAAAACTTTAAATAAGGACGCACTGATTCAGATCATAAAAAAAAAGGAGCAATGCACAGTTTGATAGTAACTAGTTTCACTAAATACGTAACAACAACAGTGGGCTTTGAATGGTGTGACTATAAAAGGCCAGCAAAGATAAGTTAGCATAATGCTAGGCGCTCCTGTTATTCCCCATTCTCTAACACTGTGAGACTGCAGCAGTGTTAGCAACAGTCCAAGTAAAAGAGTGTGATACAGAGGCCGACAGTGTCTGACATCATCCACTACACACTATGCAGTCCACATCACAGTGTTTTCAATCCTTTGAAGTGTTGTCTGAAGGTCCTGTGGGGAACATTTTAGCCAGTATAGTTGACTCACAATATCTCACAATGCATCGTAGGAAAATAATAAAGAGAAGAGAGCGCCAACTCCTCAGATGGAAAAGTGGCCATGATGAAGATATTTACACATTTTGCTGCAGCGCTGCTACACGTCACACTGTGTGCACACATTGATAATGAGGATTGAACAGTGAATGATTGAATGACTTCTGATACGGAGACACAGGAAGTCTAACACAAAGGGACGGACGGTTGTTTGTTCCTTCAGCTAATGGCTTCACTGCTGAATAATTACAGTCCAACCCTGCACCGCTAATGGACGCTTGGCCAACACACACACACACACACACACAAACTTTAGCAAACATACTTGAGTTTACACACACACAAACACACACATGCAGGCACATGCAATTACAATAAGACAAGATGCAAATGAGGTATCTGCTGCACACACACACACACACACACACACACACACACACACACACAAATAAACGCACAAGCAATTACAATAAGACAGCATGTAAATGAGCTTTCACACACACCCACATACAGTATGTATATAGATACAGACACACACATCTCAATAAAAGGGAGGTTTAAATGAGATTCGTCCCTCTTTGTCTCTCTCTCACACACACACACACACACATACACACACACACACACACACACACACACACCCTCACGCACACAGTGAGTGAAGTGTCAGGTTAAGCAGAATGAATGGACTCGCTCTGAAAACACAAATTGCAAAGTAAACAGATTAGAGTGAAAACAGACTCCTCTACTCCTCCACCCCCTCTAACCACTCCACCTCTCCATCATCCATCCTCCCTGTCTCGCTCTGCATCTCACTTTGTCCCCCCCTCCCCCCCCGCACCCCTCTCCCTCCCTCCCTAAGTGTACAGTCACAGCATTTATAACAGCAACATTTTAGATGGCAATTAGTTTGCTTCAATGGGAGTTTTTCGTGTCGAGTTGAACTTTGGGAACTTTGACAGGAGAATTTTGTGCTTTTGGCCAAATAGAGTTGAGTGTGCTGCAGGAGAATAAACTGCTCTGAGAAACAGGTGCAGCGTAGCCTGCAGTCAGATGTCAGACAGGAGCCAAAAGTAAAAATATGTCTGCGGAATAACATCTTAACTTATCGCTGAATTATCCTGGTAAAACAAAAAAGCAGCTAGTGTTTCCAGCGAGTCCTCCAGCTTCTCCCAGCAGCACCTATTTCACGAGGGCAGGCAGGTTGTCTGAACCTTTATCACCTGATGAAAGTTGACAATGTAGAGAGGCGGAGGGTGGGAGTGCATCCTCTTTTAACTCCGGTTGTAAGAATGCGCTTTCAGGTCGCAGTTAAACCTGCAGTTCAGAAAAAGTGCAACTTTAATCAGTCACATGTCCAACAACGACAGGCAAGGCCACCTCTCTCTTTCTGTCTCTGTCTCTTACTCTCTGTCATCTCTTTCCCTCCCTCCTGCTCTTCTTTTTTTGGCTCGTCATCAAATCTGGCAACATGCTCTGACACTGGAAAAACACACACACACACACACACGCACACACACACACACACTCCCCGTTTACACACATGCTAGTAAACACGCGCTCACAAACACGCACAGATTGCAATCAATATGCAATTTCCCCTCTGTGTATAAAAGATGGACCTACTTGGAGGCCTTCCCGCTGCTTTTGAGTAACGACGCGTCTACATGAAGTGCCGCTATAATTCTCATAACTGCAGCGCTCGCTCCCTAAATTGTGATAAAAAGGATTTCATCTTGTGGGCAGATGCAGACACATACGGCCGAGGGAACGAGCGCTGATTTATCCCTGACTTTCTGTTTCATCTCTTCTACTTCCGCAGCCAAAACATGAAAGCAGAGAAACAGATTACTTGATGGAGTGCTTTAACAAAAAGACAGTTATGGCCCCTGACACTTTAGAGACACCGGAGCTGGATCTGGAACAAAACTCCCCCCTGCTTTCCGGCTCTCATCTTCATATTAAGGTTTTGAAGTGAAGACTTTGGGGTTCGACGATACCGAGGAGACTCAGTCTCACTCCTTTTTCTCATTAGACTCAAAGTTTGAATTCATGATCTTCAGTGGAGGGAAAAGACGAGCTCTGCTGCTCCCCGAATGCAAATTAATTTCATAGTTTTAAGATGAATCTTTTCTTGATTTTATAAATGACTATGAACCTGAATGTGAACAGGCTTCACTAACCGCGGTAACACAGAGGAGGTCTAACATGTTTTTAGGCTTTTTTAAAATGGTTTTCATCGGTTTGTGATATTTTTCATATTAAAGTGGTTATACAGATGTTTTTGACCCTTTGACTTTAACAGATGTTTGGCTTTCTTACCAACACATCTGGCACTTTGACCTGCAGGTACAGTTAGCAACATGAGGACAGTAAAATGATTGGTCATTTTAAATATATTGTCCTGACTAGCATGTACTCACCGGTGCACCTTCACAGCCCCGTTGTGTTTATGCTCGTGCTCTTACAAACTGTTGCTAACTGTTGTAAGAGGAAAAACTTTTGTAGAAGAGGTCAGAGTTAAATCAAACTACAAGGTGAAGTTTAGTGAAGTCATGTGACCGTGGTGGTAGTTTGGTTTGTGGCCGAACATTAGCTTTTCACCTGCTGATTGTATTTACGCTTCAAAAGGCTTCATCCGGACAATGCATTCTTCAGTTTACTCATGAAATAATTAATTCATTGATTACAGCTTATCCCCCAACCTGCAGGGAAACTGATCTCGTGTCAGTGTTGCAGAGAGGTTTTGGGTGTGAACGTCACTTGTGGAGTCGACTCTCTGAGCAGAAGAATCCAAACCAGTCCAATGCTTTAAATGAGACAATTGAAACAACAGCAAAGCTCGCTCATTTGTGAGCAGCCCACAGGCAACAATTCAATTAAACCAAACAGCCCGACGCACAGCAGCCCCGCGCTTCCTGGCACCGCTCGTCTCCGCCATTTAGAGACGTCCTGCCTGACTGGACGAGCCTCCGGGGCCGAGCTTTAGGAGCCCAAAGTCCAGTACATTACATAATGGACCCGGCCGCGGGGAATGGTCCATTCTCATCTCCCAGGCAACAGGTGAATTTCAACAATGCACATTTGAGAGGCTCACAGATTTTCTGGAATACAATGCCCCCTCCTGCTGCCAAGCGTTTATGGTAATGCTCCATTCAGTGGAAGAATGGTGGATTAGTGCAGCGATGGAGCTGGATGAGCTCCACATCCATCCTGCTGCCGCTACAGGAGCCGCCGGGCTCGAGCAGCCGCTGCCGAATGATGGCCCAGGGCCGAACCTGGGTGCCGGGACTAGGACCCTGGGGCTCAGTCGTGGGGCCAGGTGGAGGTTCAAGTTAATGTTTTTTTTAAAAGTTTCATTTTAGATAAATTTCTGATTACTGTGACACATTTCCACGGAGCGTTGGTGAGCGTCCAGTTTCCAAGAAGTATGAGCCCAGTCGGCCAGATGGTGGCGCTGTCATTAAGGCTCAAAAATAAGATTTTGGAAAGGCCACGCCCCTCACACCGTTAGTCCGATTGACTTGAAATTTGACACACATGCACACACGCACACACGCACACACACAAGTCCAGCTCAACGGGTTCAACTTAAGTCTTCCTAGATGCATTTTTTTCTAATTTGCATATTTTAAAAAACAGTAAAATGAATAGAACTTTATGAATTTTGACATTAGTAACACCAAATTTGGTATACAGCCTTCTGAGACAAAGATACAAGTTAACATCATAAATGATCAAGATCAGTCAAAAAACATGGCCGCCATCAACAAAAATATCTTTGCAAAAGGCGGGGCTTAGCACTCATGGCCATAAGTAATTAACCCTTTGTCCTATCATTATAAAACTTGGTGGATCTGTTCAGGCCTTGATGGGGAAAAGGCCTAACAAAGCATTTTGAGCAAGTATTAATCAAAATCTGAAGTGCCATATTTATTGATGAAAGTGGGCGGGGGCCTATTCATCAATATGTACCATCTTAAAATGGGCGGGGCTTAGCTAATATTGGCCATAACTCATTAACCATTTGTCCGATCATCATAAAACTTGGCAGAAATCTTCAGGTTGTTAAAGCAAGAAGTCCTACCAAAGCATTAATTAAAATTCAGCTGCTTCTCCCTGTTCGAGTGCAAAAGGGTTGGAACCCGTGAATCGCTGCTTTCTGTTGTATTCACACTCTATGTCTCTGATTCCTTTTCATTTATTAACTAACGTTCTCACACAACAATCTGAAAGAGGGAGAAAATGACAGATAAATGAGTTTTGGGAAAGTTCATCACATTAATATTCACTTATAAAAAATATGTAGGAAATGAAATAAAATAACATTAATACGTAAAAGTAAAGCAGCTGCAGCAGGTAATGAGACCAGCTGAGCCAGATGACCAGCTGACACTGAGAGTCTCAGGTTGACCACGCCCTCCTCCAGGTGAGAGCTATCACCTTGATTAGGGTATAAAAGGAACTGTGTCAGTTGTGTCTTCACTGAGGAAACAGAGGAGGAGGTGGAGAGTGAGAGAGAGAAATCAGCCTGTGTGTAGGGTGTGTTTGTGTTATCCGACACTCAGCTGATGAAGTGCTTCTGTTAGCTCTAAACAGAGCTGCTGGATTATCTCTGCACCGCACACATCACATTAGCTCTGTCAAAACACAGTCCACACCACCCCAGCTACCTGTCAGCACCACGCTCACGGCTCACTGTTTGTGTTTGATCAAGTAATCTGGATTATTTTAGCTCGATCTTTAAAAACAAAAGAAACAACCAACATCATCAGCAAAACTGACACATAAGTGATGCAGATGAGTTCCTCAAACGGCAGGTTACTTATGGTTTTAGGCAACTTGGTCTTTTGTACAGTGAATATAATATTTTAGTTCAACTTTGGACCTTGGCAGCGGTCGAGAAGTCAAAATAATCTTCTTTCCTAACGACCTTTCCCTCGTCCTCGATGGAAAACGTGATGAAGTCAAGGGAAGAAGTGAAAGAGAAGGAGGACTGTGACTACACTTACAACTTTATCTAAAAGGCACGGAGTGGAAATCCTCCTTTTCCTGATCACAATAACCAAAGAAACAGGATAGAAATGTTGAGATGACATGAGGAAAAACACAAGTAGAGAAAGTTGAGCCATTAAAATAATAATAATTATCTTCAGACACACGTACAGAGTTTTCTGGCACGGTCATTTTTAGTGCATTTAGTGAAACCACATGTATGTAGTATTTTGTTAAGATGATGATATTGGTATCTATAAATTCAACATGCATGCTCTTCATGAGGACTCCTAACTGGATTTAAAGAGAGGAAATCTATATTCATGTATCTGGAGCTGTGTTTCCTACGCTAGAGGAGATGAGACAGGAAGCGTTGAAGCTCTTATCATGGCGGCTTCAGTCTGAACTTTCCTTTGAGCCTTTGACTCAGATTCATCACGTGGTCCACTGCAGCCTCACAGAGCTGCTAGCGTAGCTGTTGACGCTCAGGTCGTAAGTGTTGCATGTTGTTGTCAGTCCTTAGTAACCAGCACAAGTACCGTGTTACACTAAAGCAACCACTGAGGAAAGCAATTGTCTTTTTTTGTGTTGAACAAATTGCCCTTTTTTTTTTTCTCTTTTTTTTCTTCCCCTGTGAATTTTGTTGAATTTATTCAAGGACATGACTCATGAGTAAAGAGTCAAAATTACAGACAAACATACTTCAAACGTAATCTGTCATTTTCACACATCAGTCACAAAACAGTTCAAATATCCACAGCCTTGTTTAGAGAGACTAAAAAGAAAGTTAAACTTGTGTCATCCATCTGCCGCCTGCCGTTCTGTCATTCTGCGGTGCCCTTGGTATTTACTGTAGATGGATTTTTGTCTTTCAGAGCGGCTGAGTGATGGCCGAGACTTTTAACAAGTTAGTTTCGTGCTGTTTATTGCTGTCAGGTGGTCGCTACAGTCCTGGGAGAGCTCAGGCTCAAAGACGGACGGGGAGGGGAAAAGAAAAAAGAAATAAATAAAAAATAAAAAAATATTGAGAATCTGATTCCTCTGATGGA
The DNA here is from genome assembly GCF_002260705.1 of Seriola dumerili. NCBI lineage: Eukaryota > Metazoa > Chordata > Actinopteri > Carangiformes > Carangidae > Seriola > Seriola dumerili. The sequence continues at coordinate 13,528,217 of NW_019174586.1, forward strand.
GGAGGAGGATCAGGCAGGAAGTCAAAGAACAGAGATGCAGCTTTACCTCTGTGATGTGAGCTGTGTAACACGTATGAGGGTAAACACACCTGTCTGAGTACATGTCCTCCTTCTACTCTGCAGGGGAACAATGAGTTTAAAGACGTCAGAATGAATCTGTATCTCTGCTAATCACAACACTCATAACATCACACATCATCTGTTCAGGGCGGCTTCTCGCCACCGCTCAGGGCAGCTCAAGTTCCCAGGAAACATCGCAACCACTTCGCTCCACCCGGATATGGTGTTAACATGGTCCAGCTGGAACTTCCTGTCCCCCAGGAAGACCAGACAGACGAGGCCGGCGAGCGGAATAAGGGCTAAACATGAACAGGAACTGTCTGCATGGTGTTGTCTGCGGAGGATGTGTCCAAGCAGCTTCAGAAGGTGTAATTAAAAATGAGTATAACTGCCTTTTTGCTCGGCCTTCACCCACCAGGTCTTAAGTTGTAAGGGGTCGACCGTACGACGCACCATCACACCTGCCTCTCCTCAGAGACGGGCTTCCCCCATGTTACAGACAGACACACTCACCTGCAGCCGGAGTGTCAGCCGCGAGGTTGTCGAGGCCGCGGCCGCCGTGAGTCGAGCGTCTCGTCGTGGCCTGGCAGCAGAATATCTCCGTTTCGTTCTCTTTCCTCTGAGAAGCTGGCGGCTGTCAGCGCCGCAGAACGGTCGGCTCTGCCGGCTGTCACCTTACGCTCCGTACAGGAAACTATCACCGACAGCTGTCAACCCCCTCCTCCTTTTTCCATCCTTACCCTCCCTCTTCATCCTCCTCCTGGCATCGCTCCTTCCACCTGACACCAGCCCTGACGCCAGCTCCGTTGCTCCGCGCCCATAAGGCACCGCGCTGCTGTTATTGCACCTAAAAGTATGAAGACAATGTTTTATTTCTAAGAACTTGGCCATTGTGTGTGTATATACTGAAACTGCAGATTCAGGGGAGGGAGGGGGGTCGGGCGTGAGTGCTTCAGGGCTGCGGTGTCACCTGCAGGGGGGAGGAGGGCTCTCTCTGCTGTCACTTGCTGCCAACCAACTCCCATCACCGCGGCAGTGATGGCAGCAGGGGGTGAGGCATGGAGCCGGTGGCTGATGGCTTTATCGCAGTAAGACAGTGGCCCAGACGGGGCTTCCTGAGCTTCTAACGTGAGGGAGCGTTGGCCGCGAGGAGGGATGCCGAGAGGGGTTGACTGCAGGAGTCAGGGCTCTGAAGCGACTGGTCAGAGCTGCAGTCAGTTTATTGGATGATATAGTACTTAAAGCCAAACAGGGCTGGTTCTGAAGTGTTGAAGGCCCAAGGCAAGATTTTCTTTGTGGGTCCTCGTTGAGTTAAAAATAGCTCAGTGTGGAGCCGCAGAGCTGAAGTGAAAGCAGAGTTTGTTGAATAATATCCATGAGCTTTAGTTCTCTGTGCGCCTGTTATTAACTGCATGTAGAATGTTTTTACTGCTGTAATGCTCGTCTATCTGCTTCCTGTGGCCTCATGAAAAGCCTTTTCTAGTTGAAATGACACTTTACCAGTTTATATAACGTTTTAATGAAAAGTTACATCTCAGTGAAATGAATGACCCGTTATATACATACATATATATATATATATATATATATATTTTTTTTTTTTTCTTTTTCCACTTTCCCCTGAAAAGGTTAAATTAGCTTTTTATAGAATAAAAAGAAAAGCAGTTTGCTCAGTGCTGACATGACACTGTTGCTGTGATGAAGGTGGGACTGTCGGGTCCTGACCTGACTCTGTAAAGTGACTGGAGATAATGAATGTTGTGATTTGGCGCAATATTAATAAAACTGAATTGAATTAGACCTACACATAAACATCTTTATATATATTTATATATATTATATACCTACATATTACTATCTATATATATATAATTTATACAAAAACGGTTTTATGGAAAGTGTCACAAAAGCTAACACACACAGTCTTTCTGTTCAACAGGAACTTGAAACTGAACTGTACATCATCCAACTGCAGACAAACTAATATACATCCAATGAAATTAGCACTTCTGTTCTCCCCCCTGATGGCGGTTACTGACGTGTTTATCCGCCTCTCGCAGGTCTGTCAGCTGCTCCATCCACTGCTTCTGTCCAGAGTGAGCTCTGCCACGTCGTCACTGCCTTTATCCGACAGTTTTAACCTTTAAATAAATAAATAATATTAAACTAACCAACAGATTCCAAGTACAGGGGAAACGTTTAGTCACAATAAGTCACTGATTCTTTAATGTAATGTACCCACCTCCCCTCCAACCCCCCCGACATGACGAGATATGAAGAAGGGGAACTACTAGCTTTTATTTTCTCTGATTAAAAAACTACTTGTGAAGCCAAAACTGGTGGCGGTCGGGCCGTGACGAACTCTGTTGTTCTTTGCGTCGCCGATACGATCACGTAAGAGTGAGATCGGCCGATACCGATCATTTCTGTATTGCGTTGCGGACGGCGTGCGTTACAGCGGTCTCGCACACTTTGTGAAAGTTCCACACGGCCGACATGTTTGTTTCGGTGGCGCCTTGGGCAAGGCGGGAGGCGGGACTACGCTACACGGCACACAATGCTTCTCTCAGTATTAACCACAGGTGATCGGTGACGAGAAGCATGAATTCTGAGCTGCCGATCAATTGGGGCATCGCTAGTTTTGGGAACCGAGATGAGTTGAAGGTCTGCGGCAGAGGGCGGTGGCGGCGGCTGTCGGCCCCTGTGGGTCCCTGGGCCCTGAACATGTCACGTCTGTAACCCACCTGCAGTTCCTGTTCGGTGTCTGCAGGTTTTACGTTTGTCACTAAATCACACAGACGTCATAAATAAGTGCCACGGGCTCATTTGTTGCGAACGAAGCGGTGCAAACGGTTACTGTGTGCGACGTGTCATGTTTATGACAGCATTACAGAGACTTTATGATGTCAGGCAGTGGCGGCGGGCAAGTTGTTGTGTGTCGTGTGTGTTGCTGGGTTGTGACTGTGTGTGGGGGGGGGGTTAGAGGGAGCGAGTTGTGGCGAGTTGTTCCCGGCGCCTCGGTTTATTTACCAGGGATAACAGACACATCTCAGACGCCGCTCCTCTGGGATAACACATTCATGAATGAGACACTCGGCTCATTTCACGGGAGAGGCGGATAGATTGCTGCTCTCCCTCCTAACTATCCAATCGCTCTTTGTTAAACAAGGCACAAACCCAATTACAAAGTGCCACACGCTGACAGTTTATTAACATCATCGCCGCAAGAGAGAGAGAGAGAGGCCCGGGCCTGCTCGGTGGTGGTGGCAGCGGCGGCGGCGGTGGCGGTGGAGTCGGTGTGGGTGTATTCTGGCTCCTCCTGTTTGAAGTGCAGGGATGACAGATTGTCCTCTTATTCAGGAAAGGTGGTTTGTGTTTGGAGAGGCTGGACAGGTAATCAGTTATACTTTGTATTTATCTTCATTGCTTTTTTTTATTTTATTATATTATTATTATTCTATTTTATTTATTCCAGAGAACACGAGGAAGAACAAGCCAGTGCCTCGGGTCAGTGTTTCCTGTTATGCAGAAAGCTTGGAAAGGCTAATGGAGTAATATTTCTGGGCTGCGTCTGATCTCAGCCTCTGATCACTTCATTAAACTGATGTTGATGAATGCACAAAGCAGTCAGGGCGCGAGCAGACTCAGCAGATGCATCTTAATCACGGAGAACAGGAGAGGAAGGTGGGATGCATGTAATCACTCACTCACTTCCTCCCCTCCTCTCCGCCTTCATCCTCACTGTAATGAACTCGTTCATGACTGAGCAGATCTGCCACTTGGCGGAAAGAATGAAGAGGAACAGGCAGCGGACCCGAGCCGAGACCACCGGTGGAAGCACCTCCCGCTGCCGCTGCTGCTGCCGCCTGACGCAACATCTGGGGCATCGGGTTCAACTTTAACACAGAATCAGGCGTGCACTTTGCTCAAAGGGCCTTTTATTGATCCATGTTTCAGCCCAATTATGGAGCCTATGAGTCGCAGGAGGGCATGAACTAAAGGCCACGGCTCTTTAAGTCTTCTGCAGCAAAGTCCAAAGTCTAAATCAGCAAAATTCAAGTCAAGTCACTCTCGTTTCACCCTTTCCTCTCAAAGCTGTTGTTTACTGTGTTTTCTTTATTGTTCCAGGAGTCGACGTGGTCAAAACACTGAGACTTTCAACTTGAGCTGGACAGTTCATTCTCGACCTTCGCAGCGGCAGGAGACGAACAGTCCCTCACTCACGTCCACCTGCACTGCTGCTCTGGAAGCTGCTGCTCCTCTGGTTGTGTCTCAGAGTCACAAAAGCAGCGTTTCGACCAAAAAAAGTCCTTTTTTTCTTCAGGAACTAAAAGGTTCCTGTGTTTCCACCGTGGCCTGAAGTCCCGGGAAGATTATGCAAATCAGGCCGATGACGTGGAAACGCAATGGAGGTAACTGCACTTCACCTCCATTCCAGTAGGTGGCGGTAAGAAGAAGACGAAGGCTATACAACAACGATGACGCGGCGTGAATGGTTAGCACGGCCTGGACCTCGCCGTCGGTCCGTCTATCGAAGGCTTTCATCTCCATCTCCAACCACGATGAAACACAACAGTCTCCAATCAAAACCAAACAGCTGAACATGGCGGGTGAAGGTTCCTGGTTCCTGGGGAAAGTTCCTCCAGTGGAAACGCACCTAAAGAGGAGCTCATGAAGCATTCGAACATCTGCAACCGATTGTTTCTCAGATCAATTCACAAACAAGTCAAAGTCTCATAAAGGTTCCTCAGAAGAACCACGAAGATAACTCCATCAATAACAGAATAAAAAAATCTGATTTATTTTAAATTCCAGTTCATATCAGTCTGCCGTGTTCGGAGCACATCTTCACTATACATGAAGTTTGTCTATCGGGGGGGGGGGTTCTTACTGATGTGTTCTTACTGTATATGTTCGAATGCATGGATGCAGCAGCTGTCCACCGCGGGGAGCTGCTCCGCGCCTCGCCCCGCGGTGGACAGCTTGTACGGGGGGCTTACCGTGCAGCGGCCCCGGAGCTCCCGCGGGCAAAAACAAATGTTAACCATAAATCTGGCATATGGCTCGCCTGGGGCCACCGGCAGGTTTACAGCCACTCTGGGGGGGGTGGGGGGGGGGGGCGCGGCACTTCATGGGCTGGTCCAGCCATTAAAATGGGCCACATGCCATTAGAGTGGACACACTATGGCATAATGTTGTATAATTTCCTTCTACTTTAGAGCGATTAATTATTCATTTTCCCTCTCGCAGGAGACGAGGAGGCAGAGTCCTGGCCGTGCACACCGGGGAGAACAGACAGGAAGAACCTTAATAGATTTCAGCGTGTGTGTGTGTGTGTGTGTGTGTGTGTGTGCGTCATATACATGTGGCTGAAAGTTGAAAAACCACTTACGTGTTAATAGTATGTGTGAATAATCAAAACACTGTCCTTTTATAGACTTCATGAAACTGATGACGAGCGGCTTCCAGTTCACGTTCTGCTTTTATAATGTTTTCCCACCTGAAGTGGAGCTCGCGTCTCCGTTTAATTGATCCTAAAGCTCAAGCCATGAAGACGAAAGTGACGATTTAAAACCAGACCTGAATAAATCAGGACTTAATTACTGTGTAATAACGGGCGGAAATCACAAACACACAGACACGGAATTTGTTTTGTGTCCAAATGGAACAATTTAGGAATAGACGCTCGCTCGAAACAGTGAAGGAAATGTTTAAAATATGACAGTTTTAAAATATTAAAAATCCTCTCTCCGGTGCTGTATCTAACATTTTTTAAGGCGACATGAAGTAAAGCGGGACGTTCATTCCGCTTCAGTGATCGTCTCGACAAACAGCATCTGTTTGAACCTGTGTGTTTAACCTGCTGGATTCTGCTTTCTAACATTAAATAACTGAAATAACCTCCGGGAAAATAAGCAGACAGAGTGAAATGAAACGTCGCACTACGTCTTCCCCTCGCCTCCATCTGCATCTTTCTTTCTTTTTGTTTTGATAGTGGAAGAATGGTTTTAATATAGTTTCCTTTTCTTTTCTCAGTGAAACGAGACAAAGACAAAGAAGGTGATATAACATGACGGCATACTCTACCACATGGGACAAAACAGCTGACAGCTTTTATATAGTTATCATTATAGATTAATATCTTGGTTGCAGAGATTTCTTCCCTCCTTCCTTCCACCTGCAACTTTGGATTAAGAGTTTCTGCTGATATTCAATAATATATTATATTTCCCACCATGTGCAAAAAAATGTATAATAAATTTTATTCTTTTTAAAGTCTGACCCTGATTTTACTGCGTTGCACCTTTTAGCATGTGACAAAACTTACTGCTGTTCAGCGGCAGCATCGCTTACACCTGAAACATAAAACACAATATTATGATTATTTATTATTTAAAAAATAAAAAAAAAACCAACAACCTAACCCTGCAAAAAATAAATACTTAAAAACAAACAAACAAAAAAACAATAGTATCAAGTGTTTGCAAAAATAAGGCCCATCCCTGTCTAGCAGCTGTGGAGAGGAAGTGGACGGTGAAACTGTTAGATATGTTATCAATATCAATGTCAATCAAACGTAAGAAAGAATAAGCAATACGAATAAAATCATGAATAATTAATTTGCAGGATTCAATATAAAACAGGAAAATAAACCGACACTGAAATGACGAACGGACGTTTCTGAAAGAGTGGGAGAGAAGACAAACTTGAAGAAATAAGTTCCCTGACATTCCAGCAGAGAGAGAAATGTTTTGTGGCAGCTTGTTGATCCCTCGGGGGGGTCAGAGGTCACAGTCAGCAGGGGATTCAGTGTCTCAGCTCAAGGACACTTCAGCAGGTCGGAGATCAGCCCGCCGCTGTCAGCCCACAGCCTTCAGTGTCTCAACATTTTTATTCTTCCTCCGTGATGGTATTTGGCAGCAGAGTGGATTGTTTTTGTTTCGTTTTGTTTTGTTATTGGCAGTTTGCCTTCATCAGTCGACGGAGGATTCAAACCCACGACACAACAGCCGGATACAAACCTGAGAGTGAGGAGGAGCAAAAGTCAACAGGCCTTTTTCAGTGTTTATTTCCTCACTGAGACCATATGATGTTGAACAGTTGTAATGTTTTAGTTTAACATTATGATTTTAACTGTGATTTTGTTTTTCCTCTTGTTGATATTTTTTGATACCGACAGAAATTTAAAAAAAGAAAAACAACAAACTGGAAGAAATTCTGGTTTTTACAAATTCCTTTTTTTCCCCATTTTTTCTTGTTGAATGAAGAAAGGTGATCAGGTGACAAGGTAGTATTGGTAAAGATTTCAAAATAAAAGCCATTTTTTTGGAAACTCAAGGAACTTCCTGAAAGCAGTTTCTTTTTTTAAGTTGTTTAAATAAAGAAAATCCAACGTTTTCCAAACGCCTCATGCCGACGCCATGTTGTTACAGTCCAACATCTTCCTGTTGTACAGTGACGTCTGCTGGAAGACGGTTTAAACAAGTCTACAGGAAGATCACTGCAATAAGTTTAGAGGGGCGGGAGAAAAGAAGAGAAACTAAAAAGCTCACATTTTGTCGTGTGTGTGTGTGTGTGTGTGTGTGTGTGTGTGTGTGTGTGTGTGTGTGTGTGTGTGTCTTAAAGGCCTGGCTGTGTCCCTGCGGTTCTCTATCAAAAGGCCTTTATTCTCACATGGACGGTAAAAGGAGAAGAATAATTCCTGAGAGAAGCGATTGTCTGCGTCCTGGCGATGTGATCTCCAGCACCGCGGCAAACGATCCGCCGCCGCCGCCGCCACCGCCGCCGCTCTAAAACTGTGAGACGTTCGACATTCCTCCTTTAATCCTCCTGAGAAGACGGCCCGAGAGGGGAGGAATGTGCCGGATCAAACGACCCCCACCCCCACCCACCTGAAGACCAGAACAAGGATGCTCTGTTTTCAGGGGGATTCACAGGTAACCAGCAGCCACCCAGACACTCCCCCGCCCCCCGCCCGCCGGATCACTTTCCCCACCTGAAGCCGGGGGCCTTGTCCCGCACTAAACGACCACGATGTAATTAGCCTCAGGGACACAAAGACTTCAACAGCCCCCCCTCATCCCGCACACAGGGGTACAGACATCTCAATGACTCATTAGGAGACAACAGATTAGATAACGGAGGTCTAGGATGTCCTCCGCCCCGCCATCCACCTGCTGACAGGTGAGCTGGACGCGAGACCCCCCCCCCACACCCCCTTCGTCATGAGCAGAGGTCACGATCTCTCCCATGGGACCTGCTAATGGATGTAATGAGAGGGGCGGGTAAGTGTTTACCAATGGGGTCAAGTTTCAGAGGTGAAGAGGTCGAGGAGGCCGCCGACCCCGAGAGTGAGGCGAGGAAGGAAGGAAGGAAGGAAGGAAGGAAGGAAGGAAGGAAAGGAAGGAAGGAAAGGAAAGAAGGGGCTCAGGATGAAAGATGAGACGGGAGATGTAATTGGATGGTGATTGATACTGACCACACACACACACACACTGAAAATTTCTGAAAATTCTTTTCAATCCAGAAGCAACTGAACGGGTTGTTTTTCAGAATAAAAGCCTTAAATAAAACACAGACGCTGAGGTTTGAGGAGGAGAGATGCGACCGTCAGCTTCCACTCTCAGAGCTGCTTCATCTCTCAGACACTGAGTGGCACTTCAGGAAACACTGCTCAGCAACGAAAGGTCGGGGTGCCCTGCTCCACTAACAAGGGTTTGAATGCAGCCCTATGCTGCATGTCACCCTGCCCCCCCCCCCTTCCTGCCTTTCCTGTCACTCTCTATTGTCTCCGTCAAACAAAAGCAGAAATGCTAAAAAAATAAAAAAGGAAATAAATAAATAAAAGGGTCAAAGGTCAGCTGCAGTTCAGACTCATTGTTTGGCAGCAGAATCAAATCTAATGTTTTATATTGAATAAAATAAAAAATAGCTTGGAGAACCATGAGCACGACGCTGCCCTGACATTTTTCAAAGGTTGTGTGAACTGAGCCTCGATTCACCTCAGGGTCGTTGTTGCTGTTGTTGTTGTTGTTGTTGTTGTTGTTGTTGTTGTTGTACAGAGCTTTATTTTTCAGTGTTTTTGCTTTCCAATAAAAGGGTAAACATCATGTACAAGCTGCTGAACACAACTTCAGTTATATAAAATTAACATGATAAAAATCCAATTAGACAAGATGTGACATCAAATCTGTATAAAAGTGTGTGTGTGTGTGTGTGTGTGTGTGTGTGTGTGTGTGTATAAAGTTTGATCTTATGAAACTTCTCAGATTTCACTGTTTAGCTTTTCTTTGTAACTGTGAAGCATCTTGTAGCCGCAGCTTTGTCAACTGGCAAATAAAAAGTGTTTACTTAAATCCTAATTCACTTCCTTCCACCGACTCGCTGTAGTTCACCATCATCTCTTTTTCTTTAACGGGTTTTAAAAGTTTCAAACAATGACAACAAATATATAAATGTGAGATGTTGTCTGAAAAGGAAATACAGTCAATAATCAGCCTGATGGAAAACATCCTTGTTGGCTTTTCATTAGATTCGTCAAGGCTGGACTGGAGTGTTCACTTACAGACGTGATGGCTTTAAAAAATAAAAAGGTTGAATAATTAAACCCAGTGAATGCAAGGCATCTAAATTTTGAGGATATTCAAGTAAGAGTGACACCCACCTGTCACAAGTTTTTTAAATTATTGTAAAACTGTATTGAAAGTAAAAAACTTTTTTTTTAATTTCCTTAAATGACCCTCTTGCTTCTGGCCACTGTGATGTACGTTAACGTATGTAAACTCATTCCATAAGCATTAATAAAATAAAATAAAATAAAATAAAATAAAATAAAAGAATCTTCGTGGCTTTTACCCTCCACTGCCTCCGTGACACGAGGGCTCGCTGATGGCTCTGTAGTTAAAATATGGAGTCTAATCCGTCTCCAAAACGCCGTCCAGGTCGACGAGCTCATTTAAAATTTCCTGACACTGACAGCGCTGACAGCCGATCCTCCGAATAAATGGAGCGGCTCGTCAAAAAAAAGGGAGGTAGGGAGGGCGAAGACTGCGGCGGCCACAACTCTGAGCTTCACAGCCTGCAGCCAGACGGTCTCAGAGTGAAGGAGCTGATGATAAAATGAGTTTTTGAATATGGAGTGAGCCTTTTTAAACCTAATTCCTCCCGGTCTTGCCCCAGAAATACAAATCTGACATGTTGTAGGAAGGAGAGAAAAAAAAAAAATCAAGGGCAATCACATCAATTCCTGTCAAAGAGGAAGAAGAGGGCGGAGCCATGACACAGAGGAGAAAAGAGATCTGAGCCATTGTCATTGTTTTTTGTCCTTCATCTTCAGCTCTCTGTGTCATTTGTTAATTAGCATCGACTAATGTGTTTGTGTTTGTGTTTGTGTTTGTGCGACACTGTTGGAGCGTAACAAAAAATCCAAAATATCAATGCGGCCTCTGATGGAGCCGGTGGGCAGCTCGCTACAGGGCAGCAACACCGTCTCAGAAGAGCGTTGGCAGACGCGGCGCTGATGTCACACCGTTAACTTCCTGTCTGATACTGGAAGGGAGCCGCTGAGCGGCGCCAGCTTCGTTCCCCCTCGACCCAACACAGAGACAGGAAACCAGTCCAAAGGAAGCCTGAGCTGTGTAAACTCATCAGCGCCGGCGTCGTGTTTCGGTTTTACTGAGTTTAAACATGCAGATTGATTTTGAGAAATCTGCTTCATGCCTTCAAGCACAATGACACCAAAACTTTGCTGTTTAAAGTTGCGTGAACTGAGACAAAACCCTGAATCATAAAACCTCACTAAGGTGAGTTCCCTGTTGTATCTGCACAATCTGCCACTTACACAAGAAACTTAAAGACAGGGTCACTGTTAAGCACTTTGTAACTTTATTTAAATTTCACTTTTACAATATGAAACTGTGGTTGTAGTTTTTTGTTAACTGAGCAGATGTGCTCCGTTGGTCTAAAGATGTTCTCGTTCGAACATGTTTCACCAGCACATTTAGTATATCATCGTTTTTTTGTGGAAATTATACCGTTACACTGTTTGTGCAATCACTTTATCATATTGTGACGGAGGCTCTGGTCCCATAGGGTTCATTACAACAGCAGCTCAGACAAATGACTCAATTTTAAAGCTGCAGTATGTAACTTTTTTTTAGTTGAAATATTTTCCAAAACAGACGTGACAAATTAAAGGAAAGAAAACGGGACTAAATGAGTGGAGAAACGTTAACAAATGCAGATGCATGGTACAATGGTACAGGCACTTAACGCCCAATAATGCTCTGCGGCATGTACGGAAATGCTCCACAGGCCCGGGGGACTCTGAAGAGTTGGGGGTCAGGAGGACTGTGCTCTACAGGAACAGTGACCACAGTGAAATCTGCATTTAGATCGACAGGAAAGACGTTTGTGAACAGGGTCAGAAAACTAGCAGCTGCTCCTCAGCGACTGAGAGCGTCACTGCAGGACGTGTCGGGGACGAGGGATATTATAGGTGCTTTAATGTTGCCTGTTGTCTTCACACCACTAATTCATCAGAGTTCACTCACACCTCCTCCAGACATTTCAAATTAAAAGTCTTGCAACTGTAAACAGGCTGCACCAAAGAAGACGACTAGAATTAAAGTATGAAAATGGTATTTTAGTTTAAAAAAAAAGGAGAGAGAGAAATTATGTTTTATTTATTTTATTTTTTAACTTGGTCTGTATTTATCTGTGGTGATTATCATTTGAATATCAGCTGTCCACACTGGTGAATCTCACCTGATGTTTTTGAGGCCAAAAGAGTCGCTCTGTCTCCGACTCGAGACTTGTCTAACACACTCGAGACTTGGTGTGTGTGTGTGTGTGTGTGTGTATACCTTTTTTTTAAAAAGACTTGCTCAGCTCTGGCAGCAGCTAATAAAGAGAGAGCTGCTGTAGTCTGTAGATACCAAAATTAGTTTCCTGCCCTGCCAACTTTTCAACGAAATCCAGTGTATGGAACTGCAAAAAAAATAACAAGGATAAAATTATTCACATTCTTGTTCTGTGGCTGTCTTCTTCTTTACACACCCTCTCTCCTCTCCTCTCTATCCCTCCCTCTCTATCCCACTTTGCATTAAATCCACGATTAGATTTGCTTGGTACCACCAGAGCTTGTAGGCGATAAAACACATTGTTAAAGTGACATGTAATTACCCAGCCTCTCTTTTGACTAATTAAGTCAGTGCTGCCTATTATGTGGGAATGTATAAGGAAGTCAGGTGATCAATAACACTGAAGGCGAGAGACAAGCTAATTTCTCAACGCTCGGATCGCTGATTCCTGCAATATCCCAGTGGCCGTGTTTATTACGACTGAGGGGCGGCCGCCGGCCCGGTCCGCTGTGTGACATCCTCGAGCTCGCCGCTCCACGCGAAGCCGGTGAGTGATGTTCCGCCGCAATAAAACAAGATCCTTTTAATTTCATGCTGCCATAACCTGCCAGTCATGTTGATGATGGGAGCAGAGTTGGCTCAATATACAGTGTTAGTCAATATACAGTATTTCATGGTTTCACGGCTGATGCAGACGGGTTTAGAACAGGGCGCTGGATGCTTTAGATAATAACAGGAGGAGTATTTAAAACTGATTGATGGATGTGTCCCGAGATGAGGCAAGATGCACAGGCTGCACCCCCCCACCCCACCCTAACCCCCCCGGTGCTCCTGCACATTACACAACAAACTAAACCTGAGAGAGAATCACAGGGTCCCAAGATGAAATGCTTCAGACTCCTGGAACAAATGATGAATCACAAAAACTGATGCACAAACATGTTGCAGTTCAACTCCCTAAACCATTCGTGAAGCTTGAATGAAACCACGAGGAAATCCACCCAACTGCTTCCACGGGCCGGTCAGATCACACACAAAGTGTAGGCCGAACCGAAATGTCTCCGTCTGCTAATGTGACAAATTGTACATTAATTTGGCGAATGATTATTCCATTGTCCTCTGAAGTGAAATAAATGTTTGCCTTCGGTCCATTCCCCTTTTTTTAAGACTTGACGCCTGTTGCTCATGAACCAGTCAGACAGAACTAACGGACGCTCATCCAGTGACGACCCAGTCCCACCATCACTCGCTCTTCCTGACTGACTTTGCTTGTGGATCTGAAGAAAATAAAAATCAGTTTAAACTTTGATTAAACTATGAGACAATAGCAGACCATCATGTTTCCTCCTGAGGGTACGGAGCACCAGAGAGTCCAAAACAGAGGAGCTTATTATCACATTAGCTCGGTCACACCATCCACTTTATTATACTTAAACTGGATTGACATATGACTAATGAGTGTTTGCGCACGCAGCGACCGGCCGTGAGAGTCTGGCGTCCTCGCGTCAGTGTTTTTATATGTGGTTGACACTCGTTTTTAAAAGGTTTTCAGTAATGATGTCATGACTGAGTGTTTCCAGTGCTGCTTAATTATCTTTGTTAGCTTGAGTTGTTTATTTATGTCTGCGTCGTGTGTCAGTGACTCTTTTTTTTCTCTTCTACTGCAAACCAAATAAAGTAACCCAACCTAACATTAACATACGCCTGCTCTGCTCTGCCTGAATGCGTCGGTCACACATTCATCTGTAATCTGTTCCCTATTCATCGAGGCACAGCCACAAGCTTTATGCAGAAATGATGGAGTTCTGAATGTACGAATTAGAGAAATATGATAAAACATTTTTCTTCTCTAAAGCACTTAGCAAAACTCTTGATTTGTAGCCGTCAGATAAATTAAGTTCATTCGGGAAATGCGGCACAAGTGGAAGAAGAATGCCCACACCGTCATTTAACTCAATTCAAAGTCTTCTGGACTTCGATTTCCCTCAAAGAGAAGTAGTTGAGGGAATCATTCAAGTGCCAGTAATTCTGCACTTCAGTACTGACATACCTGCTGGTATTTGGACTTAGGCATTTTATCTTTTCATCCGACTCTGACAAACAAGCTGTGACAAAAAAGAAAAACTGTTTCTTTTAATATGACTTGTTAAGGTTACCGACATGATTATAGACTTCATAATGAAATAAATAGTTTTTGTGTTTCTGAGGATCTTTGTGTAGGAACTTTAACTGAGGTCAGAGCGTCCTGTAACTTCAGCAGCCGCCAGAGGATCAGGAACACTGTCTGCCCGATCACGATCTTCTCAGCTTCTTCTCTTTCCAACGCGCTCGCCCCGGCGAACAGCGCTGGACTCCAATCTGTAGAGCGTTTTTTTTTTTTTTTCTCCTTTCTTTCTTTAAAGATCCATCAGGAGGAAAATGGAGCTCCTGTCCGAGGTGGACTGAGAGGAGATAATTCACAGGAGGAGATAGAGGAGAGAACGGGCTGAAATGAAGTGAGGAGAACAGAAAGGAAAATTGATGGGAGGAAGGTGGCATAAACACGACGGGTGCTACTGGTCCATCTCAAATGAAAATCCAATTTCAAAAAGGGCTTTTGGAGTTTATGGGGAAAGAGAGAAGAAGAAGAAGAAGAAGAAGAGGAGGGGAGAAAAAAAAGCAAACAAAGAGGACCAAAAAAATTGCCTAGTGAAGATGAGCTGTGGTGAAAGGCATTGCGAATCCTGAGGGCCTGAGGAAAGACAATGATCTTCAATTACCAGCTGTTCTGTTCTCAATTTTAGACAAGAGGAAAGGGAGAAATGAAGGAAGGGAAGAAGAGGGAGGATGTGGAGGGAAGCATTAGAGAGGAGCAGAAGGAAAATAAAATTTAAAAAATTGGGGGGGAAAGAACGGAGTTGAAATCACACCGGAGCTGTGAGGGAGGAGATAAAGAGGTGAGATAAACACATCCAGGCAGAGGATGGGTGTAATTTTATTCATCATACCCCATTAGAAAGAACACTCCTTCTTCTTCTTCTTCTTCTTCTTCCCAGAGGCGCATTTTCTCCTGCACCTGGTTCACAGGGCGAAGGCAAGGATCGAGTTCAAGCCGTATGTTTTTCCCTTTCAGCGGTTGTAACCAAGCAGCGACCTCCAGGGCTGAGAAATGAGGCCGACGCTGACCTGCAGTTCCTCTAATGGCCACTAGAGTCTGGCTCCAACAGTGAGTCAGTCCCCATAGACTCCCATGTTAAAATGTCCAACTTTACAGCAGAAGTCAACATGTTTACAGCCTGGTACAAAAACTGTTTTGGTCTCTAGAGCTAATTTCCTCCTTTGTGGCACCTGTTTATATAACTCACCTGTTTACATTTTATTAAGGACTATAGTTATGGATAATTGAGGGCGTGGCCACATGTTAGTTTAGCTGATTAACTAGCTAACTGACCAGCAAATGGATTAGCCTCGGGTTAGCCTCTGAGTAAGACGCCCAGCTGTGCTGATTTTGCTAACGGGAGCATGTGCTTCACAGTTACTGAACCGATATGCACAGAAATCTCAGCTCCGCACATGCCCCACCTCTTTGCCAATTTTTGGAATAGCAGGGAGTTAAGGGCGGAGTCAGACACTGCCAAGATGGCGACAGCGGAGCAGCTCACTCTGAGCTTCAAACCCGCTCTTCAGATACCTGTGGGTGACGTCATGGAGTCTACGTCCGTCTTTATTTACAGTCTGTGGTTGTAACCTAAACACAAAGAAACCAGTTTCAATCCAGACTTTAACCTGTGAATCCCAGTTTAGTTTAGATGTGCAGCCACTGTCTTCCTGTGTCTTTGCTGCTTCATCCTTTAACGTAATCTCTTTCAGGAATGATGATTATTTCCCAGACACCATGCCACCATCGTCTTTGTTTTTACCATGACGTACCTCCAGAGATTGAAGAGTCGCTAATCATCCGCTCTGTGAGCAGATCTGCATTGTGGGCGATTAGTTTCTCAATGTAAAACATCTTGTTTCTCTCTGAGCCGTTCCCCTCTCTGTTGTCACGTCTGTAGTTTATTTTCTGCATCGCTTTGCATTCTCCCTGTCGTCTTTATGTTGCTAATGTATTCGCTGATTGAGTCACGCTGAATGAAGGCCAGAGCCGCAGCATTTGCCATGCTAATTGCTGGCAGATAAACAGCAGAGGTGCCCTTCCACCAAAACAAGAAGCCTTTTTTTATTTTTTATTTTTTTATTATTATTATTGTAGTGGTGGAAGTGACTCCTTAGGGTTCTGGCACTTTTGTTACCTGAGAGAAGGTGGCTCTGCATCCAAACAACAACTACAAAAGGCAGGAGGCTTGAAAGCGGCTGTTTACCCCCCTGAAAGCTCACCGGGTCATTATTGGCCTAATTAAACCGCCAAGTATTTTTAGATTCCTGTCAGATTCTGAGCCTCTGTGTGTTTATCTACACAGGAACAAACAAAAGTGTTTTAAGATTTACTGCCAACTGTCATGTTAGCTCTCTGCCTGTCCGCGGTGTGAAAGCGAGTCCTGCTGGGAAGCTTTACATCAAACGGCCCCTTTAGAAACTCCTTTAAATACTCTCCGTCTCTCGCTCTCTGAAGTCGTCGCTGTGCTTGGCTGCCGGCTCGTCTCACGCTCTGCGGAGCCGCCTGGATCTGATTCAAGCTCCTTCCTTCCTGTCTGTCAAATTCAGATGAGCTTTAACTGGCAAGACCGCTAAAATGCACCACAAAAACAACAAAAACATAACATCAAGAAAGGCACTTTAAAACAGTTCACATTTTTAACTGACCTCTATGTCCGCAGCAATGCTTTACCAGAGTCTGCAGACCACTCTTTGTGGTTTTCACCCACGAAACAAGACAAGAAGCAAATCAAAATACGAGTAACACAGCTTCTGAAGCCCCGAAGAACATCAGTAATCAAACTTATAAACATTATTTGAAAATCTTCTCATATTTACACGGTCATAAATGATTGAAATCAGCGCTTTACCTTCCTGTATCGTATCCCAGCTGGTAGATACTGTTCAATGCATCCAGTAGTGACAGGAGACTCAGTTTTTTTTGCCCTCTGCTGGTTATACTGGTGCACTTACCTAAATTAACGTCTAACCGTGGTGACAGCTTGACAGTGAGACGTTTCCAAAGAGTGGTCACATGACCGCTGTCATGTAGCTCCAGTTGTTGCTGATTTATCGGCCTGTGCGACGCAGACGCCTCCAGGAACAGAGCTGGGCTGTGAAGTGATTCTGGCACAGCGGCCCAGTCGCCTGTTTCTTTGGCCGCTGCGCGATGAAAACGTACCGTATTTTGGAGGTAAAGGTTAAATGTCTGTGGTTAGTGTATCGTGTTGGGAATGAGGGAGGAGGCGGAAGCTGTCTTAGGGAACCTCCTAATGGCTGAAATGGAGCGGCTGCCTCGTTCTGCTCTGACCAGGACGGATGTAACATTGTCGAGCTTCATTTATTTTGCATCAGATTTGGTTCAGTTGCAGTTTTCATCTTTTAAAACCTTGTCAATAGCGTCTGTGTCGACTGGCTCGTCGTAATAAGGGTGTTCTTCACGCTCTAATTTAGAAGTTTGGAAGGTGAAAATAAAAAATAAAATCTTTGCTGCGGTTTTTCAGATCCCACTCCGGCCTGGTGATATGAGCAGGGAGATTTATCATACGTGCAAATTCCCGTGTCCTTCACCCATGTCCCTATGGTTGTTTACTTTGGCCTCACAGCTGTGGAGCTACTACTGACTGAATTCGGGTATGTTTTTTTTTTTTCCCCAACAAAAATAACCCAGGGCTTTCAGGCTTTACACTGCGGGCTGTTGAGTTGTGCTACCGTACCATGACTACACCTCCTCCTTCTTCTTCTGTGTGTGTGTGTGAGACGTGTTCGGTTTATCCTCATCGGATGACGTGATGTTCAGCAACATGATCAAACCTACAGACCTGTTATTTGGGTAACGTGAGGGAAAAAAGCTCAGCCTCATGTGTCGTGGAGGGCGTGCTAATGCCATCACTTCCTCTCTAAAGCTGATCGGTGTAAACATCCGTCACAAGTTTACAGACCGACTCCGTGCTTCAACTTGTGACCTGCTGTATTTACTGTAGCTGTGTGCTCACAGTTTTCCTGTATAATGAGGGATTACTACTGGCATTTCAGATGTGCTCACTCTCAGTTTGATCTCTGGATGAAGTGGTTTTTGATAATCTGAATACACAGCTGGTTTGTTTCCACAGCTTGTCAGACGATCGCAACCATCAGATTTCGTTTTTACTGATCCCAGATCTCACATAGAAGTGGAGGGCGCGATGTTGTTGTTGTTGTTGTTGTTATGAAAACTATGAAAATTTGAACTGTAATAAAATATCCTTTTAATGTGATGAACCAGGTCCAAGGTTGATTGTAAAATGAATCATATCGTTTATAGCAGCAGTTCCCAATCTTCATGGCCCGCCTTTCAAATCCCAATAATGTTGGTGACCCCATCAAAATATGGAGGACAAATAATGTTTTTATTTTAATGGTAAAGTTCAACATTCAGGACTGAACTGAAGAAAAATACAAGAAAAAAAAGTTTTTAAAGATGATTTCACTTTAAAATATAAAGTTTTTTTAAAATAATTTTATCATTTCTTGACTGTGTGGCCGACAGGTTGGGAGCCACTGATTTATAGCCTCATACATCCTGAATATTTACAGTATTTTTCCCTCTAAATTTTTACCAGCAGTTTTTTTTTTCTATTGTTTGAACCATGGAGCCATTTTCTTTTTATTACTTTTGTCATATTCTTCTTACCATTTGGGAATCTTTTCCATTTTTTGTCCTTTTGGTTTAAATTGTTTAAATAGTTTTTTTTTTCCCTCATTAAACTATTTCCACATTAAGCCTTTTTAGGATTTCTCCCATGTGGAGAAACGTGTTAAAGATCACTTGAACAAAACAGAGACGACGTTAATTAAGTAAAAAATGTTCAGATTTAATTTCTTCTTATTTCCTTGTAATGTGGAAGGTTTTCCCGTAATTATTATTTCTCTCTGTTCATTTCGTCTGTGATTTTTATCTCTCTCTCTCTCTCTGTCATTACCGCTGCTTGCTTGACCAGGTGACCCCAGGGATCCAGCTGTTCTAAATTGATTCTTTCTTTTTTACATCGCCGCATTAAATTGAAACCAATCCCCAAATGCTTAAAAGCTCAAACTGCAACCTGACTTCTTGCCTGTCCTCCTCCGCCTGTACGAGAGAGAGAGAGAGAGAGAGAGAGAGAGAGAGAGAGATTAGGACCAGCGGGAGGATGGGTGATGGAGGAGGAGGTGTGTGTGCGTGTGTGTGTGTGTGTGTGTGGGGGGGGGTGTTTGACGGCAGCTCTCACACAATGAAGCGACAGGGTTCGTTTCGTCTTCGGAGGATTTGGTAAATCCGGAACTGTGTCGAGCAGCTTTAGACAGAAAGGAAAGGCCCGCCGGAGCAGAACCGCTGAGCATGACAACCAGTTTTATTTTATGTCATTGTATTCAAATTTACTACATCCCCAACACTTATCACCCCCCCGCCACCCTCCTCAGCACACACAGGCCCACTTTGAAGACGGATCACCGTGGAGAAAGAACACATTTTCCCCTTTTTCCAAAGTCAGATTGGCACAAATTGAAGCAGAGGAACTTTTTATGTGTGTCAGTGCCGCACAATGGAAGAGCATGCTGTAAAAAATGGACACCTTAAGCTGCCAGAATCGACTATTGGGCCCTAAAATCTTTCTTTTTCTGTTGAATAATACACTTTGTGTACGAGAGAGTCACAATTAAAACAATCAAAATGGCACCGCCGCCAATTTTACACCTCTTTTTGTGGAAACAGTTTCACAATGACAACAGGCAGCCCGGAGCTGTGGTGGAGTTTGAAAGAGATATGTTTACCAAGCAGGGAGGGTTTAATAAAGAGATGCTATCAAGTTGCATAGTGGGAAATGGAGGATCGAGTGTTTGTGGATCTTACAAGGGACTAAAAGCCAGAATATCTCGGCGTCTGCTGCATCAGATTTAACCATTTCCAAAACTAAACAAGACAAAATGAGAAGAGCAATATACAGTAAATGTATGCAGAAGCTCACAGAGAAGGATATCAGGTTAAAAGATTCCTGCAGGTTAAAAAAATATTATTTATTCAGGATTTCTGAACATGAATATTTGCCCTAAAATTGTATTTTCCCTCTTAAAGCTGCAGAAATCAATATATTTACATTGGCAATGGATCAAAATACTGCGATACAGAGATTTTTTTTCCTCTTTTGGTGAGTTTTGGTTTTTGCAGCACATTTCCTGTCTGGTTCAGTCTCAGTGTTTTCATCACCTGCCCGGCACCACACAGTAAACACACCCACAGACTGGCTGCTGAAAGAAGGAGAAACATTTGGCAGCTAAAGAGGCAAGTATTTTTTCTCAGGAGCTGGTGGAGACCAAACCCGAGCTGATAGGAGAGTGAACATTGGACTGACATTGATCAGGCGGACAGTGTTTACTCCAGGTGGTCAGTAGCCAACTGTTTGCTGACTGTTACTGTGATTAGCACGTCCATTTAGTGGTTTTGCAGGAGGCAGTTGATGGAGTTTAATGGAAACATCCAGAAACTGGAAACACGTGGGATTATCTTTCTGCACCAGCCAGTTTCTGTTTAGTTATTTTTAAAAGCTCAATGCAACCTGGATGTTTCCTGCAGTGTGTGGTGGCGCCCCGCTGAACAGCTCACTGGGCTCTCTCTGCCCACACAAAAGCCTCAGTGTGATCCATATCATGTTCAGCACACATCCACCGGGCAGCCTGACTTTAGCCGGAGTTGACTGGGACAGAAAGGGCATATAGACTCTCCGCCTCTGGGCTGAGGTCCAGCTCTTTTAATTAAAACATGCAGCATCCACGTCTGCCTCGCTGGGCCCCAACAACAATAAAGGTGTCCAATAAAATCAGGTGGTGGCAGACGTGAGCGACGCGGCACTCTGAGAGTCTCTCGGCATACAAGCCAACGAATGAGAGTCTGGGTTTTTTTCAGAGAGTGCGAGGCGATGGAGATGACCCTGCAGGAATGCTTTTAGCTGCCAGACTCTTGTCGCCACCCTCTCCAGCACAGCGGAGGACTATCGTGGAGATGGTGCTCAGTCCTGCAGGACATACTCAAAGAAGTCATTTCTATCTCTCCCTGAAGAAAACATCTTCAACAACACCTCTTAGTAAAAGCGCCTTTCATGCTTTCTGCTGGTGTGAGGACAGACAACCGTGTTATCTAAGAAAAAGGAAAAAAAAAAAAAAAAAAGCTGCACTCATGATTACAGTGTTTGAGCTGTGTGTGGAAGTTTCCTGCTGAGTTCCACCTACCCCTGATATTTAAGTCCAGGTGGGTGGGAACTGACCTGTCACCTCGGCCGGGAGCTGCAGGACTGACTGAGAGATCTGAGGACCATCGTAAAGATAAACACACGTCCTCGTCTTAAATCAGTACATTAAGTTAAGTCCATTAAGTCGAGTACTGATGTGCAGCTCTCCAAGCTGTGAGATTTATAAAACAGAAAAGGTCTCGAATTTGTTTTTCTTTAAAAATAATTAAAAATGCAAAATCTTTAAATTGTGCTCTCGGCTGCTTGATTTGGAAAAACCCTGCTGGCACACAATAAGAAAATAAGTATTTAAGACTCAGCAATAGACAAAGGGACCTCTCCGGCCAGATGTAGCCGAGGAAGGCCAAGATGGCCTTGGGCTGAATCCAGCACGCCTGGTTGCCAGAGTCATGAGGGCCTAATTCCATTGGCTGACACTGGCCCAAAGCTGGTCTGAGTGCTGCTAACAGGACCCGATAATCAGTCCAGATTGGCCCAAGTCTGCGCCCCCAGTCCCAGCCAAATATGGTAACCAATGTATAAGCCAGAACAGTTGGACCAGTGGAAAGAGGCGATGCATAAATTAATTCTCAATAAAGAGAGACAACGCTCTGCAGTGGACCAGAGGACAGTCAGGAGTGTTTTAAAAGGATAATTAAAATAAAAAGACTCAATATAGAATGTGGTCGACTAACAGACCCACATGGAGAACAAACACTGGCACCATGATGCGTCAGTGATTAACAGTGTGGGAATCTCTCTGTCAAAGTAGCAGCACCACACCAGAAAAATACTCCATTACAATTAAAATCATGCATTCATAATTAATTTAAAGCAGCAAGAAGTAGCAGCAAAGGAACTTAAAGTATCATACGTTAAAGTACTCAATCGACGGATCATTATTTATTATTACTTATGCATTAAAGAGCATTTTAATGTTCTAAAGTTTCATCTGGTGGAGAACATTTTAACTGTACAGTATATACGGCTGAGAAGTGATAATGCTTCATTTTTTATGAGCTGGTCATGTTCTCGATCTTCAAAGTCGAATATATATTCCCTCTGAAATGTAGTGAAGTATTAAGTAGCTTCAAATGGAAGTACTCAAATACATGTACCTCACAATTGTACTTAAATACTTGAGTAACTGTACTTAGTTACATTCCATCACTGTCAGTTAAAGACCAGCGACACTCATCATTTAAATACATAGAAACTGACTCCAAAGACAGTTTGTTGGAGCGTCCGTTATTCCTATTGACACACAGACCTGAGACCTGCAGGAATACAACCGGACTCTACGAGACCGGCTTCGCTCTGCCTGACTCGGTGGTCAGGACTCGGTTAACAGAAGCCGAGTGGAGGAAGGAGCTGAGCACGAAGAGCGGCGGCTGCATCACCTCAAATTCTGTACTTTAGGCTGCTGACACCAAACGGACCATCTGATCTTTAACTGTGTTAGAGGAAATAGTTTTTATTTGCACACAAACCACATCACACTCCACTTGGAGCTGCAGAGTTTCCCTTTGCCATTAGAAGATGAAGAAAACTTTGGTCAGACCTTGTTGATTTGGTCTGTAAAACAGGAGGTCAGAGCGCCTCCCACAGACCGCAGACTGAGACGGAGCCCATGGTGGACGCATCAGAAACACCAGCTAAAAAAAGATCCAATGGAGCACTAACACTGACTGAGTCAGGGTGGCGCTGACACCGAGAGGCATCAGCCACTGTGGGAACCTTTACTTTCAATAATTAGTAAATGTTTCTGTAACTACTTTCATACTAAAATAACATTTTAAAAAGAGGACTTTGACTTTTAATGGACTTCTATCCCAAAGTGAAGGATTTGAATCCTTCCTCCACCTCTGCTCCTTATTACTGACACGCAGTCGGCAGCTCCACCAGGCCTCCCGGAGACGCCGTACAGGACGAGCAAATCTCCACGGGTCTGATTTCACTCTCAGCCGCAGCTTTAATGATCCCCGCAGGGTATTAGGAGAGAGGTACCTGCGGTGGGAGTCGATCCGGAGGTCGGGGATTTACCCTGCGCTTCCTTCCGGAGGAGACTGCAGGCAGCCAGGGAGGATGACTTCACAGCACAGAGGTTGTGGGTTCAATCCCAGCCTGCGTCAGGGAGCCAGTGACTGTACGAACGTATAGATATATGACATGTGTTGGTACATCAATGCTGCCAGAGTGCCAATGAGCAAGGGACTGAAACTAAAGCGGCTCTGTGTCTGATCACACAGACTCTTTATGACCTGATGTTCAACACTGATTCTACTTTTGTTTATTTCACCAGACATTGTGACATACATTGATAAATTGGTCTCATTAGTTGTTCTGTTTTTATTTAATAATTATTTATGCAGCACATTTAAAAAAAAAAAAGCTCAAGTGCTTCATGAAAAGATGAAGCCAAGAAAACAAGAATATATATATATATATATATTCTTGTCTTCTTGTTATTCTGATCTACTGACAGATCATAAACAGTGTTGCCTCAGAGGCTTCAGAGAGGCATGTGTTGTATTTGTGTATATATATATATATATATATATATATTATATATAATATGTATAGGCTGAGGTTTAGAATGTAAATCACTCTGTTCCACTTTTAATGACTCTTCTGTCTCTACCTCTAAGTCTTGTTCATAAACTAATACCAACCCCACACAGCTGGTGTGTGTGTGTGTGTGTGTGTGTGTGTGTGTGTGTGTGTGTGTGTGTGTGTGTGTGTGTGTGTGTGTGTTTCACAGGAAGTCCTTGTACACTCACAGTTTTCTTGTTTGAATGGTCCAAATAAAGCCACATTAATCTTCCACTGCAGAGTGTTGACTGATGTCGGAATCACGATGAAGCTTTCTAAGCCGTCCTGTCAGCACGAGTCTTTTATTCTCCCGCTGTGTAACTGTGTGTGTGAGTGTGTGTGCGTGTGTGTGTGTGTGTGTGTGTGTGTAAAACACCTCAACATAAAGAAGCCTCCTCTCCATGATGGTGTGAAGATACACTCTTGTAATCTCTAGCAGCTTGTTTTCAGGAGTTCAGCAAATAGCACCTAAATGCAGGGTGAAAACACACACACACACACACACACACACACACACACACACACACACACACACACACACACACTTCACATCATTAATTGTCTGCAGACAAAAACACAATTATGCAGATGTGTCCATGAGTGTAAAAGAATCGCACAAAGCACACATGCTGACACACGGACACATGACAAAACCCGATCACTCGTTCTCTCTCTTGTTTGTCTTTACCTCCTCCTCCTCCTCCTCCTCCTCCTCATCCTCCTCTGCAGCTTCTGATGCATTCAGGTGATGCTCGTAGCCTCGTAAATCTCAACCAAATCCAAAAAAAAGTTATTGATAAACTGAGGCTCGTTGCACAATATAACAAATACAACACCAACACACTGAATCTCACAGGTTACAGTTTTCATCAAACCTAAAAATATCTATTGACCACGACAAACTGACACTTTGACTCAAGGTCGACTGACTAGCTTGGTTTTTCAGGAGCTTTAGAATTCAAATTCAGTCGCTCACCTTCTGGTAAAATAGAAAAATGGAGGCAAATGAGGCAGACAGAAGGTGAGCTGATATGATGCAGGTATGAGGTGAGCACCGTGACTCTGTGTTACTCACTCACTCATTCATTCACTGCTGTAAATGACTGTTTCCAAGGTCAAGAATGACATTTCATGCTCTGCTGGTCTTGGAGCCTGACCAGGGGTGAGACTTCAGGAATGTTTAACCTGGTGCTGGAGCTAAAGGAAAGACCAGGTGCCCCCAGGGTCAGCTGTGAACATCCACAGGAGGTTTCATGAATTTCTGGCCTGTAATTTCAGACGTTTCTCATCCTGAATAAAGTGTTGGGTGAACAGACCTTGGCATGTGGCATTGGCTTGATGTGTAATGGGTAAAAATAAAATCAGTTTATATCAGAAATGAACCAAACAGACAGACAGTATGTGAAATGAACATGAAATGAAAATGAAAATAAAGGTGCATTTCAACATCTAAACCAGCGTCATTTTATAAAGCATATTGTAACTGTAACTGTGTCCCATTTCATACCATTGGCGCTGCCTGTAATGCGGCATCTTCTGTATAGAGGATCTTTGCTACTAGTGTAGGGACAAAACAAGCCCCGCCCTCTTTCAGGTAGCAAGTGCGGTAGCGCTCGCACACCGAAGCAGCGAGAGGAGCACGCGCGTACGAGTGAGAAACGAGAAGTAAATCTCCGTTGGTTTATTGCACACAAGTCGGTTGTAAACATCAAAAGTGTTCGGAAGTGATACCGGAAGTGACTGAGACGACCGGAAGCCCGTTGATGTGGTTTTACTGTATTGCGTGGACCGTCTTGGTGAGTTCATGTTCAGCAAAGCTAATGTAGCTAATGGCGGTAGCCTGTGTTGCCGTGGTTACGCTGCGTGTGTGTCTGCTTGCTAGCTAATGTGCTACGAGCAAAATATGATGGCTATTGTCGTAATATGTTAAAAGCGTTATGTTTTATTAGAGTGGCGCATATTTCACCGTTAACATGAAGGCAATGAATGTGAACCTAGCTGCATTGTTTTGTAATTAATTAGGTATTTTTTGAGTACGTTTGATATCATTAATATCCTGTAAAAAACAAGGTTGGGGAAAAAAGAAATGTTTATTGAGATATGAAGATAAAATTGCGACCTTAATCAATATTTTAAGTTGTGAAAGGGATTTCATATAAAATTGTGTTTCATTTCATAATTTAAAGACAAGCATATAACAATTCATGGTTAAGATCTGTAATTAGAGTTGACGGATAAAAAGAGCTAGAAATCATAATTTCATCGTTAAAAGCTAAAAACAATTAATAATTCATTTAACATGGATTAAAGACATTTCATAAAATGATGTGTGTTGAAGCTGATACTGTTACAGAACTATGATGTAAATACAGTATGTACTGTGTTTTCCCGAGAATATAGATTTAATCGAAGATATGGCCATAAATGTTAGTAACTTGTCATGCAGGCTGGAAACCCCTCGGATTCTGGAAACTGGACATGGGATTTTTCTCCCTGAGGAGGGAGATGGCGAGCCAGTGAGAGATCTGATTGTTTCTTCCATCAGAGTGGGAACTCATCCATTCCTTCTCCATTGTACAAGTTCACCAATGTGGTAGGACTCTCCTTTTAATTACCTGCTGCTAACAGCCATCCTTTTTCACACTCTAATCTTTTAGCGCACAGTCAGACTAAGACCAATATACAATGTCGTCCCTATCATTGTCTTATCACAGTGAAACATTTTAAGGATCATTTCATTTTAAAACATTTAAAAATAGAATATTTTCTTTTTTTTCCTTTTTTTTAAAATTTCATCTTTTCAACAAAATTTTATTGGTTTGTAATTGATTTGTCAGCACACTTGCAACACCTTGTATATAACTAGTTAAAAAAAATAAAAAATAATGTATTAAATAATTTTTAAAAAAAAACTAGTTTGTGGACCAAGAAAAATGATACAGAAATACATACATGAGTATATGTGACGGTCTTATGATTTTCCCAACCTGAAATATAGTTCCTGGTTAATGAAACTGTGTTAGACCATAATGTAAAGCAACTCTGGCACATATAACTTTAAAATGAACTCAATACAGTGAATGAATGAATTGAACAGGAAAATAGTTTTTAAATTAATAGAAAATTTTTCAGATATCTTGTGAGGTAACTTGAATGGATGAATCACCGTCAGTATTTCTAAATTTGGTCCTGATTATAGTGTCGAAGATTAATTTAAACTCCATTTCTGTCAAACTATGTGTAAATGATTTGTAAAAAACCTCCATGTAGTGATTAAAGATATGTAAGAGCTTCGGTGTGAAAATGTTGCTATCAGCCTTTAGAAACCTGTACTGGTCGGGGGCCGTGACAGCATGAGGGAAAGCGCATAGTGTCTGCGGTGATACCGGTAATAGAGTCTGCTCGTCGGACAGACAGGACGGGATAATGGTTCGATAAAGATTACAAAGAGGAGGGGAGTCAGAGGACACCCCTGTCTCGCTCCGCAGCTGAGCACAAAAGGATATTTGGCTGAGAGTAATTACAGAAGCTCATGGAAAGTCATGGAGGGTTTGAATTCGGCAGGTTGAAGCCTGGTGCGAACCCCGCTGTCGAGTAAATCTTTATTATCTCTGAGGGGCAATTTGTTGTACAGCCAGTGGTCGATTAAGATCAAAAACCACTAACGTAGGAAGCAGCAGGAGCAGAAACAGGCCAGTGCCACCAATGTGTTTACAAAGCAACAGCAGCTGAGTGGACTGAAGCCTTACACCTGCTTCCTGAGTTTCACGCTCGGCTCGGCATATTGTGTCCGTACCTCTAAATGAATTTTGAATATTCGGATCAGAGGTGCAGTGGAACCTTTTAAGCCCACAAGACAGGTTTAGTGGAAGTTAAGCGATTAATGCTTCGTTATCCTTCCATAATATCAAACAGAGGCTCAATCATGGTGTTTTATTTCAATACTTTGATAAATTTAGTGATTTCTCTATTATTCCAGTAAATAAATGAATAAAAAAATCTGAGCTATTGTTGAATAAGTGTTTGTACATGCACCAGCTGTGCTGCTTAGAACAAACTGCACTTTGTCACAGTAGTTAAATGATTTTGTATCAGCGCAGGAGAGTGGCTCTTCCCTGGAAACAGTATGTAAAAGTGCAGACCTGGTGCTTGCATGGATGATTGTATGCATATATCCCTTTTCTTCAAAGCTACTATCTCTTATTTCACCATTTACTATGGTATGTCCTTCTATTCATTATGTCTGTTTCATAAGGTTCCTGTGTGCGGTATCGAGCTGCAGATATAAGACAGCTTCATCGTGCTGTCCTTTAACGCTGAACCTTGAACCTTTTACACAGTGTAAAGTAGAAAATGTTTTCTTTACAAGCAATAGTTGTAAGGTTCACACTTATGCAGCGTTACGTGTGTGTGTTTGTGTGTGTGCAGTTTGTGTACAGCTGATGTTGGGCAAGTGGAGGGGGGGGTAGTAGTGCATATTAGCACTTAAAGAAATTGAGAAAGTGTTTATTAGAGTTTGTAGAGTTGAAAAGTCTCAGCTCAACTATAACATCAATATTACTTCATGAAGACACAATAACAGAGTCTACGTTGTATTACTCGTGTATTCCCACATGGGCGTTGGCGGACATTACTGTATAGAATAAATGCTATAGAACAATGTCTTGGTCAAACTGAGACTCACATTCCTCCTCCTCCTCTCTTCTCTCTGTTTGTCCATTGTTCCGCTGATCAGTGGCGTCTTTCACCGCGCTGATTTTGTTTTACAGCATCAAGGCTATTTTCATTTATTTCCCATGCTTTTGTCGCTTTCTGCACGCCGTAGTCTCCTCCACTTCTCCACTGCGCCGCCGCGCTCTCTTGTCATTTAGTTTCCTTATCAGGCCTCGGCGCGGCCGTCGCTTGTCATCAGAGTTTTGAAGCTCCCTGGCTTTCATTTGAGCGTGAGGCGGGATGTTGTTTTCATATCTTTTCCTCCGCAAATTTGTAATTTTCTTCTCTCAGTTTGTCATCACATTTTATCACCGTGGGTCGCCTTATTTTTTTTTATCACTGTACAAATCAGCTCAACCAATTTCAAATGGATCAGAGGAATTTTTTTCTTCTCACCCATCAATATATCTGAAAGCACCTGGATGATGATGTGTTGTGTGTTTTGAGTAAAACGCTCCCTCGTTGCTACAGTGAAGTTAAATGAGCTGATCAGAGAGAAATGTGAATGTCACTTCCAGCCTGTGGGCGGCTGAGGATTTATCAAAATGTCACTGATTAACTTTAACAATATTAACAGTAAGTGTTATACCTGACGCTGTTGTATAATTACAAGTTTTACATCTCATGGGAGATAACAGTCACAGTCTACACTAACTCGTATCATAGGAACACAGTGTGTTGCCATTTATGTGATTATTACAACGGTTCATGTTGACACTCATTTCTCACAGACTGGAGGGGATGTGTTGAAACCAGTTGACTCTTAAATTAATGCATCAGCCTCCAGTGGTGAAATGCATCCCAACACTGCTTGTTTCTTTTATCCATGACCCCACCCCCCACCCGAACCCCCCACCCGCCACGCCCCACCCCTCGGCAGAGTAACACCCAGCATTTTTGGACAACTTGTTCGTGTGTCCACATACTTTTGGCCATGTAGTGTTAAAACTCCAAATACACAACTATATCCATCAGTGAGGAAAATGATGCAGTGCTTGTCATTTATTATTAAGATATAAACATAGAAGCTCAACACAAACACTAAATAAAAAGCTTTGTTCTTGTTGCTGCAACTTTAAATGCAGCTCAGTGAAGTTTCCCTCTGACCACGGAGCTGAAGCTGTTTACAGTTAGTTTGACTGTGTGATCCTTCAAACGGATGCTTGAAGAGTTCAGACTCTTTCATTCTTTCCTATCAGCGCCTCTGTTTGTCTGTTCTGCTGCTGATCAGGCCTGTTCTGTGTGTGTGTGTGTGTGTGTGTGTGTGTGTGGATGCCGACGTGAAATTAAAAGGATTCAGCGAGCGCTGCACAAAATGAAAAGACACACATGAGGAATCTGGGAAAGAAAGAAACGAGCTGATGCTGGAGAAAAAGTATAAAAGGCTAAGACAAGGCTGCTCTGCCTGACGAAGATACAGAGGAGACGCGTGAGAGGACCGGCTCTCATTTAGGACAAATTTAACAAAGCCATCCGGGGAGGTTGTCATGGGGAAGCCTTTGTTCGTTATAGTCTCTACAGGTCTGAACGTGTTGTGTCTTATTGGGGTTTTTATTTTCAGCACCAACTTTCAGTGTGAGCTTTGTATTTCTCAGCGTGGAGTTGGCTCTGTTCTCATTTTTCATGTCGATGTCTGTGAACGCAGCGCAGCGGGGTTATTCTGGGATATTTTTGGGACGCCCCCAGAGGATTTGGCATTGTTTGTTCCCGAGGCCTTCAGAGACGACGGGTCATCAAGAGAGAGCACGAAAGGACCCGAATCAAATCCAACACTGTCCCCCTGTTGCAGCCTGCTGACCTGCAAACCCGTGTGTCGGGGTGAGGGCGGCAAAAAATCCAGGTTCTGTCCCCTCAACTGTTCACGCTACTTAAAACCTGTGTATGAAATGTGCTGCGCAGCACAAAGACACCAGCCTTGATTTGATTCTAAGGCGCTGTCGACACTGTGATCCCACAATCAGTGCTTTTAAAAAAATGTGGTCGGTGTTGAAACAGCTCCAGCATTTGAAAGATCATAAAGTGCAATCAATCAGTTTAGCACGCACGCACAGGAAATCATCATCATCATCATCAAACGCCTGCACAACATGATGTTTGTGTGTTTGTTTTTGATGCTCTGCAGCTTGTGATGACGACATCATCTTCACGCCGAATGAAATGCGGCTTGCAACCACAAACACTTTATTCTTCCCTCGCACTGTGTTAACACAAGTGAAGCTCGGTTAATTGAAGGATGCTGTCACTTCACCGAGAGAGGAAACTGTCTATCATCAACGGTCTGGCTCACTTTAAAGGTCCCATATTTTGAACATATTTTGAAAATTGTAGACTTCCTTAAGATTAGCCAATCTTTTGTTGTCAGGGTTACAATAACAACAACGTGGTTATGGATAAAAGAAACAACATAAACTGCTCAAACACCGCTCTCCTGTGTCACATTCATCCATCCACCAACACCATCTCCTGACGTGGACTTTGTCTCTCTTTATACTACGTCACTGACACTTTTCCCTTTGCTCCTGTCATAATTACTACGACCACTAGATGTCGCCTAGCAACAAAATGTAACTACAGGTGATAATAACCTGCTGCACAGACGACCTGTGGGCTCATGTTTTACAGGAGGACAGAATTAAGTTAAATTATCTAAAGAGCAAACATCTCGATGTGCCGAGCTAAGATCTAGGTATTGTAGGTATATTGGAGGTATTGTACTACGTAGTGATGAAACTGGATGGTATCAGGTTTTGTTCGATGTGTCGTCTTTTGTTTTGCTGCACAGTACTTTGTTTAGGAAGATAAAAACACATACTGTATATTGACTGTTATATTGACCTTGTAAATATGGATGATGCACAAACACCGAGCCTGTTCACATATGAAATATTTATAAGAGCTAGTAACTGGGAGGAAACCTGGTAGAGGAATAAAACCAGGATAAACTGTAGCAGGTCTTTTCAGTTTATAGCTCACTTGAAAATCTTTAACATAAATCTGCTACTTGAGAGAATAGAGAAGTAATTTATAATGCCATAACTTTTTTGCTCTTTGGTTTTTCTATATGCATTACCACGTGTGTTATCATCTCATGTGGGATGAACCAGATTCCTCTTCATGATATTGTTTGGGTGTCTTCTTGTTTCAGGCACTGTGGTGTCTGGATTTGTCTTTTTCCACGAGAGACACCATGATCTTGTATTTAAGGCGGGTGAGGATTCCTCCTGGTTAACAGCCGGTTGGTTAGTCAGCGGTAAATTCCTGGTAACCAGACCTCCTTCAGCTGAAGGGACTCCAGCTCTGCCCTCTGCAGATCCTGAAGAGCTAATGCCCGTCTATCCATCCTGATCCAAACTTTACAGCGCTCGCCGTCCGACGCTGCAGAAACTGCTGCGAGCTGAGAGAATTGAGGTATCCATTCCGACGACAGTTTTACAGCAGCTAAGTTTGCTTAGCATTAAATCCTCCTCCTCCTGACTGAAGACTAACCTCGTTTTCAGAGCAAAAGCAGGGAGGAGAGAGGCAAAAGGCACACTCAAATTTAGTGTTTAATTTGGTTAATATCGTCGGCTTGCTCTGCAAATTTACTGCAGCCCTCAATTTGAATTAGACTGCGGGGAGCCGTTAGAGAGGGAGGCCGCGTCCATATGAATGAAGTGTGGACACTAATGCAAATGCGCGAGCGCTGGTCGATACTGCTGTGTTTGCTTTTCTGCATGAGTCCCTGTTTACCCAGTGTGTGTGTGTGTGTGTGTGTGTGTGTGTGTGTGTGTGTGTGTGTGTGTGTGTGTGTGTGTGTGTGTGTGTGTCTCGCAGTGAAATATAAAAGAAAGTGTAGAAACATATTTGACACATGACGCGCACACAGCTCATTTACAAAAGCAAATGAATACAAGACACACGGCTCGTTTGGGAGGGAGAGTAAACACGGTAGCGCCAGAGTGTTCGGTCAATAAAGTTAGTTTTAGTCGATGTTTCACGGCTTTGCAGTGCAACACTTTCCTGCTCTGGAATTCATAGTGCAGGGTCAATATTTGTTTGTGTGTTCCCGCCTCTGTGTGATACAACAGGTGACTGTGGTATCTTTTTCTGTGCAGGTGAACTTCAGAGCTTTTCCTCCATCATAAATGACCAACTGTCAGGGGCAGAGGCGACAGAGGCTCGTCTGGTGTGTCACCACATCTCCATTATGGATCATAAATACAAAGTAGATGATAAGACACGCTGAGCATGTGCCTGTGACTGTAAGTGTTTCACCTTGTTAACGTCCATATGATGTTTTTATATAATACAAGACATATGAGCAAAATCAACAGTCGGCACCATGACTGAGTGTTTCTACCTTGAACTGCAGTGAACCAATGACAGTCTCATAAAAACAGAATCAGACAGCGAGGGTTTCATACGTCATAAACCTAAGGAACCAATCCTGCCAACTTGTGTGTGGGGGGGGCTAAATACACCTATACAGAGAGAGAGAGAGTTAGCATTAGCACAGTCACTAACACTGTGTCAGCCTCTGCAAGTTACAAGCTAACAAACAACATAAACAAATAAAAGATGCTAACTACGCTAACTGTTCTGATCCGTCAGCTAGTCTCTGGTTCTGTTCTCAACAGACTCCTCATCTGAGTCTGGGTCTGACACAGTTTTCCATTTTTCGCTTTACTATGAGGGAAAACCATGTTAAACTAAATACTAATCATAGCAGAGGGTTTTTACAGAGTTTAAAAACATGTCTGGAGAAGAACTTTAAAGATTCTCAAGTTGCGTTTGAAGCATCTGCATTTTTGCAGTCGTCCACGTCATCCAGATAAGGTCACATCGTGCTGAATCGATTGATCAGTTGGTCAACGGAAGAGATGAGATCAACAGAAAACAATGATCAGTTACTCTGTCGCATCATGTATTAAACAAAAGTCTGTTCATCCTTTGCAACTTCCCACATGTTAAGAGTTGATGCTTTTCTTTGTTTTGTATCGGTGTAAACTGAACATCCTCTGGACTATTGGTCAGACAAAAGAGGTAATTTGAAGACGTCCCCTCAAGCTCAGGAAACTGGTCACAGAAATTTTCCTTATTTCTTCCATTTTTCGAAAATGAAATTATTGATCAACAAATACTGATGCTGTAGTCGACACAATGTTATTGTCCTTTGCACAGAAGGATTAATCTGTTAGATTAGGTCCACTTCACCCGTTTGCCATTTTTGTGGCATTTTTCTGTCAATATTTTTTGTCCCCATTTTTTAATCCTGCATACAAACCAGAGCTGCTAAACTGATTCATAGCAGAAACACTCGCCGCAGTAGTTAGTGTAAGTGAAACCAGACCCTCCAGGTTCTGTTGCAGAAGTAAGACGACCACTGACATTTACTAATACAGAACACAATAACTAAACATCCGGCCTTGGAGCAGAGTGGTATGTATGTGGCTCAAATCTAATGTTGCATAGTCAGTATTTATGTTTTTAACTGCCGTTAACGACATCATTTCCCACAAGCTCTAAATATCTGACATAACAGCAGGACAGACGGGACTGAACGCTAGAAGAAGAAGTCAGTGAGCTGTAGTTTTTCTCTACTTATTTTGATAAAATCAAAGGTTTCCACTTCTTCTTGTAGCAGCTGCTGTAGTGGAGCTGATTTGTCCCAGAAAATGGAAAGTTAATCTGAAGAAGACGACTCCGTTAAGGCCCTTTTCCAAACTCTCTAACACCCACTAACATCAGACTTTTGCTGGCAATGGAGAAGGTCACAATCGGTCACAGCCCCAATTGTCACACAAAAGGTGAACCACCTCTTCCAAGCTGTGACATCTTTCAGGGCACAAACACTGTAGACACACCTGGAAAACCTGCCCAGAACAGTTCTGCTAAACCAGAAACACCACAGCTACACTGCGCTCGTGGAAGAAAGAGCGAGCCGCGCCCCTTGAAATAAGTTTTAAAAACACACAATCACAGATCGAAGCGTGACGCGACATCTGTTTTACCGGTCTGCATGGCGGCTAGCAGCTCACTCTTCCACCCCTCCGTGTGTGTGTGTGTGTATGTGTGTGTATGTGTGTGTGTGAGAAAGGGTTTTTGTTAGACCGATGAAAGAAATGCTAAATTATCGATTGTACTGAGTTACAGAGGCTGTAGCCTGTCATGATTTTAAATGTTCCCAAATCCTATAGAACAGGACAAAGGAGCTAATGTTAGCCTACATTACCTTTTTGTATTTTTATATTTGGAAAGAAAAACACCTGCTGTGCATACTATGAACCTCCTGCTTTACCTTTGGCTTTGAGAGAAGGATGTTTGATATAAAAGTTTAGTGGTTTTCTTCACTTGCAGACTTGGTGGCAGTTGCTGTGCAGAGATTAGCATGTGCGTTTCCTACTTTCAGAAACTAATCAAAGATGTGATCAGGATCCCAGGAAGAGAGAGAAACAACAGTAATCTACCTCTGATTAGGAATGAGTGGGAACTCTGTCACAAATACCTGAAATCTTGAGAAATAAAGCCCTGATGAATCACCTCTCTGATTAAAAGAAGACATCATCAATCACCCGCAAACCCTCTGATACTGAGCTGAGAGTCAGAAACCAATAAGCAGCCGACTGGGCGGATTTGTCTTCGATACAGAATCACTTTATTACAAATGTCCGTCCTCCTTCCAGGGAGAATTTTTTTCTGCACTTGAGAGATTTAAAGATGAGTTTCTGAGTGAACACAGAGCTCAGGCTGCTTTCTCAACAAGCTCTCATCAGGATTTATCCGCAGACATTGGACCCTGTGTTGTGCGGAAGTTATTTCCTTCATCACATAGTGTTTTATTATTTCCATCCCATATCATAGGCATCTATTCCCAAAAGTAAACCTGCATTCTGCATTAGAAAACCTGTCTGTCTGGGCTTGTTGGCTGAACACAGACCCGTAGTTCTCCTGTTAAAGGGACAGTCCCACATTTCTTTACTGTCTAACCCAGAAACAGATGGGAAGAAATTATTGTAATATTATATTTAATACATGAGACTATACGGTCATATGTATCCACTTTTGTGGTTTCAGTCTTTCCCCCAGATGTTGAACCAGGCTGCAGGGATTTGCCTCATTCAAATACATCAGGATAGTTGAGTAGCTGAGACCAAACTGGGGACCTTGATGATAATGGGCCTCATCTTACACCCATCGCAATCCCAACACGAGTGTCTTCGCTAGTTTCAGACAGACGCAGTTTTTTTATCGTCCAACGCTCACGATGTTTAAATAGCAATTACACGTCCATCTGAGCGCCCATGGGTGCGTTGGTCATAAAATGAGATGTGGTCAGGCACATTGTTGACAAATTGCTATCTAGAAGCAGCGGAAAGTGACTGAGCCATTGACCAACAAAAATCTGGTGTGAAATCAGGCGGGTGCACAATGTGCCTGTGAGTGGAAAATGAGCTTCAGTTGTTTGGATAAGCCAGGTGGAACATTACAATACAACCCAAAGGAGGCCGGAGCGTCAAAGCAAAGGAAAAGTGATACGGTCGCGTCCTAAATGC
Organism: Seriola dumerili; assembly: GCF_002260705.1. Classification (NCBI taxonomy): domain Eukaryota; kingdom Metazoa; phylum Chordata; class Actinopteri; order Carangiformes; family Carangidae; genus Seriola; species Seriola dumerili. The sequence continues at coordinate 13,564,334 of NW_019174586.1, forward strand.
ATTTGTGCCATTCACTTTCGACCATGTGCTTTGGATCGTTAAAATAGAGCCCAAGGTCTGATTTGCATTCTGCATCTTTGTTTATCCCACAGGTTTTGGATTGAGTAAACCAGGCACTGTCCGTATACTTTTGGCCACATGGCATACATGCAGTCGTACGGCCACTTCTCTTTAAATGAAATAAAACCAGGATGTGTGTAGCCTAGCTTTAGCACAAAGACACTGTTAGCCTGCTCTTGATGTGTTTGTGTCTAGCTAGCATTAGCTAATATCTGTACAGTCAGTTCATTGGCTGCTTGCTGTGAATAGCTTCCACATTCTAGCAGTCAAGTGAAAACTTGAAATTTGACTGTGTTCTTTTCAAACACCTTGACTCTCGTGTGGACGCGCAGCGTCTCAGTCACAGCGGCTCACGGCTCGATGCTTTATCTTCAGATTTCCAAGCTGATAACAGAGACTCTGAAACTGGCTCTGACTTATACATTTTTGGCTTTATATATTTTTGGCTTCGGGGTCATCAATATTTTCATCAGAGAGCCCATCACCCCACCCCCCTCCCGCCCTGGGCTCCTGCCACAGTAATATCCAGTATAATGAGTCTTTGCCAAGCAAACAGACCCGCAACAATATTGAGAGCTTCTTTTTTGTCCACAGACATTATTTCCCAGGGGAAAATGAAAATTAAAAAAAAAGAAAGAAAAGAAATTCATCCATTTCATCCATCAACATTGACCCACATCAGCCACAAAAACAACAGCCACAGCTGCCCCTCCGCCCACGAATCTCATAACCCTCCATTAAGTTCTCACAATCAGCCTTTAAGCCATGACACACTTCATACACTGTCGGATGAAGTCAGGGAAATAATCCTATACGAACGCAGTGACATCACATTCCTCCGCGGGGATGATTCATCGAAAACCCCGGGCTACGCGTCATGTGGGATCTTGTCGTCGTCGCCTTGTGTCGACTTAGCCAGGAGCCTCTTCAAACATGTCGCTAATTAAGTGGAAACATGACCTTTGCCCCCGCCCCCCAGGCAGAAACCTTAAAGAAACAGAGAGGGAAGAAGAAGCGAAGAAATGGAGACATTAGAGAGAGCCAGAGAGAAACATTTCCAACAATCTTAATCACTTACTCTGAAACTGTGTTTCCTCCCGAACTGAAAAGGAAATACTGTTCATCTTCCAGACAAGGAATGTAAGGGATCATTACCTTTGTCTTCTCCTCATTTACTTTAAGTTTAATAATAAGCCTATTGATGAATACTGTCAGTGACATTTAAACTGTATGTAACATTGACTGATTAGAGTTTTGAAGAACTGCTCGTTGACCTGGGCACAGTTTTTATATTTTCTTTTCTCCACTACATTTCAGAAGGAATTTCACTATTTAATTCATACTATATTTATCTAAAGGCTCAGTTACCACGTATTTTATTCAGATTTGTAACTAAACAGTGTAGATGATAAAAATGAGGAATATCTCCAACTTTTTAAAATACTACTTTAGTGGTAAATCTCTGTTTTTGTGTCTGTGACAGAACAAAGGCTCAGACTCTCCCGTCCTGGTTCTTGTATCGCTGTAACACTGAGACTCTTATCTGTCCGTTCATTTGAATATTCATATACATGTTTACTGTGTGTTGAAAACCTGTAAACAAGAAAAAGAAGGAAAAAAAAAACATTTCAAATGCTGTAAAACGCTCACAGATTGAGGTTTCCTGTTACTACACGCCAGCCAGCCAATCACAGAAGAGTATTTTCCATGGTTGTGGGGTAAAATTAAATTAATAATGTTTCATCATTATAGAAACATCATGACGACAAATTTCTTTTTTAATCTAAATCCGAGCTAAAATTATGAGAGAGCCGCTAAAGGCCTGGGCTTCATGTCCAGTCCAGTGGAAGAATACAACACTTTCTACTTAGTGCATCATCCAACAAGAGGCTGTAATCTGAGTCAGTGTGCTCGTGACTCACATGCATGTTTCCACACTTTGCACATACAGCTGTCACACGGGATAAACACAAACACCCGCTCCACGAGAGACGCACATTCATGCCTCAGTGGCGAGAGAGAGCATTATGGTGTTTGAGTCGGAGCTAAACGCGCGTGCAACACCAACGCAGGGACTGACGAGCGGCGACCAAACACGCACTCGGGCTAATGTTTGTGACACTTGTCGGAAACAGGCAGGAGGTTGGGTCGGTTGACCCGATAGCCTTCAGGGGGGAGGGACTTCCCTGAGCAGTGAGTGGGACCATTTGCAGCATGTTATTCCCCTGCTCTCTTTCCCTACATTTCCTGTCTGCCCCCGCTGTCCCTGTCGAATAAAAAGGCCCAAATTATAGATCAACTTAAGATGAGTCATGAACACTCTCCATCCACTTCTTCTACTGATGAACAAACAACCCCTTTTTGTGCACAAGCTTCAAAAACATATTCAGAATTAGCCTAGCGTAAAACTGTTTGTCATCTTATTTAATGTGTTCTTTTTGAATAGTGAATGCACTCTTGTTACAAAAGAGCAGATTATTGCTGCAGTGTCATTGTAGTCTTGGAAAAGGTTTATAAAGATAGCCTTGAGCAGCTTTGAGCTCTCAAATGACATATACATTGGTGGCAGGCCCCTGGACTCATGCCAGCGCTCAGGACTTCTCCACACCCAGAAAAATAAAATGAAGTGGTCCATTAATTACTAAATTGTCCCGTACAATCGCCTAATTCACACTTTCAACCTGTCTCTCGCTTCGTCTTCCAATGGAAGAGAGAGAAACAATAAAGTTTCATTCAGGTTTTTGTCGCCCTTTTCCATCCCTGAACATCCCGTATTTTACAGGATTGTTTGACAGATGGTCTCACCGTGAAGCTTGTGATACTGCAGATGTCATCTGCTTCATCAGAAATTCAAGGGCAGGACAGTTGGTTAATTTCAGTGTTATCTTAATGTAACTTCAGTTGCCGTGTAAGTAGCTGCTTCCTGTTGTCTTCACAGTTGGGAGTAGTAAAGATATGCACAGAGGTGGATTGCTTTTACACCTCAACATCTGGATAGAATCTCTGTTAAACTTTGAGTAGTGTGATTTCAGTCCGTCTTTGCATTTCGACTCGGCTTATTGGAAAGTGTTTGTTTGGAGCAGGAAGGAGGAGAGGGGCCTGGATTCCATTCATCCTCCTCTCCTCCTCCTCATTTTTATGTTTCCACTATCTGTCATTCATTTACAGCTGTGAGAGTCTTTCCATCATGACAGAGTGATAAAAATATCTTTGTGGTCATCTGAATGAGATGAAGACTCTCTGGCAGAGTCGAACATCCTCAGGTTTCCTCCTGATGAGAAGAAAAATGTCTTGGAAGCCAAAACACAGAGTGGAGGATCTGATAGAGCAACCTCTGCGGGACTTGGCCAACTTTCAAACACCCGTCTGAGATCGATCGCCGCGGTCTGTCGCTCTAATTGAAAGCTCCCAAAGGTCGAACCCGGGAATGGTGGAAAACCCAAACGTGAACCGAGACAACTCGGCCTCGGAGGAGGGCGGCCACTGGCCGGAGTCCAGCCGGAGCCGCGTTCAACCTCAGCTGCTCTCCATAGCAGAGGAAGCCATACTGGCAGCGCTCCATCCGCAGGAGCAGCACTGTGCTCTTCCTTTTAATCCACGTTTTAACCATTCGGCTTCTGTCTGCTCCCGTGTTCCAGAGCAGATTCCCCCCGATTTCTTGCGTCTGAAAACCTCTTCAGAGGATCCCAGGAAGCTGGTACAGCCTCCAGGAAACCAGACTGTCTGATAAACACTTTGTTCGCTCTGCGGCAGCTCATCTTTGCCTCCCTTCATGCTGCTGCTGCTGCTGCTGCTGCTGCTGCTGCCGTGCTTCATTTTAAAATCCTGACGCTCACTTCCAGGTGTAAGATGGTGAAGGCCTTGAATATATCACTGAATTACCGTCCCCTTATCTTAATGTGAAAGCTGTAAAGTCCTCTTACCGAGTGCAGCCGGTTGTCCCTGGGTGAAGCTAAATCCACAGGCGCATTTTTAAGTGGGATATTTTCACATTTGTGTGACTAAATGATATGACTGCTGAATGTCTGTGAAACCCAACTGTTTTTTTCTTTTTCTTTTATACCTAAAGTCATCTGAATTAGTAGTTTGTGGTTAATTGATGTCACAGATACAGAGAGAAGCCAGTTCAAAACCACACCGACACTTGTATTAATACAACATAACCCTACTGAACAGGACATGTGATGTGTTTGTCACAACCTTTTAAGGAGCTATTTGCTATTTTGCTGTTGCTACATAGCTAACGTTAGCATTAACTGCTGTTAAGCTCAGCATCAAACTTCATTCCTTTACTCACAATTTCATCAAACCAAAACTAGGAGCTAAAAGAGGCTTAAAAAAAAACCCCTGTGTATAGCTGCAGTTGATGCTCATTTTTGTGTGATTTTTGTTGGACCAAAACAAACCACAGCCTTTTTGCATTACACATAGCTGATGATCCATTAGTAGTATTTTTTTTAATTCCCTTTAATCAGGAAAGATTAATGACAAAATATTCAGTCTGATTTCCAGGCTGCACCACCATGGCCTCCAGGCGCACGAGTGATAAATGCAAAAAAAATGTAATGGAAATGTAGTCTGTTTATACCGTAGCCTTAAAATCACACCAGCCCCTTATTTAATCTCTTGTTGATTAAAGATATTACAGCCTCATGGCTCGGGAAGAAGTGTGTGACTTTTTAATTCTGTACCAAAGACTTTCTATTTAATAAAAAACCATTATTAACATGAGCAACTTTAACGAGCTTGTTGATCCCAGCAGTTTTGTTATGAACTAGAGGAGTGGTACTTCCAGGAAAATACAGAGAAAGTACTGAGTCAGCCTCCTACAAACTACATTTATTTAAAAATGCATGAATTATGATTATAAAAGCAGGGTAATTTTCATATTGCTCTCTGTGGTGACTAGATATGCTCTCATTCTGCCGGAGCCGTGCAGCTGATAAAGCCTCGCAGTTGGATGATAAGAGTTAGCAGAGATACCGTGGCGAAATGCAGCTCATCCCCTCTGCCGTACGACGCCCTGCTCTGAGGAATAATGTGTGTTGTTAATGTAAATACGCATTATGTAAACTCACAGGGGTTACCATTCGGATTCATTAATCTTCCATTAGCATGACAGTTATTAATTTTCATTTATAGGTGCACAAAAAGAGACTTCTGCAGCAGATTTATCAGCTTAAACCAGGAGGTGAGATAAGTGTGCAGTCCTTAAAAAAAAAAAAGTGTGTAAAACTACATCAAAGGACCATACCAGAGATTTTTTAGTTATTATTATTACTATAATTATTGTTATTCAAGCTTGAGTTGGGTCTTATTTTAGCATTTTTGGCACTTGTTGATCAGAGGAATACTGTGCCTTGCATTAACCACGTTTCACTGTGGTCAGCAGCACTTCCTAAGTAAATGTTTTGTCTATCTAATGTAAAAGAAAAAACAAACAAAAAAAAAAACAATCCCCACCAGAATTTTCGAAAATTGTTTGCTTCACCCGACTGACCATCTGAAACGAACAAAAAACTAAATGTGTTTACGATGATGAGCGGCAAAGAAAAGCCAGAAATCTTCACATCAATCAGACAGAATCAGACAATAAATCCAACACAGACTTCAGAAGGTCACAAGATACAAACAGGGGCCTGTTCGCTTTCACCAAAACCCTGCTGTAGTAGCACCACTAGATACATACATACATACATACATACTTTATTTAACTAGTGGTTAAAGACATTTTCATTTCTTTCAAGTCATTTCCATAAAAGACCCAACATGACCATACCTTAGCAAACGTGTTGCAGACCAGGAAGTTAAACAGAAACAGAGCAGAATGAAGTTCATGTAAAAAAGAACTTCTTAAGGTCATAGAGTTTTTTTTTTCCCCCCCTTTTAATTTTCAGGACCAAAGATGAAACATATCAGTGCTATTATCGAAGGTCAATGCACATCAGACAGGTTGTGAACTTCAAAGGCTTTTCTGTCTCAGCTTTGGCACAGAGGACGCACAGACTCTGCCAAGACTCCGTCCAGGGACGAGAGGGAGTGATGTCAGCGGTCGCTGTCCGCGGCTCCCAGCTCGGCTTGAAGCCCAAATCTGCTCAGATGAGCGCCAAGATGGGCCTGTTTTCCATAACACCCCTTCACGTATCAGCGTAGTTCAGTTTTAAGCGCTGGTTTGTGCTGCAGGCTGCAGATTGAGGTGAACCGCAGCCGCCGGGTCGTTTGTTTACATCATTAGAGACGCGTGATGTGCTCTGAGCAGCGGCAGCAGCAGCAGGAGGGCGGGAGGGTCCTTCCTGAGCGAAGATAATTCATCTCTCTGTGAGAACGTGGAAAGGGAAACGCTGTTATTACACACATGTTTTCTCACCTTGTACTCCCAGCATGTTCCCATGAGAGACACAAGCAGCTTTCGTGACTGCAGTAGTTCAGTTGTCAGAATAGGTATCCCACCATGCACTGCTCTCTCTCTCTCTAACCTCTCTCCCTTCTCCTCATTGTACATCATTTTCTTATTCATGGACAGATAAACAATGAGCTGAAAATCCCTTTAAAGATCCATGAAGCCCAGAGGAGATGCAGGTTCAGCTGGAGCTCGAGGTTCATCACGACCAGAGACTCTTTTCACGTGGTCACAGTGCTATAAGTCATTTCATACATTGGTATCATTATAAAAATATTGATTACAACTGCTTTAAACTTTTGAGTTTAAGTTATTGTAACATTCAACAAGAGGATTCCTAAATCCTCTAAAAATTTAAAGCTCCATATTTTTCTTCTTCTGTGTTTTATTTGAAGTGTTGATCCATAAGAAGATATATTTGTGGTTCATCTCAGTGTAGTTTTACATCTCCTCTCTCAGGCTTCTCTCTGGAGCTCTAGTAACAACAGGTCGGTGAGCCAATCAGAAGAGAGGAGGCTCTGAGCCTCTCTTCTGATTGGCTCACTGTTTTCTGAATGATCCAATAAAAATAAAGCAGATTTCAGGTAAAAACACTCAGAGAAACCAAATCCTGCAAGGTTTGGATGGAGGGTCCAGGTGGGCGGGGCTTGGTGACTGATTTGTTGTGACATCACAAAGTTGCAGAAGTCCTGACGGCTGGTTTTAAGGCTCAGTTTCTGAATACAGGCTGTGTGCATTTCTCTGTGGACTAAGGCTTTAATACTTTCACAGTATTAATATAGAAGCTAGAGCTGATCTATAATCACACTACACATGGACAGAGATCTTTAGACTGGATGGACCTTTAAGATGAAGCCTTAAACAAAGTCTGTTCCTGAAAGATTAATGTTTTGAAGATAGAACAACAGCTAAATTTACAGTTTATTGTGTTCAATGTAGGAATAATGTGCAAAATAACCTATAACTCCAGCTGTCAATCAAAAGCAAGGAGTGACAGTAACATTAACATTTAAAACCACTAACTGGACTGATGTACAGTTCCTGTCTTGCTCTGGATCGAGTTCATTTTTCTTCATTTCCCCTCCTCCTCTCTGACCCAACTTTCTCTCAGTTTTTTTCGGATGTTGTGCGCCATGGTCATGGCAGCCGGTTGGCAGCCGGTTGGCAGCGCGGCATTGAGCCCCACCTCTGCTTCCATCTGATTAAATCGTAGCTGTAGTGGCGAGACGGGTCCCACAGAGTCCGGTGCAGAATTATTAACCTTTGCTGTCGGAAGGACGTCTCTCTCTCTGCAGGCCTGCGGTGAGACAACCGGCCAAGATGGACGCCCTGGTTCAAAGCACAGGCCTCTGTGTGTGTGTGTGTGTGCGTGCGTGTGTGCGTGCGTGCGTGTGTGTGCACGTGTCAGAGATGAAGCAGAGGCGGGACGGTCAGCTCGCCACTCAGAATAAAGTCATCCATCCCTGAAGGTGTCTGAGAGGCTCGCTCCACGCTGCCGGTCACACCCCTGTTCTCACAGATCAGAGACGAGACACCGGGCACTAAATAATTCAACAAAGAAACTATCAGCAACGCAGGAAACCATGAAAATTCACAGCTCGCAGGAAGTCATATTTATTCTGGAGTGATCTGAGGGGTGGGTAAGATTTAAATTCAGCGGACGACTTCATTATAAACTCACACGAGGACTGATGGTTGCTAACCTCTGCTAAACGGAGAGAGGCCGACCACTTGTAGATACACATCATATGACACGACCCACTCACTGCAACATTTATGTAGCGCAAACCTGAGCAACAGGGCAACGCGTTCAAACGTACCCTATAGGGTTTTCTTGTAGGACCGCTGCTGCTGGTGGTCTTCAGAAGCCCCGCCTCCGCCGAGCATCTCTCCACAGGCTTTTGATCTACTTTATCTCTGTCACGCCACAGTCTCTGCTGTTCTGAACTTTGCCTCTACTACAGGGAATGATGAGGCTCTGTACATTTTCCTGTTTCATATAATGCTTCTATCTGAGTGGGCTGACTGCAGTTACTATTGTTGAATAGACGTTTCTGGCACAAGGAGAAAAGGAAAAAGTCTGAAGAGGTCAGAGCTCCAGCAACACCTGCAGTAAACAGAACAACTTTATTTCTAGACCGACGCATCGCATCACTGAGCAGAGAAGCGCCGTCAAGAGAAATGATATAACCAGTCCTTTTCAGTCTCAGTGAAAAGCATCATCGCATTTCATTTCAGCATTTTGAATTCTTTATTTTCAAAGTTTATTTCCAGGGGGCATGAATGAAGAGTTCTCAATTAATGAGGTTTTTTTTATTTTATTTTTGAGAGGTTCATAAACATCACTCAATAATTTGGATTTGCAGAGGTTTGGATGTATTTATGTATTTTTATGATGTACTTTTTTTATGTTGCATGTAGTTACATTTTCTATAACTGTCATTACATTGAAGTTTTTAGGGTGGGCTTGTGCCACATCAAGTGTGGAGTCCTCTTCTGTACAAACATAATCTGATCGTTCGGGTTGTTTGACGTGGGGTTATGTAAGGTACTTATACCACGTCAGTGTATTACCTGCAGTATATATTCAGATCAGCGTGCTGTGACTTTAGAGAAGCAGCAGGAAGCTGGCTTTAAGAAATACCCCTCCTGAAACAGCCAATGTCGGTTGAAGTATTCACTTTATTTCTGAATATTTTCACGGCTTCAAACAGCCCTTTCTTTTGGAACTACATTTTCTCAACCGTCGAACACAAGCGCTTGTGCGTAGTAATACAGTAGCTCAACGGTTGAGAAAATGTAGTTCCAATCTGATCCAATTCTACCGTTTATGTACCTTAAACAACTCCACGTCAAACAGCGCAAACTATCCCTTTAATACCACCCTCTCCTCTATTCCCCTGAAATGATTAGCCTAAAACCACATGACCCATCTTTGCAGAAGCCCCATTGGCTGATTTGTATGTGTATGCACGCCACGAGCTGAAACATGTTCTGTTACTGCGAGTGCTGCTGGAGTTTTGACCTCCACAGTTACTACTGTACTAATGTTTTACTGTTTAATGCGAGTTGCTGTCAGACGTCCATTCTGGTTAATTGCTTTTGCTGCACAGAGGGTTTGTTTGTTTTTTACTTCTGTGCAGCAGCAGTGGGAGGGAGGCTGCTCTGTGCTCGGGACAAGATAACATTACTGGCAAAGTGAGACATTTCCAAGAGGAAAAAGCGTGAGAAAGCTCAGCCATGTAAACGCTAGGTGCCCTGGGAAACCATCCATTACAGCCCTGAAAGTAGAGTGTCCAACCCCTTGTGTGCCTGTTATTTTGTCTACTGCCGAACCGTGTACGAAGTTAGAATGTATTAAAAGTTATAACTTGAACAACAATCTGTGTTTTTAGCATTTCAGGCTGAACTTGTAGGCGTAACATTTCCTCTTTCTGGACCCTTTTATTCATGAGCCACCAGCATTAGCAGTTTTATTTCAGCCATCTCGTTTGTTGTCGTGCCCTTCCTGTTAGGAGGAAGCCTTCTGATAGGGCAGAGACGCTGCTTTGAAAGGAGCCATTAAACCACAGTCAGCTGCATATTTACCATAGTAATAAAGTGTGGCAGAATATTTTCTGACTGATTTTACTTTCTGAGTAAAACCAGTAACTCTGCCGCTAATGTGGCTCAGACCTGACTCGTTGCAGGGTTGTAATTAGCTTATTAACAGTTAACAGGCAGATTTTTTTTTTTTTTTCTTCCCCAGTGAAGGCCACGGTGAAAACATTTAGTCTGCAACTGCTGGAACAGACTGGAATAATCAGCCCTGGTTTACACTGATAATTGCCTGTTATACAATAAGAAGGACAGAGTGGAGGCATTGTTTGTGACACTTTGACACACACACACACACAGCCGCAGACGAACCGACAGCCCACGCCGAAGGACGAGCCAGCAGAGATCAGGTCCTTGCTGCAGGGATCCAGGTTCCCAGAAACCAATTAGATAATGAATGAAGCTCCAGGCTTAACGAGACCCCGAGCGTGTTCCGACAGCTGGCTGACGGGTTGACAGGTAATGTGGAGGGCCTGGCGATAACGAGGTCGCTCCGTGATTGTGACAATTCGATTTGCGGTTTAACCTCCTGGACCCTGAGTTTAATTTTTCCCCTTAAATTTTCCTCGTTGTAATAAACATTTCAAGTTGTAAAACATTGCACATTCATTGCGTTTTCTGTCTGTGATGCGCTCAGTTACATACACATAAACAAATGCATATACATCCCATCTCATGGACACGTTGTAGATGTGTGCGACATTTTACACCCCCAACCGCCCCCACCCCCAAAACTTCAGCCTGACAGAATTGATATTTTTGGAAACCTCAGGATCTCCACCAAGTTTAAAATAAAGTTCTGTGAGTTTGAACAGTGTTTGACCTTACAGCATAAGGTTGTAAAAAATGAGTCACTGGTGTCTGGCACAGTTTCTTAACCTTTTCTTGGCTGACTAGGGAAGGAGTCCTGTGTTTATGTAACTTAAAACCTCCTGAACTTACAATACAAGTTGGTTCATTTGACTTATTTTACCAATTAACTTAAGGTATATTGGATAGATATTTGTCAGGACTTGCAGCTTGAAACTGGGGTAATCCTCGGCAAACTGGGATTTGACCGGCCTGCAGAGACCCCTGACCTCAACCTCTGAACTTTTTAGGAACCTAAAGTTTAAAAGCTGTGAGCACCACACCGGTGGAGGTATCCACTTATAGGACGCCAACAGTGTCTGCATTAAAGTGTATTCGAGCTGCATCCCCATCACCTCTGACAGGTTTTCTGAAAACCAATCTTGTTACTGAGTCTGAGAGGGCGGCGAACAAACTCAATCCGTTATCATCCTCCTCGTTACTGTCACTGCTGTGGAGGTGTGTGTGTGTGTGTGTGTGTGTGTGTGTGTGTGTGTGTGTGTGTGTGTGTGTGTGTGTGTGTGTGTGTGTGTGTGTGTCACTGTAGGAAGGAAATGGTGAGGAAGACAACTGATGAAGCTGTAAGGTGAGCGCATGGGAGCAAGAAGGAGGACTCAGGTGGCGGGCTGATGCATGATGGGAGTGACGGCAGCTCAGGTGGGAGTTAATTCAGTGTCAAATGAGACGGAGAGATAGGTGGAGGGATGGAGGAGGAGAGGGTTTATATAGAGTCCTGCATCAGTGACGCAGCTGTGCCCCGGTGATACCTCTACACATAGATCACACTGACAGGTCACACTGAGTCTGTGCACAGCCACGCAGGAAACCAGCGACACCTCATGATACTGTACAAAGATATTGCTCCGAAAATACGACACCAATCGTTAATTTATGATATAGTTCTATATTAAACTAAAGCTTTCACAGTTACATCACCAGTGTGACAGGAAGACAAGCCACTGTTCACCTAGCTGAGGACCTCCAACATGGCCGCCAGTCGGAGCCTGAAAGGTTTCTATTTCTGAAAAGTGTGTCAGACCGCTGTGTTTTATAAAACCAGCAGATAAACAGGAGTGCTCACGTTAAGCACAAGGAACATTTCCCATAATCCCTAATCCACTGCTATCTCTATACATATTACATATTTGTGTGTGTGTGTGTGTGCTTTCTTTGCTCACATATCTTTCTGAGGACCGTGTCCACAGTGTCCACAGTGAGGACATATTGTTTCTATTTAAGGGTCCAGATTTGGTTTCAGGGTTAATGTTAGGATTAGATGTAGTTTGGGATAAGGGGTTAGGGAATGCATTATGGCAATGAAGATCCTCATAAATGTACATGTGGAGTTATGTGTGTCTGAGTACCAACAAATAAAAATGCCAGAATTTGATCAGATTCAAGGTTTTATTCCAAGTTCTCTGATGTGATCGAGGGATAGACAGAATAATCCTTTTGGTTATTTTTATGTGTTTGCGTGTCTCTTCTTGTTTCCATTATCTTATCAAAATATTCATAATACAATCCAAATATATATGATATAAAACAGAGTGATGGACTCATCTTCTTCCATTTTTTGCAGCACTGTCCATGTGGTAGTTATTTGTTTAACTGCTTATGTTGTTTTTTTAGGTCCTGGAGGTTGTAGTTGGACCTTTTGTTTAGGCCTCCTAGACATTACTATCGGATGTTGTTAATTTCTGAAAGGCCCCCAAAGTTTTATTAAAGGTCGTAAAGGTTTTTGCGAGGACTCCAGAAAATAATGTTCTAATGTTCCTGAGGGGTAAGACTCTGAAATGGTCTACGAAAGTTTTAAAGATTCCTGAAGGTTTTTCAAAAGGTTTCTGAATGTACAAAAAGAACAGGAAAGTGAGGACGTTGTGGTTCCAACTAAAAGGGTATATACAGTAAGTATCTTGTGATCTTGTTCGAGCTTGCTCAGGAATGAGTTTCTTGAGTAGGTCCAACTGGAAAGACACCCTTGGACACCTTGGGGTAAGTGTATATCCCATCTGTCCTGGAGACATCTGGATGTCATTTCTAAAACACGCGAGTGTGACAACAGTAGGAACAGCAGGAATATTCTGAGGTGTTTTGGTTTACGGTGAAGTTGCGAAGTTGTTGGGAGGATATATTTTTGTCGCCCCGCACTAAAAGTACTGTCTGTTTTCTCAAAGACAGTCTGAAGTGACTGAGAGTCGCAGCTCTCTTGAAGGCTGAAGAATCTCCCGATTGGATCGTTAATACCAAAGATGAACAAATGTGTCTACAGAACATCTGGTCGTTTGATTAAAAAGTCAAAACTACAAGCTTGTTGACAAAAAAACAAAAAAAACGATGGAGATGAGCCAACCAGAACTCGTTGGGGACTGTCCAATCACTTAAGCCTAAAATTTTGATGTGCTTGCTGCTAATGGTGAGCTGTGGGGACATATTTGTGTCTTTGACGATATTATTGAAAGAAATCTTTAAAATGGGAATTTACCCGGGGGGGGGGGGAGTTACTTCTGTAGCTGACACTGCAGCTCTGCAGATCGCACGCGTTTTCATGATACTCTCGCCTGTATCTTCTTTAATCTTATATTCACTTTTCCCTCCTGCACTTCCCCTGCGTGCACTTGGACAGCTGGCTTTACATGTGAGGCCTGTAGAGCTAGTTGAAAGTGAACTATAGAGAGATGTATAGGGAGAGAGTGTGTGTGTAGCAGACAGACTGATGGTGCAGTCATGCAGTAAATGATGTTGGTTTAAGGCATCATACCGCGGTAGATTGCCACCTCCTCCTGCCTACACACACACACACACACAGACTCACACTTAACACACAGCCGCCTCTTAATGATAATGCTCTTTAAATGGCTTTATTGATTTTAATGTAGCCTACCACACATATATTTTATGAAAGTCAATACGGTAAGAGGGCCACCTCCCTAATGTAAATAGCCGGTTGGAAGTCTATTAGAATGGTTATCGATGGTGGAGTGGTAATTACCTGCCGCTGCGCCGTGCTTGCTCGCTCTTTATCCAGCCGTGTCTCAGCCTGACACTTTAAAGGCACAATAGAGCTGAATATCAAGAGGGGAGGAGGGAAGCAAGGGGAATATGCAATGCAAATCAATGCCCACAGAGTCCATGTGCTTTTGATCAATACAGTGGAGAGAGTGAGAGTTTGGACTGCACGTAGTTAGTGAGAGGTCTCTCCACGTACCTGGTGATAAGAGAAAGATTCATCTTCACACTCACTTCAGATCGTTTTCCTCTCGTCATTTTCATCTTCGTGTCTCATCATTAACACTGGGACCACGGCAACTGTACTTCTACTACTACTGCCAATGTGTCTGCTGTCGCTGTTACTGCCACTGCTACTGAAAGAAGAACATCGCACAGTAGCAGTAGGCCTCAGTTGACTAGTAGCTCATTTAAACACGTTTATATTCAGGAATATACTGGGTATTTCTGAATATGTGAAGCTCAAGCTAAACAAGGTCTTTTTTATTTCACTTAATATTCTGCTTTAGTGGGGACTGTCAGTCAAATTACCACCTGACACACAAAACACGCAGGGCCCCAGGGCAGTCACCCACATTGGGTCGCCTTGGTTACTACTGTTAATACTGCTACAGTACTACTGCTACCGGTGATACTACTGTTAATACTGCTACAGTACTACTGCTACCGGTGATACTACTGTTACTGCTGCTACAGTACTGCTGCTACCGGTGATACTACTGTTACTGCTGCTACAGTACTACTGCTACCGGTGATACTACTGTTACTGCTACAGTACTACTGCTACCGGTGATACTACTGTTAATACTGCTACAGTACTACTGCTACCGGTGATACTACTGTTACTGCTGCTACAGTACTACTGCTACCGGTGATACTACTGTTACTGCTGCCGCTACTATTATTATTATTATTATTAGCAATAGTACTACTACTAATGTTCTCTACATCTCTGCCACTACTGTTTCTCCTTCCTCTGCAAACTGCTCATGATATTGGTGTGTTGATACTTAACTACTCATACATCTGTTATTGTTACTACTGCTCATATTACTTGTACTCTTACTACTCCTACAGCTCACACTACTTTTCACAATATTACTACTTCCGCAAGTACCACTACCGTTACTACTACAGCTAATATTACTGCTGCTAATCCTACTTTTACTGTTAATTTTACTGCCACTGTTACCACTGATATTGCTCATATTACTGGTACTATAACTACTGAAACTACTCACATCATCAATACTGTTACTACCTTCACAGTTACTACTACTACTACAGCTGCTGCTGTTGTAACTACTACTACTGTTACTACTGTTACTACTCCTATTGCTCATACTGCTGCTGCTAATAGTGCTGCCTCTGTTGCTACTACCTTTATCACTAGTACCTCTCCTGCTACTATCAACGCTGCTACTACTACAACTGCTTCAGCTTCTACTCTACCACCATTGCTTTTGCTTGCTGTGCTGTGACTCCCGCCGCCGTCAGTGCAGTGAGAGTTTAAACGTGAGGAGCGTCTCCATTTGCGTGGAAAATAAGGAAAAGGCTCATGCATCCAATTCATTTCATTTCTCTACTTCTCTCTCTCTTCTCTCTGTCATTTCCTTTAACTCTCCCTTTCATTCCTCCTCCTCCTCCTCCTCTTCCTCGCTCCCAGCTCCACGACTGGGTGACGCCGCTTAATTGGCGACGACACTGAAACATGTCCTGTCCTGCTCTGCAGCCTCCTCTGCATAATTAAAACAAGAGCAACACTTCATCTCCACTGCAGCAGGAGGCAGATGAGAGAGCGGGCGAGAGACAGTGACAGGGAGAACAGAGAGAGAGAAAGGGAGAGGGGTGAAAGTATCCCCTGTTATATCTCTTCTTAAAACCTATTTTTATAGACCAGCTTTTATGTGATGGCTTTTATCCTATTATTTTTACAAATATATTATTTTTACCCTCTGTGTCTATCCTTTTATCTCCTGCTGCCTCCTTCCTTTACTTTTTAAATTATTTCCACTTTGATGTTTGAATATATTTGATTTGTCGAAGCTCTTTGACAACTGAGTGTTTGAAGTGTGCCACGAATGAAGTTTTTTATTTTATTATTAATATCATTATTATTATTATTATTATCATTAAGAGAGAGAAAAGAGAGGCTGACGTATGGCTGCACGCTGAGCGGGTGAAGGATGAGAGGGCTCGGCAGGAAATGGAGGGGTTGTCGTGGCAACAACAGAGCCAGAGTGGACGACCTCTCCATCTGAAGATGCTCCAAGCAGAACCCACAGAACCAAACAGAACCGGGGTTCTGACAGGAGAACAGGAAACAGTAAAGATCCACAAACTGTGAAGACACAGACAGAAGCTTCTGATTCACCTGCAGCAAAGACTGAAGGTTAACGCCGCTGCTACTGTTAGTACTACTACTACTACTACTACTACTACTGTTAGTACTACTGCTGCTGCTACTGCTACTGTTAGTACTACTACTGCTGCTACTGCTACTGTTA
>NW_019174587.1:0-448 GCF_002260705.1 Seriola dumerili
GTGATAAAGATCTGATAAATGCTAGAAAACGTCTTGAAAAATTGCTAGCCTTAACATTTGATATACAATCTTTTGCAGAGTGACGACATCGAAGTCAAGAGGGACTGTGTACTTCGAGGTCTTTGTGCTTATCTGAATGAGGACAGCAACACTCTTATCAAGAACTACTTGGTCAGTATTTGCATTTTACTGTGAGCTTTCAGTCTATCAGTTTATTTCAAAATGCTCAATTAGTTTTTCACCATTAGAACGTCGACATTGAGGAAGCTGAGAGAGACATCGCACAGACCACCATGGGGCTTTACGTGATCCAAAAAGAGGGTGCAGATGATGAGGAAAAGCCAGAGGATGTTGGAGTGGTGATTGAGGGTGTGGAACTTCTTTGCAAGCTGGGAAGTATCTCCTTTGGATGGGCCATGCTTTTTGGGCTCATCTACACACTCAACCT
>NW_019174588.1:0-106 GCF_002260705.1 Seriola dumerili
ACACCTGCTGTTTACTCTCATGAAGAGAGGGGGGGGGGGGGAAAAGAAAGAAGAAGAGTAAAGAGGGGGAAGAACGGTTTATTAAAGAGAGGGCAAGAGTAAGAGA
>NW_019174589.1:0-162 GCF_002260705.1 Seriola dumerili
CGGGGCTGGCTGGTGAGCATGCGCATTTCAGTACAGTCAGTAACAGACGGAGGTCTTGATCATGACATCTTCAATGTGGCTCATTCAACTTGATCGTGTTAATTCATTTTTTGCACATTTTAAAAAGTTCTGGCCACATCTTATATCGCACCTTTACAGCAA
>NW_019174590.1:0-119 GCF_002260705.1 Seriola dumerili
CTTTAAATCTTTTTCTTCTTCTTCTATTCCTTTTTTTTTTTTATCGTTTAGTGAATAGAATATTTTTGTGTTTCTGTTTAACAATGCTGAACATACCGTTAGAACAATGGTAAGTGTTT
>NW_019174591.1:0-120 GCF_002260705.1 Seriola dumerili
CTGCCTTTTAGCTACTCCTGAGTCTAGCAATTATTTTTGCTTTACCGGGATTGAACTGTTCAAACACTACAGTATCATTTTTGTATTACCTTGAGTCTGGACTCTGTTCAGGATGTGGAC
>NW_019174592.1:0-17790 GCF_002260705.1 Seriola dumerili
GTATGGCAAAAAATTCGAAAAAATGACATAGTTGGAAAATACAAAAAACCACTAAATACGTCATTTCATAGTAAGTTATAAAGATGTAATAGTATAGTAAGGCGTTAAAAGTCAAAATAAATGACATACTATAGTATGGCATAAAAGGTGAAAAAACGACATAGTATAGTATGGCAAAAAATTTAAAAAAATGAAATAGTATGATAAGACAAAAAACCATTAAAGACGTCATTTTATATTAAGTTATAAAGATTTAATAGTATAGTAAGGCGTTAAAAGTCAAAATAAATGACATATTATAGTTTTGCATAAAATGTGAAAAAACGACATAGTATAGTATGACAAAAAATTTGAAAAAAAAATAGTATAATAAGACAAAAAACCATTAAAGATGTCATTTTATAGTAAGTTATAAAGATGTAATAGTATAGTAAGGCGTTTAAAGTGAAAATAAATGACATAGTATAGTATGGCTTAAAATGTGAATAAACGACATAGTATACTATGGCAAAAAATTTAAAAAATTACATAGTATGATAAGACAAAAAACCATTAAAGACGTCATTGTATAGTAAGTTATAAAGATGTAATAGTATAGTAAGGCGTTAAAAGTCAAAATAAATGACATAGTATAGTATGGCATAAAATGTGAAAAAACGACATAGTATAGTATGGCAAAAAATTCGAAAAAATGACATAGTTGGAAAAGACAAAAAACCATTAAAGATGTCATTTTATAGTAAGTTATAAAGATGTAATAGTACAATAAGGCGTTAAAAGTCAAAATAAATAACATAGTATAGTATGGCTTAAAATGTGAAAAAACGACATAGTATAGTATGGCAAAAAAGTGAAAAATCAACATGGTATAATAAGGCATAAAAACTTCAAAAAACATCATAATATAGCAAGGTATATAGACGTCAGTATAAGTGAGGCGTTAAAAGTGAAAATAAATGACATAGTATAGTATGGCTTAAAATGTGAAAAAACGACATAGTATAGTATGGCAAAAAAGTGAAAAATCAACATGGTATAACAAGGCATAAAAACTTCAAAAAACATCATAATATAGCAAGGTATATAGACGTCAGTATAAGTGAGGCGTTAAAAGTAAAGAAACCACATAGTATAGTATGGCAAGAAATTAGAAAAAACGACAGTATAGTATGGCAAAAAATTCGAAAAAATGACATAGTATAATAAGACAAAAAACCATTAAAGACGTCAATTTATAGTAAGTTATAAAGATGTAATAGTATAGTAAGGCGTCAAAAGTCTAAATAAATGACATAGTATCTTATGGCATAAAATGTGAAAAAACGACATAGTATAGTATGGCAAAAAAGTGAAAAATCAACATGGTATAATAAGGCATAAAAACTTCAAAATACGTCATAATATAGTAAGTTACAAAGATGTAATAGTATAATAAGGTGTTAAAAGTCAAAATAAATTACATAGTATAGTATGGCTTAAAATGTGAAAAAACGACATAGTATAGTATGGCAAAAAATTCGAAAAAATGACATAGTATAATAAGACAAAAAACCATGAAAGACGTCATAATATAGTAAGTTATAAAAATGTAATAGTATAGTAAGGCGTTAAAAGTCAAAAAACCACATAGTATAGTATGGCAAAAAATTAGAAAAAACGACATAGTATAGTATGGTAAAAAAGTGAAAAATCAACATGGTATAATAAGGCATAATAACTTCAAAAAACATCATAATATAGCAAGGTATATAGACGTCAGTATAAGTGGGGCGTTAAAAGTAAAAAAAACACATAGTATAGTATGGCAAGAAATTAGAAAAAACAACATAGTATAGTATGGCTTAAAATGTGAAAAAACAACATAGTATAGTATGGCAAAAAAGTGAAAAATCAACATGGTATAATAAGGCATAAAAACTTCAAAATACGTCATAATATAGTAAGTTGCAAAGATGTCATAGTATAGTAAGGCGTTAAAAGTAAAAAAAAACACATAGCATAGTACGGTAAAAAATTTGAAAAAACGAGATAGTATTGTATGGCAAAAAAATTGACAAAACGACTTAGTATAATAAGGCATAATAACTTCAAAATATGTCATAATATAGTACGTTACAAAGGTGTAATTGTATAGTAAGGTGTTAAAAGTCAAAAAACTATATAGTATAGCATGGAAAAAAAATTTGAAAAAACAACATAGTATAGTATGGCAAAAATGTGAAAAAACAACTTAGTATAATAAGGCATAAAAACTTCAAAATACGTCATAATATAGTAAGTTACGAATATGTAGTAGTATAGTAAGGCGTTAAAAGTCAAAAAACCACATACTGTAGTATAGTATGGCAAAAAAGTGAAAAATCAACATGGTATAATAAGGCATAAAAACTTCAAAAAACGTCATAATATGGCAAGGTATTTAGACATCACTATAATTGAGGTGTTAAAAGTAAAAAAAACAACAAAGTATAGTATGGCAAAAAATATGAAAAAATGACACAGTATAGTATGGCAAAAAATTTGAAAAAACGACATAGTACAATAAGGCAAAAAACCATTAAAGACTTCATTGTATAGTAAGGTATATAGACGTCACAGTATAGTAAAGTATAAACGTATAAACGACATAGTATAATAAGGCACAAAAACTTCAAAAAACTTCATAGTATAGTAAGGTACATAGACGTCATAGTATAGGAAGGCGTTTAAAGTAAAGATAACGACATAACGACATTATTATGGCAAAAAATGTGAAAAAACGACATCGTATAGTATGGCAACAAAGTGAAAAACCAACATGGTATAATAAGGCATAAAAACTTCAAAAAACATCATAGTATAGTAAGGTATAAAGACATCATAGTATAATAAGGCATTAAAACTTAAAAAAACAACATAGTATAGCATGACTAATTAACTGAAAAAACCAGACAGTATAATTAGGCAAAAAAACATCAAAACTTCATAGTATAGTAAGGTATAAAGACATCATAATATAGTAAGGTGTTAACAACTACAAAAAATGTCATGGTATACTAAGGCATGAAACGTCCTAGTATTGTAAGGCAAAGAAATGACTGAAAACTTCATAGTATAGTATACCTATACATAAAACGTCATAGTATAGTCAGGCATGAAACGTCATAGTATAGTAAGGCAAAAAAACGACGAAAACGTCATAGTATGGTAAGGCCTAAAATGTCATAGTATAGTAAGGCAGAAAATGTCATAGTTTAGTATGGCATAAAAATGTCATAAAACATCATTGTATAATAAGGCCTAAAATGTCATAGTATAGTAAGGCAGAAAATGTCATAGTTTAGTAAGGCATAAAAATATCAATAAAACGTCATGGTATAGAAAAGCATATAAACATCTAAAAACATCATAATATAAGAAGGCATGAAACGTCATAGTATAGTAAGGCATAAAAATGTCATAAAACATCATTGTATAATAAGGCCTAAAATGTCATAGTATAGTAAGGCAGAAAATGTCATAGTTTAGTAAGGCATAAAAATATCAATAAAACGTCATGGTATAGAAAAGCATATAAACATCTAAAAACATCATAATATAAGAAGGCATGAAACGTCATAGTATAGTAAGGCATAAAAATATCAGTAAAACATCATGGTATAGTTAGGCATACAATGTCATAGTATAGAAAAGCTTATAAACGTCTAAAAATGTCATAGTATAGTAAGGCATAAAAATGTCATAAAACATCATTGTATAGTAAGGCCTAAAACGTCATAGCACAGTAAGCGTTAAAACTTCATAAAACGTCATAGTATATTAAGCCATGAAACGTCATAGTATAGTAAGGCAAAAAAAACAACTAAAAACGTCATAGTATAGTAAGGACTTAAATGTCATAGTATAGTAAGGCAGAAAATGTCATAGTTTAGTAAGGCAAAAAAACATCTAAAAACGTCATAGTATAGTAAGGCATAAAAATGTCATAAAACATCATTGTATAGTAAGGCATAAAACATTATTGTAAAGTAAGGCAGAAAATGTAATAGTTTAGTAAGGCAAAAAAGATGTCTAAAAACATCATTGTATAGTAAGGCATAAAAATGTGAAATAACTTCATTTCATAATAATGTATAAAAACGTCAAAAATTGTCATAGTATAATAAGGCATGAAATGTTATAGTAAGTGTTGGACTATGATGGTGAAAAGCTTATATTAAAGAAACAACCATTAAAATCAACAAAAGATAATCACAGGTTTTTTTGTAAAAAAACAGATATTTATTGCAACTTCTTCACTCAGTGTAATACTACAAAGTTAGTGACTTCCTGTAGTTTTACAAACTTTCATGAATATTATGAATTTACAACATGAACTTGAAAAAAGCAGATTCATTGCATGGGTCAAGTAAAAAGATCAATTCTGACTCAGTGAGATGAGACATTTTTCTACAACAAAACCCATCAAACCTCCAACAACTAAACTTAAAGATTTTTTTTATTTTTATTTGGATAGACTTATTTTTATTTCTCCAATGTCTCCATCACCACACCATGACCTCACAAACTTATCGAACTGCAGATTTATAGCAAATAATGATATAAAAATGTTGATAAGGGGAAAACACAGACAAGACAACCTTGTGCAAGATGAAATGTTAAGGGATCATCATCATGGATATACTGTAAACAATAAATCAATAATATTAATATTGAAAATAATTCACAGACTCAATTAATTTAAATTCTGATGCCATTATTGATTATAAAGTAATAATATTAAAACAATGGTAGATTAGATAATCAGAAACACAATGAGGCCACAAGTCAAAGATGAGCCTCACTGGGGTAGGTGGGTACTCCCGGGGGCTCCAGCCCACCAAGCGCTGTGGTCCGCCGGACACTCACCACCAGGTTACCATCAGGGTTAAGGGTCCCGCTAACCGACAGGGGGTCCATATCCTCTGGGAACAGGGACTTATGGGTGAAGGTGTCACTGATGCTTCCATCATCCAAAACCTGAAAGATGTAGACTGAGAGTTAGAAAAGGAGCTGTGGAAGGACTGATTGATTCTGGGGATGAGCTGCTGGAAAGGTCATCGAGCAGAGAGGATGAGTGGAGGAAGTGAGAAGAGCAACAGGGCCAAAGAAAGGCATGAAGGTGAGAAAAGAGGGTGAGAACCAGTGAAAGAGAAGGGGGTGAAGAGGTGAGCGCTGCAAGGGAAGGGGAGGAGAGGAAGCAGGAAATGAACACTGAGTAGTTCTCTCTAAAGGCTAGATGAGCTGAACGGTTGTTGAGTTTTACCAATTTGCTGATCGTCCTGCATCACAGCAGAAACATTCCCTACTCACTCCTCCACTCTCTCACCTTTTCCCCCCTAAACTTCAAACTGTGAGGGAAGAGGAAAAGACAGAGTGCGAGACAGAGAGCGGGGAAGCTTTTCTATGTTGGTTGGTTATGTATCATTGATTAACATCTGCAGTCATATATAGTAGGAAGGTGCTTTCAGCTAAATGCTAACATGCTCACAATGACAGAACATGCTCATGTTAGTATGCTAACGTTTCCTAATAGCACTAATTACAAAGTACAACTGAGGCTGATGGGAATGTTACTAGTTTTGCAGGTATTTGCTCATAAACCAAAGTGCTGGACAAATTGAAGAAAGGTGAAGGGATCCCCAAGGTTACTACAGTCTATCCTCAAAACAACATGAACGTCTGCACCAAATTACATAGTAAATTCACCCAAAAGCTTAAAACTACAAGTTTTAACCTAATGGTGGCATTACAGGTAAATTCACTGGATCACAAAAGTCATCTGGAGACTCTGGGATTCATGAATGTTGTGGGGTGTTTTTTTTATGGGAATCCATCAAATAGTTACTGAGATATTTAAGACATATACCGGTAGTCCTACGGCTTCTCTGATGACATTTGAGAATTTTGAGAAAGTTCAGATTAAATAATAAAGATGTGTAAACATTATGTATTAAATTAAAATTATATTTTATCTTAAATGATAACTGTGTCAGTCAAACAGCAGACATGAGTAAGTTCATCCAAACCTCAGATTCATCCCCGCAGTCATACATGAAAGTGATAATTGCGATGTAACTGCGTATGTGTGCATGAAAACACTTGAATCATGTTCACATACATTAAAACACCTCAGCTGATTTATACTCACACACCTTTTGGGCGTGAATGACAACACGGTGTTTGTAGGCCATCACCACTATGTCATGCGGCTCAAACTGGCTGACGTCAGCAGACATGTAGTAGCTGTCTCCCTGGCAACGCACCCCGCCGCCTACACTGCTCTGGCGACCTGACACAGTGCCACCCACAGGAGCTGCAGGGGAATGAACACATCACAGGACACATATAGGTTTGAGGGAACATGTAGAGCAGTGAATGGATGGTCAGTTTAACATTGCAACTCATACATATAGAAACGTAAATAAGAATACAGTTAATGGAATATTATTGGGAATGTTGAGAAGCATTTTCTTAATAGAAATGTTTGTATGAAAAGTATGGATACATTTGATAGCAGCTGTTTAGTTAGCTTGCTTAAAATAAATTTGGTAGCATAAAAAGTAGCATTACGAAATAAAATGTGATATGAAATTATATGAACTTAATAAAACACTCTTATTGTGAAAATTAGACTGGTGAAATAACATAATAATGAGTAGTAATGAGTATAATGAGTATTTCACTATAAACTACTCAATCATTGCACTTAAGAGCTCCATATATTCAAGCTATTGCTCTGGTGTTTTTGTATTTTATGTTCAGACCACAACACAAAGGTCATTAAAAGCCATGAGAGACTGAAGCTTTCTGTTTAGGCTGTAAATGTGTTTTACAGCCAGTTTGAAAAATGCAAATCACTAAAGAAGAGACTCAGTTAGAGCATCAAACACTCGTGGGTCCACTTTTTTATTTGATGTTTTGTGAAAGTTTTGAGAACCATCATCAGTTCGCATGTCATTTTTATACGGTGTTGACATAGCGATAATAAACCTTTATTTTTTTTTTTTTTTTTTACGGCAGTTGTTACTGCTTTGTGCTGCAGCAGAAGTGTAACACTGCATATTACAATATACACGTCTGTACAAGCTTCTGTTTTTTGTTTTTTTCTCGTTATTAGTTTTTTATGTGGCCCAGTGGACGGCGTCTGGAGTCATGCAGACTCTTTCTCTCACAGTACACAGAAGCTCTTACGGCTCTGGCTCATTACTCTCTCTGAGCCCGCAGGTCTTTTTCTTCTCTGTGGTGTTTTTTCTCTCAATCAACTTATCACTGTAATGTGAGATACTAATGCCTCTTCCCTGCTGGTGGAGAAAATGAATCAAGAAGACTCTGCTGTGCCCATGAGCAAGGCACCAACACCTCAACCACTCTGAAACTGTTAATGTGAAGCATGTTGAAGCTCAGTTGACCTTTATATGGAACTTTTTAACATTAGAATAATAAAAAATAAATAACATTTATCACTCCTATTTTTTTAAAGGCCCTTTGTGACCAAATTAAGTCATTTATCCTGGGTGATTGACTGTTTGCTAAACCCTGCCTCTACACAGTGACTGTGAATTGCCATATTATAGTAAGCTTAACAAACTACAACTATTAAATCCTTATTTTTTAAGTTCATTTATATATTTATTTGTCTGCCTTTCCAAAACCACAAACCAAAAAGGCGAAGAACAGATTAAACAGCATGTTTATCTATTCTAACAACCTTAGCATGTCCAAGCAGCTACCATAGTAGCCTAGCATTACTTCCAAGGCCATGCAGCATTTTGTTATCTAACCACATTAGTTTGTGGGGTTACAAGTTACAACGTCACAATTACCACATATAGTATTTCCCTGTTGTGTGGAAACTGGTCTTGGATGCTAATTGATCGGATGCTAACTTTAACAGCTCTGTTGTGCGCTTTATTGGATCTGGGGAAGTTAGCATTCCAGTGACCACAGCTAACGTTGCCTATTCTGTTTCTTGTTAAAAAAAAAAATTAAAAAAAAAGTGAACATTTTTCTTTTATTATTTTTCTTTATCATATGTAGAAAATAACTATCTCTTAAGTGCAAGAACAATGCTGATAAGAATGCTGACTTTTTACATTTAGCTTTGACTTTGAGTCTTTTGGAACAATATTTATGTGTATCTGGCCCAAATACAGCATGATTGTCAGTCAATACATCCACATCTGGACCAATTCTGGCACACACAGAGAATCTGCCCAGATGTGGAAGTATATGAGCCAAACTTGGGCCAATGACCAAGACATATTTTGGGCCAGAAGTTTAATTTTGCTGTCTGGGAAGTGTGTATTTAAGTGACTTAGCTAACGTGTATTTAACTAGCTAGCTGACCAAATAAAAGCCAGTAAAATGCGTGGTCACTGGCTAGAGAGGAAACACCTGATTTTGTCTAAATCAAATTAACTTTGTTAAAACATTAGTGGTGCATTTGTCTTTTGTCATTGAAAACTGCATGCTGTGCAAGAACAGAAAGCTTGACAGCTTACCAGTGAGTCCATAGGAGGATCTGTCCTGCCTGCTGAAGGGGGTCAAGCAGCTTCCAGGTCCCTCTTCTCCAAACAGACTGGAATGATCAGCAGAGTCCAGAAACGGCTCAAAGAGGGGGTCCAGACATTCGGATGATCCGCCCAGCGATCCCTCTGACCGATAGGAGCTGGAGGTGCTGTAACGTGACGATGAGCGGTAGGATGAGGAGGACCTGCGGCTGGAGGATGTCAGAGATGTCATAGTACAGGATAATATGTAGTATCCTTACACAGTTTGAAAACACAGTCCTTTTCTTTACTCTGGCAAGCCTCAGAAACCAAGACCTTTTCTCAAATATGCTTTCTGTTAAGCCTCTTCAGAATAAACACTGACAAAACAGATTCAAGAAAGTGGGTTACCAAAAGCTATTAACCTCTCTCTCACTGTCCAGGGGTTTTTGTTGTGGGTTTTTATAAAGTCCTGGTGCATTGTGGGTCAGTAGAGCACAGCATGAGCTCTATATTGTGCTTTTCCTTTAGCCATAAATGGCAGTTCGTTCAGCCACTGGAGCCAAGAATGTAACGGACAAACTGATAAGGAGTGAAGACCCCCTTCTTATTCACACACACACACACACACACACACACACACACACACACACACACACACACACACACACACACACACACACACAATAGAGATAAGGATGAAGGGGGTCTGTAGATGCTTCTGGCATGTGGGCAGAAATAGCAAAGTGGTGTAGTGGTCAGGTCGTCCGTTATACTGAGCCTGCAAACAATGTGAACACTTTATCAATAATGCAAGAAAAAATTGGCCATTTAAGTTCTGCTTACCTGCTAATGGAATAACAGATACACTCTAAAGTTCAAATCTGAAATGTAGAGTGCTTCCTGAGGGAATAAATTCAAGGCCAAAAATCACAAAAATTTTATGTTTTTTTGCAGTCCCAGTTGACCTTCACATTCCTGCTTTTAAAGGCTTTAATTGTAGTGACATTTGCCTATTGACACAGTTGTCCTCCAAGCACTGCTATATGTCAACAATGACATTCAAAACTGTCATATTAATACTTTTATAGTGTGTGTGTGTGTGTGTGTGTGTGTGTGTGTGTGTCTGTGTTTTCATTCAATTTCGCCCTTCAGAATAATGTAACCTCAGTCATAGCAGGGACACTTCACCTGTGAGAAACAAGTTACCAGTTAATAGAAGCAGCATACATCAACATGACAGTCCCACTTTGTGCTCTCAGGTGAATCTGTCCTTGTGTAAAATAAACACATTAATAAATCTATTACAGAAAAAAGGCTTTTTCAAAAAATAGTTTAAAAAAATCTCCACTTTATATGATATGACCTGAAAAGTGCAGGATAATAGAAAATAAATTATTTTTTAAAATGTAGAGACTCAGCTGTCTCCTTCGACTCTTCACAGTCAGCAATAGAGGAGTTCATATATTCAGCTCCCCTGCCAGAGGTCCAGTAAATCCACTGGGAGTAGATTTTATTCTCTGGGCAGAACATTGTGGTCTCCAGAGCCTTGTACACAGGATCTCTCCTCACCTCTAACAGATGGTGTATCTTTAGTAGGTGCTCAATTCAGAGGAAAGGGAACTATGACCTGAAGTTAATAAGGCAAAAGCAGACAAGACACTGAGGAGCTGCGGAGAGTAGAGGAATATCAGAGAAGTTTCATTTAATGTTTTTTACCATCAATTAATCATAGTGAAAAAAAAGAAATCTTGATTTATATTTAAATCCAGCTGAGTTCTTTCAAATTTAATTCTTGACATAAAATATTTGGGTCTGTCAGTTGGCCGTCCATCACTTTATTCCAGGTTGAAATAACTCAACAATTATTGGATGGACAACTGTGAAACTGTTAATCATCCCAGGAAACATTAGGAAAGGGAAAGGGACTCAGCCTCAGACAGATCATCCAATCATCATGCAGAAGCCGAGCGTCCGGGCCAGCCCACTGCCCCATAGACCCCCAGAGACGCTGAGCGTCCGATGGGCGGGACAAAGCCCAGCATTTATCCAATGACCGTCTAGTTTCGCTGCAGTGGAACAACCCACTCTATGCTTCCCCATTGAAGTCAGTAGACGCTTGGCGTCTACACTGTGTAAAGCACTGTGGCGCTGCGGGGATGAATGAGAAGGAAGTCGTGTCGGTTACCTGTGATAAGTAGCTGATTCTGAACAAAAGATGAACGTGTTCTAGCGCATATTTAGTCAATGAAATGTACACACAACAGTACATATTTGACCACTTATTTTGTTGACATTTTAGGTGAAGCTGAGCTTCCCTTGCAGTCTTAGAACAATCGCCACTGCCCCAAACCCTGAATTAGCTACTTCTGCTATGTTACATATTGAGACTGGTACCATAAAAGGTGAAACCCAACTAACACGAATGGTTTTTCTGACTTGAACTAAAAGGATATCACCTGCCAAACATGTTAGCATTGTTTTGAGCTGATTAGCACGCTGAAATTAGCTTTTAGCTGAAAGCACCAGTGGCTCAAGTGACAACATCTGGGGCTGAAAAATTAAGCTAACACAGAAGTGCCAAAAACTGCAGTACCTTGAATGACCACTTGAGGCTGGCTCCAAAAGTGAGTCAATCCCCAAAGGATGCCATGTTAAAATTCCAAAATTGAGGGTGTGGACAGTTTGAGTGACAGGTGGGACTAATTCAAATAACTGAATGTGAATGTGAGGAATTTCTAGTATTATTTAGCACTAATTGGCAGGTATGCATTGTCTGCACTCACCATACCTGGCTTGTTAGCTTAGCATGTTAACTTGCTAACTTGCCGGCAAATTAATTAGCCTTAGCTTAGCTTTCGAGGAAGATGTCCAGAAGCCTAGCTGTGCTAACGGGAGGTTGCCACATCCTCTTTGCCCATTTATGGATCAGTCGGGAGGCAAGTGGAGTCAGGCATTGCCAAGATGGCGACAGCATCCATCTTTATATACAGTCTATGGCCTCAGAACTGCTAGGATCACTTTATTGATATTAAACTGTCAACATGCATATCTCTGTGTCATGTATTGATATTCTGGATTCAAGCAGTCACAGACATCTTAAGATTCAAAAATAAAACAAGATATGAGGATTTATTTAAGTCTTGACCCAAATACCACTGGTTATGTTCAGTTCACAGCGTGTGCAGCAGCCATTCAGACCCAAGCCTCAAAATCAGATTTCTCACTCTGTCGCAGAGATCTCATCTTTTCATGGCTGCCTGAACTGGGAAAAATCAGATGTGGTTCCACCCCGTTTCCACAGCCAAGCCAAGATGAGATTTGCCCCTCGAAGAAAAATTAAGTCTTTTTTGAGTATGTCTTTCTTTTACTCGGTCTTGGTACCAATATAGACTGTATTTATCTGCAGTATAATATAGATACAAGGATCTTTCACATTTGTCACTGACATTACGTAACATAAACTCACATAAACAATTACAAAGAAGCCTTTTTTTGTGACATTGTATGAGGTGCTTGAATCATTAAAGGAAATCACAGACTTGGATACATCACCTTATATTATCAATAAATGCAGCTTCTGACTCAGTCTTTCTGGTGCTCCATCTACCGGTTAATTTAGGTGCCAAAAAGATCATCAGAAGAAAATGCGACCTGGAGGTGGAGAGAAAATAAAAGAATAGACTGAATGAAAGTGAGAGGGAACTGCAAATGAGAACGACAGAGATCCCTGTTCTTGTGATTCTGAAGTCCGGATTAAATAAAGCAGAGATGTGGCACTTTTAAACAAGGAGACTTTGATTCTCTTGGTTTGCAAAGGATCTGGAATATGTGGGAAACTTATGCACCTACCTGACATTTTACCGTGGTCTGTTCATTCACTGGTCTGTACCCTCCCTCGTACATGACCCACCATCAGACTGGCCTGGCTGGGCTCCTCTGGCTGCAAATTCAGGTGCAGGTCATGACTCAGCTTCACCTACTAGCAAGGCACATGGAAAAGAGAGGCAGTCTTAAAGGTAAATCCAGCAACACAGCCACATCCTGATAACATCCACCCCCCCACATCAAGGTAATGAGCTGCCGGTGTATTGGTCTGATTGAGGCCCTCCTGTAGATCTCGTCTCCCGCTTCTACCTGTGAACAGGAGTCTCTGTTGGATGGTGGTGTTTAACCCCTGAGAAGCATTAGGCTTAAATTTATGTAACTTAAATGCAGAATCAAAAACATTCTGCTTGGTAGAATAAGGACAAATTGTCAATATCATCACGGAAAAAACACATTACTTTATCATCAAACCCTCAACTACTTATGATTTCTTAACGCTCTATCCTTAAAGGAATAGTCCAACATTTTGCAAAATATGCTTTATCACTTTCATGCCGAGAGTTAAGATTAGAGGTTCGATACCACACTCATGTCTTTGTTTTAAGTATGTAGCCAGAGGCAGGACACTATTAGCCTAGCTTAGCATAAAGACGGGAAGCTGGGGGAAACAGCTAACACGGCTCCATCTTGCAATCTTTCAATCCAACTCAACAAGGAAGCATCTAATTTTTTATATTCACCTGGATGTGCACTAACACACCGACACTGCTGGATACCTCGCATGCATTTACCATTGTATAAAATATGTTTTTCTTTTAATTTTACACACTTTCTCAAACAAGGCTGCATACACTCAGACTATTATTTGACTGGTTTCAGATTGAGCCTTTTTCCCTCCATTTTCATATTTTTAGAAACCTCATCATGGAGCATCTTATTCACACCAGACGTGTGTGTGTGTGTGTGTGTGTGGGAGGTCCAAATGTCTAAGAAAACAAGCAAAAAAAAAAACCTCCAGATAATCATGCACACACACACACACACAAGGGACTTGATTTGAAATCCGTCAGGTCCTGCTCTGATAGTTCCCTCCCCTTTCCCTCCGAGGACCACCAATTGGATTAGAGCGCTCCCTGGGGAACCATGATGTCATGGAAAAATGAAATACTCACTCCTGTAGAATCACTAAGACCGGCTCGACCCTCTGCGGTTTCTCTCTGACTGCCGCCCTCTGCCCTGGTAATAACTTAATAATGATGATGTCGTCATGTCAGGGGGCTAATTGCAGCAGGCTTTATGGTGGTGTGAATATCCAGTAGTAAATGATGTCGAAAGAGGTGAACGTGATAGTTCATTATCTAATTAGAGCCATAAAACACTACATGTGAGATTAATGTAGATTCCTACGCTCTCGTCTGGTTTATATAACATTAAATATAACACATCACATTTGTATTTTGTTTTTGTTTTTTGTGTAAAGAACAATAACAATATTTTATAAATTTTATCAATATTTTTATTAACTCAAAATCATATCAGATGCAGCAAACAAAGATTCATTTTTCAAATCCAAGGTGGTAATATTCAAATAATTACATTCAGCCAAAAGAGGAAGAAAAGTATTAAAAAGGAACAAAAGAGGGAAAAAAATAAAATAAAAGACAGGATTGAGATTTCAGAGGGACGAGAAGATGGAGTGTGTGTCTGACTGATGCTGATGGCGATACACAACCAACTGTGCAGTGGATGGGACAGTACATTCATTTTGGGTCATCTGTTTTCCTCATACCCTGTTAGTTCATAGTGTCTTTGTCTCTGTTGGGTGAGCTGTATGGCTTTACTGTCTGAACTCTCACATGCCTTCTTTCCATTGTGTGTGTGTGTGTGTGTGTGTGTGTGTGTGTGTGTGTGTGTGTATGTGCCCGGTGTCACTTTGTGCACCTGAACCCCCCGAGGATTGTGGGATGTTTTAATTAAGACGGTGGAGGCTAATGTGGGTTAAACACAGACCGTGTCTGTGTTCAGTTCCTCCAGTGGTTTTCACACTCTCAGTTGTGTTTGCAGGTTTTCACACTCTCAGTGGGAGGAGGGGTGGTGGTGGTGGTGGTGGGGGGGGGGTGTTTGGCCCTTCAGCTTTGTTCTAAAATGGAAAGTAGGCTATAGGGTGGCGGGGGCACCACCACCAACTGAATATTCATGCACGCCCTCCTGCCTTGACACTGTCCAACAGATGTTTTGATGTCTTTTTATAGCGCTGGGTTCTTCCGTCACTATCACACACACACACACACACATGCACACACACGCGCACACACACACACACACACACACACACACACACACACACACACACACACACACACACACAGAATCTGGAGCACTTGTCTCTGATAAGTATCCAATGTCAGCACTTGCCTGAAGCAACAAACTAAAGCACACTGCCCAGAGACACACACACACACACACACACACACACACACACATAAAATATCTCACTCTAAAGACATCTGTCTGACTCAAGGACAGCGGGGTGTTCTTCTGTTATTGGGCTATGAAATATTATTAATCACTTCCAAACACAGAGGCGAGCAAGAAGAAGCACTTCCCTTCATCACCCGTCGCCGTCCACAAACTGAGCTTTCTGGGACAGCTAACCTCAAAAGATGTCACATAGAAAAAGATTGTGACAGTGGAGTGTGTGTGTGTGTGTGTGGGGGGGGGGGGGGGGGGGGGGCTGCAGATGGAGTGAAGGGGAAAAAGACAGGAGGGCGGAAAAAAAAAAGGCAGGGGAGAGATACGCATCTCCTGTTCGTCAGGCAGGTTTTATAATCACGGGCTAATTGCCTGTCAGCAAAGGTAGCACTCAGATTTCCTCTTAGTTACGTAATGAGCCCCCCCTGTGGGGATAGATGGGGGGGGGGACGGAGAGGAAGGGGGGAGAGAGTGGAAGTAAAGAGGAAAGGACGGAGACAAAGGAGGAGGAGGGTGAGGAGGCAGGAAATGACAGGACAGAGACAGAAGGATGGAGAGGGGAGACATTCATCAGGCTGTGTGTCTGTGTGTGTGTGTGTGTGTGTGTGTGTGTGTGTGTGTGTGTGTCAGCGGGCAATCTTGTTTCTATTCTTATGAGGACAAAATGCTCTCACAAGGATAGAGAGATGAGGAAGCCGAGAAACAAAGGGATAAGTTTTAGATTCAGGATGGGGTTAAAGCAAAAGTTAGAACACGACAACTGGGTGAATGAAAAATGCATCACGCCAAGGTGCCCGTCTTCTCTCTCTCTCACACACTGTCTCACACACACACACACACACACACACTTTACGGGGGAGAGGATGGGGGACACTCACAAAGACAGAAATGCACAGCGGCTGATAAATAAAGGGGGGGGGGGCAGACAATGCTGCGCTCGCGTCACTGCGCCCGGACAAAAGCACAACCTCGCTTCGCCAGCATCGCCCGGCTTTTAATGTCAACCAAAAGGACAGTGACGCAAATCGGCCCGCTGTAACCTACAGCTACAGCCGGTCAGTGAAGCATACAGAGACACACCAACATAAGGACGATTGCTAACAGTCGTATTTAAAACAGTCCCCCCCCCCCCACCCATTAAGGGTTATACCTTATCTACTTAGATTGCTCATAGTTGAAAAAGGTGAGTCGAAGAGGTAATGAAAGCAAGCTACGACTAATGATAAATGTGGAGACTGCAACAATGCAAAGGAGTATGTTGGCGGTGACAGTGATAGATGATGATGATGATGATGATGGGAGGTCAAAGGTGATGAATGAAAGGCACAGCTTCAATGGTTCCCCCTGAGTTGTCACTGTCTTTTCAGTTCTCCTGACTGAGACTCCCCAATGTCCTTCTCTTTCTTCTTCTTCACTGTATTTACTGTCCACTATCATTTATTTATCTTTTAAAAATCTCCACTACCGGTAAAAGTTCAGCCTCCAACGAGAGCTCAGCTACACCAGACACTGTTTTAAAGGGAATCGCTGCGTTGGAGGGGTTTTGGAATGGATATACGGTGCAAGCCTGAGGAGCTCGCTGACATCTTACAATACAGTCACACACACACACACACACACACACACACACACACACACGCACACACACACACACACAATCACAAACTCACTCACACTTGCACAAAAACTTCCAGAGTCGCACATTGAGGCTTTTCTAAACAACATAAAAGAGGGATGCGGGGACTGGATCTGTGCTTTAATTATTTGTAGAAAATAACTACGCACACCAGACTTTCTCTCTCTCTCTCTCTCTCTCTCTCTCACACACACACACACGGAGGAGTCGAGTGGTGTTATGCGTGCGGCAGGATGCGTTGATGCTCTGGTCCAATGGGATTTCCTGAGTTGTATGAATGACGGTCCCTCTGGGAGAACCTCAACGGGGGCTCCTCACATCACCATGGAGATGGAAGTTTCTGCATGTGTCGCATAAACATGCCCTTTTGCAAAATTCATAGAAAAGAAGGGAAAGTATAGAATAAAAGGCAAAGCTTTTCAGGAGTCAGTATGAGGGGGAAGGAGGAAGAGCATTTTGAATTTTTACAAAAGAAAAACAAGAGCTCTTCACGAGGATCATGACAAATGGCAATAACAAACCGTATCACAGTATCCTCTTTTGAAATAAAAAATAAAATAAAAACTTTTTTGTTCACATTTGTTTTGTTGTTTTTGTTAGTTTTTTTTCCCAGTAGACTATATCACACAGTGATAACGAAGAAAAGGAGAAATCTACAGCCACGTTAGCTTCGTGCAAAAAACCACATACACTGGCACGCCGCATAGGCAAAGAGATCAAAGCAAGACAACGCATACAAAAATATAGAAAATCTCCGATGCAACTTCATCTCTTCGCAGAAAAAAAGTGTTTTCTGTCTTTTCAACCTGCGCTACTTCCCGCCGAACAACTCGGCGTGGAAGGGTCACTTCAGGAACATTCTGTTTGTGTTTGTCGTCATCGCTGCTGCTGCTGCTGCCGTTGTTGTTGTTGTTGTTGTTGTTGTTGTTGTTGTTGTTGTTGTTGTATTTTTTATCTTTCTAAGACAACCAAAGTTCACGTGTCTCCCGTGCAGGAATCCACAGAACCCCCATGAGTATCCAGTAGCTATAGTTGATCATTATGGCAGATGTCCATCATAATGATGCTTGGAATAATGTGAACAACAAC
Organism: Seriola dumerili; assembly: GCF_002260705.1. NCBI lineage: Eukaryota > Metazoa > Chordata > Actinopteri > Carangiformes > Carangidae > Seriola > Seriola dumerili. The sequence continues at coordinate 17,536 of NW_019174592.1, forward strand.
ATGTTTGAGTGATAGAAAACTAGTACAATAAAAGCATATCATTTCTATCTTATCATTTGTGACAAATCTTTTTTTTTTAAACTTTGTTATTTTAAAATACATACTATGTCCTGTCACTTTGAAGACATTCCAGCATTTGCTCATAATTGGTAGTGACAGGGTTAAATAGTTTGGCATACTCAGCAAGCCATGCCCAAATGGATGCTATTTTGTCTCTTGCAAAGGAGGGGGGAGGAGTTGGGGTTGGGGTTGGAG
>NW_019174592.1:17815-292815 GCF_002260705.1 Seriola dumerili
GGGGGGGGGGGGGGGGGGGGGGGGGGGGGGGGGGGGGGGGGGGGGGGGGGGTTTCGGTAAGGGCAGGTCCCAGGATGCAGTGTCAACCTGCCCTCCCGTGGGAGATGGGCGAGGGGGTAATACAGAACAGCTGAGATTACAAACCGGGCTCAAGACCGGGTCAGCCCATCGATTTCAGCACTTGCAAAACACATGCAAAGATAAATCAGAGTTTTGGACTCAGTCATTCTGTCTGCCTTGGCGGTGGCGTCCGTTTTTTTTATTTTTTTATTTTTAGAGTCACTTTCACAGGTAGGGACGGAGCCGAAAACTGAGAGCGTCATACCCTCGGGTAAGTCGTTGTACCGCCGTGGCGGGTCCAACACTCCTGCTCTCACGCCGATAGAAAAGATTGTTTGGACGCCTTCAAAGGAAAAAAAAAGAGTTGGTACATCGAAGGGGGACGAAGCGACGGTGGAGAGGAGGGGAAGAAATGCTGCAAGTAAGGCAAAGACGGATGATTTACATTTTAGTCAGAGGAAGAAAAAAAGTTTAAAAAAAAATAAAACATGCGCAGATGTTCAAACTTTTCAGACGCCATGGAGGAGTTGATGCAGAAAAAGAAAACCCTCCGAAGAGCTCGGAGGAATTAAACACTGAGGCGAAGAGAGAGGAGTCATTGGTTGTTTGGCGCTCCTGCCCTCTCCTCCTCCTCCTCCTCTTCCTCTTCATCCTCCTCATCCAGCGACACCACCCCAGAGGAGGCCACGTCGGAGACCCTCCTGCGCGGGTCGTAGGCAGGAGGGTACTCCACCCCATTCCCCTGCGCCTCCACCTGGCACACGGTGTTCTCGTAGTCCTTGCAGGAGGTGTCGTCGTCCTCGCCCGGCGACAGGTACGTCTCAGAGTAAGACATGGAGTAGCAGGGAGAGTCCTGACCCCCGCAGGGCCTGATGCCCCGCCCTCCTCCACCCAGGCTGTGGAAGACGCAGTCCCCGCCGCCGGGCCCGCTCTGCCCCGCCCTCTGAAGTCGCGCCAACAGCTCCTCCCCTCCCTGCAGCGCCGACAGGATCTTTGCGGCGAGCTCGGCGACGTTGCTGTGGGAGTGGGTGCCGCGGTGGCCGCCCAGGTCACGCAGCAGCGGGTGGTGCTCGTCCAGGCTGCAGAGGCTGGAGCACAGGGTGTCCGGGGAGCCTGCCGTTGGGGAGGGCTCTCCGCTGCCGCTTCCCTCTCCGCCGCTGCCGCTTCCCTCTCCGCCGCTGCCGCCTCCGCTCTCGCAACAGGGCCCCCGCAGGCCAAGGTGTTGGCAAAGCTGGCTGTGGATCAGGTCCTTCAAGTACGGAGGGTACGACGGCACATCTAGAGGGAATGATACAGACTGTGAACATGAAGTCTTGAAGGAAGAAGAACAACGATAAGAGAAGAAATATGAGAGGGAACGGTTTTCTGCATGGACACTGAGAGTGAGTGAGCATCAGGTATTTATAATCTCACTGTACATGTAGCCACAACTGAAAAAACGTCACTCTTCCTAGTCATTATTTACACGTTTACTCATTTAAAGGTACCCTGTGGAGATTTTTACCACTCCTGGTCCTACAGAGCAACATTTTGATGAGCGGGTCTCAGTTTTGTTTGTATCTCAGGTTTGACTAACACATGCACCTGCCAACAGCTCCCTGCTCCTCCACTGACTGATAGTTGGCAGCAGCACATGGCAGAAAAAAGAAGCCGACTATTTGGAAAACACGGACGTAAACAAAGCGGGAAGGGATGTCATTCAACATGTTTGTTAGGCCTCAAATGTGCTCACAGTCCTGCACAGGTCCCGTACCCAAAAGCTGCAGAATCCAGCTCCAGCTGCAGAACCGACCTGTTACCTGCAATTATCTCTAACTCAAATCCTGCGACACGACCTGCACCTATCATCAGTTAAAAACCCATCCTTACATGGGGCTTGCATGAAGACTGACAGCTGCTCTCTCAGTTCTGAACTAATGATGAATTGTGTCGCAAGAACTCGACGGTTAATGAGGCTTATTCAACTGGTTGAGATGTATTTTCATTTGTATTTTCTGTTTAATTATTTCTCCCCGCCCACATTTAGGTGATCTTTACCTTTACCTGTACCCGTGAATGAATATAAACATTGTTTTTTTTTAACCCATTACGCATCATTTTTGTGGGTTACCTATGGGCACCTGACCTGGTGCAGGAGCCACAGGGAACCTTTAACAAGAATAATTTTGTGCTGGATTTTTTTTAAGTTTCCACTGCTAAAAGAAAATATAAATAAAAATATCATTAATTCATAATTAATACTATTTTAGGAAGAAAAATATCATATTGAAGTATCATTGCATTTACTGTAGTCACTAACAGAGTCTGCAGCTGGATGTGTTAAGTAAGAATGCCAATTAGATGAATGAAAAAGTCCTAATTTATTAGTTTTAAAAATACCAGCAGTGGAAAATGATAGGAAAAAGAAAAAGCAGTTAATAAGAATAAAAAATATGACATTGTACCTCAAGTATAAGATTTGTTTTGTGACATACAGTAGAAAAATGCAAAAATATCAACATATTAGTAACAAATCAAACAACTTAATACAACAATACAAAGAAACCAGCTGCAAATTCAAAATGTGATGACGTCTACTGTCAGTTTCTACATTATGTGTCCACAACAGCACTGAAGGTCAAAATCTACGTGGCAGCACAGTGAAGAGGAAGCGGGCTTTACAGTCGTATTGACTCTGATCAGGTTTCATGTAGAGTTGATTAATGTCACGGGTTCATGTGAAACTCACTGTTCATTCACTAAATGGTCTTTGCAGAGGGTGAGAAGCTCGAAGGAGAAGGAGATGAACGTTTTGAAGTTACAGCGACACCGCTGTGCTGAATGTTATTAGCTGCTGCTCAGGTTATTGGTGGTTCAGTGTAAACAAAATGAAAGCACACACACACACACACACACACACGGTTAAACACCGTGTATTTATAACCTCCTCACGCACCGTTCTCACACAGACTGTCTCTGCAGCAAAGGAAATGATATTAAACTTGCAGGAGGGATATCAAATTGCGCCAGGGAACAAAAAAAAAAAAATGTCGGGAGAGGATGAAAAGTAGGGCACTGGGACAATGAACGATACAGGGGGAAAGATGGATGAGGAGGAGGGTGTGTGATGGGGTTTTAAGAAGGAAGGGCACAATATGAAGGAAATAAAATATGATTTAGCTTCACCGCGGCTATTACTATGTCGAGGTACAGTGTGTGTGTGTGTGTGTGAGTGCGTTTACCTGTGCTCTGTGTGGTGGGCTCGTTGGCAGGCAGAAAGTCTTCATCATATGAGTCATCATTGGACTCGTCGCCATCCACAGATGACCAGGCTCTCAGCTTAGCCTCCGCGATGGCGAACTGCTCTGCCACACCTTCAAAAAACACACACACACACGCACACACATTATATATACAACACACATGAGTTGCACGTGTACGCAATCAAATACACGGTTGGCATGGTAACAAGAACACAGAGCAGAGCCGATGTGTGTCTCCATGTCATGTCGCTCTTTTTGATTGGCAGCGTGCACAGCGTAGTGTTAGGCCGGTCGGAGAGACAGCGTTCCCATTACAGCCAGTGTTGTTCAGCAGTCATTTGGCTGGTGCACTTAAGATGGCTGTCACTGAGTGTTTGATAGTGTTTGTTATGCAGGTTGTAATTCCTGTGGGTGCAGAGGAGACACTAAGTTGGAAGAAGCACAAGACAAATATCTGAATGTCAAAGGAAACACCGAGAGAAAAACACTCCTTACTGAAAATCGTTTTAAAACACATTTCAAAAAATATCTTTTATCTAAATTGAATTTTGTGTGACTGGGTGTGTATTACTTCTCTAGAACATTTCAAGTCTTTATTATTAATCCATCTCATCTCTATGTTCATTTTATGTCTTTTCATGTGAAGCACTTGGTGCAAGTCATTTCTTTGTTGTGAAGCACTTTGTGCTACATTTCTTGTTTGAAAGGTTGAAAAGATTATTATTATTTAATATTATTGTTATTTTAGATATTTTCTCTTTTCTACTCTACGTGACTTTTTGTATATTTGATGATGTATTGCTTTATGTGGTATGTTTTTAATGACTGGTTGAAATGTTTCCTTCCTCTCCTGCACTATTTGTAGATCTTTTATTGTGTAATGTCTTACTGTAACTTTCTGTGCAAATAAATAAACTAAAAGAAAGTGCAGGTAAAAAACCAAACATTGAGTGTGGTGGAATTACCTGTAGACTAATGGCTCACATGGTGAGTTCAGCATGATGCACATTTCTGGAGCAACAATTCCATCAACACAACGGATCAATACTATTCTCACCACCCTGCTACTATCAGATTGTTTTGGTTTTTTTTAAACAGAAATGCTTAAAGTCTACTGATAAAGACTGGAATAAAATGACTTTTAATTTGAAAAAAAAAAACGCAGGAAGTGTTGAATTTCATCTATAGTAGCTTATCATCAATCAAGAGAGAAGGCAAATTAATGACAGAATGCAAAATGAATGAACACACATTGTCGTGTGTGTGTGTGTGTGTGACCCAATGTGTGTGAGAAACAGTAAGAATTAGGAATAAAAGCCAGACTCTTTGCACCTGATGTGCATAAAGGCCCCAGACAGTACTTGAGAAGTTTCAGTGCTTGAGGTTTTATTTTGTGTGTGAATGTAAAACCACTTCAGCTGCTTTTTGTCGCTCTACATGCGTCCATATTGCAGCACAATCCTGTAAACAATAGCAAATTCAGGTCAGCTACTAAAACCTGGATTTTCAAATCACAATCCTTGCAGATTTTTACAGTGGTTATATGTTTATTTGCCCATAATGATAACTCCAAAGAGAGGACATCACTGTCTGTATTGTTTGGTTGAGGTGACTCAGCATGTGCCAGAACCAGTAAGCCACAAGGTCCAAGTGACCAATCACCTCCAATTATCGTCAGCAGCTGACCAATCAGAGTCCCGCTCTCTCTCTCTCTCTCTCTTTTTCCCCTTCATCTCCCTGCTTGCCCTCTTCCTCTCAATCCATCTGTTTTGTATTCCTCCCTATTCATCCGCTCTCTCTCCTTCACGTCCTGCCTTTCTTCCAGTCGTCTCTCTCAATAAAACGCTCTATCGACTCACCTCCCTCTCCCCTCCTGTTCCTACCATTCCCTTTTCTTTCACCGAGCAATCTTTCAGCCTTGTCCCTCACTTCTCATTTTGATTTCTATCTCTCTGACTCTCTCTCTCTCTCTCTCTCTGACTCTGTCTCTGGTTATTGCTCAGTATTCATGTGTTGTCTCCCACGGGTGAGATCGATGCTCTCATTCATCCTTCACTGTAGCTGGGCCCTGAACTCTCCTCACAGACACTGGCACATCTTCTAGCGAATGCTTCTCTGAAGTTCTCCTTTGAAAGCTTATTTTTTTTAACTCAGGAAGAAAGAGCGTTTTCACCCACATACATACTTTTTTTATGTCACTGACCCACATACCCACAAAAATGCCTTAAATTGGGATAAAGAGATGGTGCAGATAAACACACACTCAAATCTACGTTCTTGTTCTTCTGTGTGATCGACCCTAAAATCATTCCCAGCAACATTGAGGAGGTGACCTTGTTTAATACCAATCATAAGAATATTTCTTAACAACATCATCTGATGGCAAAATACAAGCTAAAATATATTTTGCTTGAAATCAGAGTAAATATCTTAATGCTACAAAAAAAAAAGAAAAATACGAAAGTGCCAGGTTTTATATTTAAGTAAAATGTTAACTAATGCAGAAGATCTCGCCTTGTTGAGAATTTACTTGAGACTGATGTTCAAGCAGAGACTCGTGCGGTTTGGAGGCAGAGAGGTTATTTTCTGTAGACGCTACAATTTACTGTCGTTCCCTAAACGCCTCATGCGCAGGCTATTGGTAGATGCTAGCTAGGTGGCTATGCACAGAAAAGCCTGTCGTCCCCATTCAGTTATTACAGCGAATGCAACTCAAACAGGCGTGTTAGTTAGTTTGAAAAGAGTGAAATAATGTTTATAATTCTAATGTATTATTCAACTGTTCTCATCTGATGAATAAAAGTCTGATAATTACTCATCGTTTAATGATTTTTGAGAGGAACTGCAGGGCTGAGCGATCATTTTCTGCAGGTTTGTCACTACGGGTAACCCCCTTTCACATTACACACAGATATGAGATCTGTTTCTAGTAAAAAAAAAATATTGATTACAGGCGCTTTAAGAAAAACTGAGGCAGTTTCATTATTGTGCCAGTTCCCAGTTTTTACTACCCAACAGGCTTGTCTGCTGCTGGGATGGTGTAAACCTGATGAGAAAGATGTTTGAAAGAAATTTGCAGTGTCACAGCAGCAAAGTACAAGAAAGAAAAACTGCAAAATGCCAGTAACAAAAGATAAATAATAGATAATAATATAATAAATACAATTCAATATTTGCAAAAATTTACAAAATAGCAGCACAGTGACATGAGCCTCTCTGTGTGTCGGTCAAGGCTGGGAGGCAGTTTCATGCGGTACAGAGAGACACTGCAGCGTTACAAAAATGTGTGTGTGTGTGTGTGTGTGTGTATGTGTTGGCAGAAGTCAGTCTGTCAATAGGACAACCACACCTGCAATTTCAATTCTGAGGATGGCCCCTACACTCTCACACACACACACACACACACACACACATCGGCGTGTTCTACTGTAACCAGATTTTATACACATCAAAGATTCACTTCACACATTCGAACACGCTCGCTTGATGTGCTAACACGCTCGCTGACATTCACGCAGTGCGTCCAGTCACCCGCAGGAACACTGTCACCGTTACAAGGAGACAGTTGACAAAAATAAAAAGGAGTCAGCACAAGTGGCAGTTCCCTGATGGGGGTCGGTGCACGGTGATGATGTAAGCAGATGAGACAAGGAGAACTACATAATGTATAGCAATAACTCCCCAGGATTACACCCTGTTTTTGTGCCTTTTACAAACATACAATGTATGACATGAATGACCAGGTTTAAACTGTCCTAAAAAACCATCTATGATACTCAATATCTATTTAAAGAATATACGAATTGCTTGATTTAAAAGAAATTTGACGAATCATTTTGGGTACTTTGAACTTTGTCAGCTTAATAAATTGGCTTGTTTGAATCATCATTACAGTCGCACATCGCCAAAGAGCACTGAAATGGATCTTAAAGAAGAGAAGGCCTGGAAATAGTAAGATAAAAGAGAGGACAGAAGAAAAGGAAGGAGAACGGAGGAGGCACAGAGGAAAATCGCTCAGTCATGGTGGCACTAGCCAGGAGCAAAACCTTACTGTGCAAATTAACCTTGAGAGTCTGCATTGCAGGGAGCGAGCGAGAGAACGGAGGGAGAGCGGGCAGGAGGGACGGGGGTGAAAAAGAGTGAATAAAAGGGGAGATAAAGAGACGGGCAGAGAGGAATATTAAAAGAGGGGACAATGTGAATGGGAGAGAGGAGGAAATGAATCGAGGGCAGGGCAGGAGTGAATGAAAGAAAAGTAAAAGATGGAGTGAGTGAGTAAAAGATAAAGGAGACGGATGAGCTGAGGAACAAAACATCTGTGTATGAAAAGAGTTAAGAGCAACAAAAATGAAACGTCCCATTCACACCCAGGTGGACAGGTGGACGGGACGAGTCAGCCCGGTCCAGTAACGCCGCTGTGTGGGCTCTACTTGTTTTTGCCTTTGACAAGGAAGTGATCGTCCAAAGTTTTCTGACATGCAGCGTGAAAGGTAGACACAAGGGCGTTTGGCTGAGGACGGTAGGGACATGTCTCTCCCAATAGTTTCGGAGGACAGAATTGTCCCTACAGATATTTGAGCGAACTTGTTCGCATTAAGTTTGGAGGGAAGTCATATCAGATCATTCCGATAATGTCCTCCCTTTGATTGGCCGAGACTATCTGGAGGCTCACGTCATGTACAAATATCGCACTCAGTGTCAGTCCAGAGATAGTAGTAGGTAGGTAGGTAGTAAACTAACCAGCCAGCACTCACTGGGATTTAAAATGACCTTACATTATTAAATTGTACTGATGCATCAGTTGATTATCAGCATTTTACTGTTGTAGCTGGTCAAGGTGGAGCTAGTTTTAAATGTGAAATCAAGGGAAACTGCAGCGATGGTGGATCTACAGAGTATAAACATGTTGATGTTGGATGCAAAAATATTGTTTGATTTTTCTCTTTTCGATTAACGAGTAATTTCCTGAAGTTTACTTTCTTTTAATCTTTGATCTGTTACTATGTATAGTTTTTTTTTTAAATGTAAATACGGTCGATATGTCGATATGGAAACCACTCGGTTGACAGCATAAAAAAAAGTCATCTTTGTTTTGGAGGGGTTGTTGTGTCCTTATCAATGTTTCGACCAAAACCTACACGCTTGGGTAGACATGAGGTTAAAAGACCTTTCGACTTCCTGGATGGACTTTTTTCTTAAAGGGACAGTGCACATATGTCGAAATCAGTTCATCAAAACTCCGCCTGTAAACAGCTGAATAATGTTTTCTGTGGTGCTAGAGAAAATAACCTTGATGGTGTCGTGGTGGTGGAGTTTGAAAGATGTGGATTTGCATTATGATAACTGTAGACACTGTTTTGGAGCATACTCGTGAATAAAAGGACATTTTAGGATTTGCTGTTTTGATTCTTTTTAAATCTGTATCTTGTGAGGCCCCCAACTTTGTGGAAGGGCATTACTAAATTAATGAAGAGTCTGGCAGATCCAATAGCTTTCCATGGGCTAATCATTCTGTGTGCATTTACACCTTGAATTAATGTATTCTCCTCCATCCAGATAAGCTGTCAAACGTGCATGTTTAAAACAGCTTGAAATGGGGAATGAAAGTATTTTTTTCTGATATGATTTCTGAAACTGTGTTAATATGATTTTACAGTCTGCCACTGTAAATTATGAAAAAACCGAGCTTGTTTGAGGCTAAATTCTGCGCATCCATGTCTGTAAAAGGCTTGCTGGGAAGAGTTTTCCTTTAATTATCTCAGTATTTTTAACATCTTGATTGTAACCGACTGGAATTAATGACCAGATAAATATTCATCTGCTCCTTTTTAAACATGTTCAGCTTTTTGTTATGATGGTTTTCCATTTAATTAGGATCCCGTCTGTGATCTTTCATCATTAATTCACACATTTTTCCAAAGCCCTCTTGCCCTAGGTGTGTGAATCATCTCTTCAGTGCGTTTGTTGTCAACTGGCCTGTGCACATACAAAAAAAAAACTCTCTTTCATATTGAACTTGGGAGTGTAGCACAGCGGGGTGTTTTAATATTTATGTAATAAACAAATCCCACACACAGTCAACAGAAGTCTTACCAGCAGCGAAGCGTGCCTCCTGTTCTCCCTCGGTGAGGTCAGAGTAAGAGTTGAAGTCTGATTCGAGGGCTGCTGGAGTGTCTATAGGCTTACACCAGCCTTTCCACTCTATCAGGTGGGCTACTCTGCCCTGCGCCATCGCTGTAGGCTTTGTCACATGGTCCTTCACTACCTGGGAGATTCCTACAAGGCAAACATAAGGGGTTAGGCTACAGCATAACCTTGAAATGTGTGCGCATTCACAGTGGGGTCAAAAAGTCTGTATGTTAAGTGCAAATGTTTTATTACTCACCATGCAGGGAGGATCGCGCTAATGCAGCAATCTCTTGAATGGTAAGAGCTCTTCTTGATTTTGGTAACATTTCAATGGTGTCATCAACATTCACCTGCAATCACAATAAAAAAAAAACAAAAAAAATGAGTGTGACTCTCTGGAAAACATATTCGTGAGCTGATGTCAGCATGAATGAGAGCCAGCCTCAGTCTGAATACATCCTGCCATCACTCACTGGAAAAACCCAGCGTTGTCTTTTGATGGAGGAGGAACTTCAACTACTTCAGTGCACCTCAAGGCCTTGGAAATCGAAGGTTTTTTTCTCTTTACACACCAATACATGTTTTAATAAGTCACAAGCTGTATGCCAACAACACACACGTGCATCCATGTGCATGCATACATGCACAGAGCTGGACTGAGAAATGCATCTGCAGCCACTCATAAGTCGTGTAATCGATGTATGTAGTGCAGCATATTAAAAGGTTAAAAACAATTATGACCTAACATCTGATTGATATATTATTTTATGCAGAAGTGTAGAAACGAATATCTAAAAAGCCAACAACAACAAGAAGAAGTGCAGCGATACTGGTGGCTAGTTGTAGCCACATGTTTGCTGTCGTGGTTTGTTAAATTAGCCCGCTGGCTAATTAGCAAACTAATAGCTTGTTCAGGTAACTGAACTGACCCTCCTCAAACTGCAGCTCAGCGTTTTTTGCTGCAACTACGGCTGCAGAGAAGGACGCATAAAAAGAAAAAGAAGTACATCTTTGGTTCTAGTTCGGTTGCTGTATATTTGCACATTATCTGAACATAGCACAGTCGACCTCTGGCGCCAGATGTGGATGTTAGGATATTGTTGATGCATCTGCAAATATTGAGTTAATTATAAAAAGAAAACTTCTCCAAAGAAGAGTAATAACGCTCTGTGCCCACACGGCTAGATAGGTTATTTCCTTGGTAAACAGAACCAGACAGAAGGCGAGAGATGGACCCCCTCCTCTTTGTGTCTGTCCATCAAATCTGTCTGCACTGTAAAGTCAAACCACAGAGGGAGTATCAGGTGTTGACAAGTTCCTTTGTCTACTAACCCTTTTTATAGCTCTACCTGTACCTCACGTGGGAAACAGGGCACGTCAACAGCAAAGGCCGCACGCAGAGCTGACGCTACCGTGTTGTTACTCAATATGGGTCAACACACACGGCTGACTGAGCGGTTTGATGACGGATTTAGGCAGACGAGTGTCTCTCAACAGGTACAGATTGTGTCCAGTCGCGTGGCGGTGACGGATCGCAGCTCTCCGACGCTCTAGTTTCACCTGTTTTCATTCAGACAAACATCACACGCCGAGCTACTTGCGACTGAACAAATAGTAAACATAATATGTATTTAGATTGTTAAGTCTCGCCTTTCTGTATTTCTCCTTTTCATCATTTCAGCCCACGCTTGATTGCAGTTAGCTCATCCCAGAAGCATCACCCTGACCTTGTCCTGCCAAATCCATTTAACAGCAACAAAACACCAAGCAAATAAATAAAATAAAAAAATAAAAACAAACAAACAAAAAAATTATCCGTGAGAAAGGCTATGCAAGAGGGAAGGGGGATCCCGGGCTTACGATGGCATCAGCGGCTGCCGCGAGGCGTGATAATCCTCTTGTGCCACAGAGCAGCTCACAGATCAGAGGGAGGATAATCTGCTGGAGATGTGACATAGACCCTCGAGGAGTGTTAGAGTGATATATTGTTTTGGCTTCATTGTTTTAATAAAAAAAATCATAATATCAGGCAGGTATTGTTGTTGGTCCCCCCCCACCCCCCCATCACATCCAGTGGTTATATAAACGGTATTTCAGGGACATTTCTATTCAGACAAGAACAAAATTTGGAAAGACAGCGTGTCATTTCCTGGAGCTTGGAAAGCACAGTATTTTAGGCGTGAATCAGTATGAGCTTTTGAGAAACCTTGCGCTCGAGCATCACCGCGCCACAACACCGCTGGCTGCCGACTCTGCTCCTTCATTCACCCCCTCCCCTCTCCGCTCCCCCACTGCCCTACTGAACAAGCAGAGCGAACACAGAGGAGGACGTGAGCGTTACTCAGAACAGCCCGAGCGCTTCAAATGAAAACCACTGTGTCACATCTTTCCCATCACACGTACACAGACCGAGCTGAAGACTTGAATTTAAAAAGCTAAATATCCCAAACTAGCGCACGTGGCACACTCATCTAGATACCTGGCCCTCATAAGAAGAAAAGCTGCACAAATCCAAACACACCACCTGATGTCAAGAGGCCATAAATCTTCATGGTCTGCTGAACGCAGACAGTGGAGAGGCTGTTGTGATGCTGCTCAGGTTCACGTTTGGCTTTTGAATCATTGGTTAACTGTTTGTCTCCATCAGTGAGTGAGTGAGTGAGTGAGTGAGTGAGTGAGGTGGACAAACACGGCCTGGAGACAACGCAGAGAAAAACACAGCAGATCCTTCAACACAATGCACCTGCTAGGAGTGGAGAGCAAGGCAGGCCGCAGGCTGACAGCAGGTGACTGGTGTCTCCCTGTCTGCATCACCTTGAAACCAGCACACACACACGAAAGCACACTTCGAGGATTTTATCAGTTGTGTGTGTGTGTGTGTGTGTGTGTGTGTGTTTCAGGATTAAATCATGATTTAGATTTCTAAGTTAAATAGACGGCCACAAGGCTTTTTAGGTGTTGTTATATCACTTGGAAAACAAATGTTAGTGCTCTGGCAAAAATCCTTTTTGTTACTGTTCAGCCTCAAAACAACGCCACAGGTTTCCTCAGTGGCTAAGATGTATTTTCTATTTATGCTCTAATTAAGGTTACGTCACAGGAAAGATCTAACTTGAGCTGAGACGAATCCCCTTTCTCTTATTCATCAAACGTCAACTGCAAAACACAACAGCCTGTTGCATGCATTGCTCTTTCAGTTCAAACGCAAGCACACACACACACACACACACACACACACACGGAATTCATTATACCAAACTGAACAAGGGGGCGAGCCATGAATGGTTTAAGTGGAACAGACCGGCGTGATATCTGCTTCCCGTGGTGGAAAATAACCTGAACATCCTTCTTCTTTGACATGCCACGTTTCTGCATCCATCCCTCTCTCTCTCTCTCTCTCTCTCTCTCTCTCAAGTTTTCCACAATGGGAACATTTCTATGGCAACCGGTCGCCATGTAACAATTCCTCCCGGTAAGCCTGCGAGCTTGAATCGCTGATGATGTCACACACTCAGAAGACCAACCGACGGCCACAGCAGCCAAATTAATGAGACTTGCACGTGCCCTCCTGCGTTTACTTACTGTGGACGCTGCTGCTCGAAGATGCTACGTCTGACACGGGCGTCATGGATGAGGCTCTTTGCATCATCGCAGCCAAATTTAATCTCACTTGTTGCATTATAAAAGACAACAATAATTTGAATTATTTGCTGATACAAAATCTGACCTTTATGTATCTTTTTTTTTGAGGGGGGGGGGTTTCTTGAAGTGCAAAGCATTAGAGAGCCCTTCCTCTTTAAAAGAGATTTGATAAGATCAGCAGTCCAGCCAACCTGTCTCTCACCACGGTGAGTATTCAATAACAGCTCTCGTCCGTGAGGACCGAGAGGCTGCATTTCATAATGGATCACTTAGGCGCTGCTAATCGTCACCTCTCTGGCTCGCTGCGACACATCAGATTCACACCCAGATGGTGCGCCTGATGGATGGATAAAAGGAGGCAAGGTGGATTCATCATCCTCATTACCTTCATTATCATCATCATCTCTGAGACAATTATAAGCGTCCTATTACCTTAAGAATATTTTTTGCCTTAAGGTCCAGAGATTCTACATATACATACAGTAGGATATAGGCCTTCATGTAGATTTAAAAGTAATTTTCTAAACTGACAAACCTGTGGGCTTCTTAGGTTTTGATGGTTCTTTGTAGAGCCCTCACACTAACCAAAAAGCCATTTAAGCCCTTTCTATTATATATATCTTGCTAAATCATTGCTACGACAAGCTATCAGGGGGGCTCCTTCCAATCTTTGGAGCAGGATATCCTGTTAGTCCACCTAAATCTGCATTTAACAGGCCAGAAACCAGCAGAAAGGAACATGTGTCTGCAGGCTTGTGACTTAAAATGAAAATTTAGGTAGCTGACAGTAAGTCTCACTGACCACACCTTTCAAGAAGAACTTTCATTTTACATTTTGTCCAAAGGCGAGAAGCATTACATTCTGTATCACATGAGATTCCATTCATTTAAAATCCTAAATTAAAAATTAATTGTTAATTAGGCTGAATGACTTGCAAATAATTAGAGACCAACTGGTTAACACTAATGAAAACTAAAATGGAGAAAGAACTCAAGAGTTGAAACACACATTAAAGACTTGGATGGCTTGATTAATAAGGTAATTATCAAACCAGGAAGGGTTGAGAAAATAATTTTCTGCTTCACGTGGCGCATTACATTTCAGACTGTCAGCATTGATTAGCCATATCTGCTAGGTGCCTACCTAGGTTTTGGTGCACTGGGCTGCTTGTAGCCTGGCTCAAATCATGTGAGGTGATGTATGCAGAACATCCCATAATTCACGTAACGATAAAAACTAATATCCATAGAGTATTTAATTCCTCACAGTTAGCCAACTGGAATTGACTTTTCCATACACAATAATTAAAACAATAGTCCGGGCTGATTTAAATATCCAGCGTACTTATTTATAACTTATGTGACCACATATTATGGCTGAAACTGAATTATTTAGCAATTATTTAGAATACGACTAATAACAATAATATTGATGATGTTTAGATTCCACAATAGGGGATTGATAAATTAGCTTATTTACTATATGGAGCATATAAGCTTTGTATAGACCTACCCAAGGTGCTTTAAATTTGTTATATAGGCCTATACAGTAGTCTGTTTTCCTATAGTGTCCTTTTACTAACCATTACTGTAGATTAAAGGGTCACAACAGCAACACTTGTAATAACAACTTTATTGTTTTTTTCATAGTAAAGTTGTCTTTACATAATGTGTTTTACTGGAGTTGTGCCAGAATTCATAAATCTCATATCATCAAAAATTTCTCAAATAACTGATTGAATAAGATAGCATAGTTTAGCATCCAGGCTAATCAATGCAAAATGTCAATTTTGCATGAGAAGACCTGTTCTCTTAAATGGCGCCTGACTTGCACTAAATTCAATGCCTCATTTGCTTAATTTGAATCTTCACTGCCCATTATAAAACACTTAGAAATGTCTACTAACCTTCGTTTTAATGATAGAGTGGGCTATAGGGAGAATGCAGGAGCTGTCAGTTGAGCTACATTAGCTAGGCTAGGCTAGGCTAGGCTAGGCTACATTACAAAACCAGACCAATGTTAATTTTTAACAGAGAGAAAGAGTGAGAGAAAAGGAGAGAGAAAGATAGAGAGAGAGGGAGAGAGAGAGAGAGAGAGAGAGAGTTAAGGGCACCTCGCTGAAGTCCAGTGCGCCCAAAGGTGCTGTCAGAATCAGTCTGCGCGCCAAGCAGGTCCGCGTGCTCCCCAAAAGCGCGAGGTCAGACAGGGAGCTCGCCGCGCTCCAGTCCACGCGCAACGAACCGTCAACCGCCACTGTCAGGAGGAAGAGAGCCACGTGAAGTTAATAGCAAAATGAACAGTCGTAAAAACCTATAGTAGCTCCGCACCATGGAATCGCTCTTGAATAAAAAATGAATATTATGACAACAACGCTTCCACTTTAATGTGGCAGTTAAATGTTGTTGTTCATAATACGTGTATTTCTATCACTACAAGAATGACCAACTATGAGTTTTGAGGATTTGGTTAATCCTGTTGCCTTACGGTCATAGTTGCAATCACCATGCCAACCCATGACTCCACGGGGATCTCAGGGCAGCTGCTGAGGGGCGATGACCATATAAGGGAATGTGATGTTGCCATATCTCACTGCAGGCTACATATCACTGAAGAATACCCCCAATCAGAATAAAAGCCAGTTTCCAAGAGTCTTGAAAAGGGATATATAAACAAACAATGGGGAGGGGGTTGAAAGCAGAGATTCAAAGTAAAACCAAAACTCAAAAATATTTCAAAGGAAGTTGTTTGAAGATTTCATATACATTTTAAATTGTTTTTTTTACAGCACCCTCAGGATGTAGTTAGGCTTTCACTGAGGGTGCTGTAGAACTTAAAAAAGCTCTTTCGGCGTGTACCATGCACTTTCACTGAGGGTTTACTTCCCTTATTTTTATTATGTATGGTACAAGTCTAAATGTTGGGCTCGGCCTTAACAGAACCCTTTACTGCAGCGTACTCTGTAGAGACTACTTGTAGTGAGATAACATAGGGGGGCGTGGAGGCCTGCTTCCATGCACTTTAAAGCCATGCCATGTCATGCAAGTAAGGCTCTGGCAGCAGCCCAAGCCTGTTTGATATTTTATGAAGTTGCTTTGTCAGAGAGGAGGTAGCAGTATAAAACATAAAAAGCACAGAATAAGGGACATGCCTGTGATGTCATTATGCAGTTTTATCCCCTACTTGTTGTTTAGCTAATACAGATTTCTCTGGCGTGAACAGGTCACGTCATCCCCGCAAAAAACATAGGCTAAGCTGCGGAACCAGCGGCGCCACACGGGAGCAACCTCCTGGCCGCAAACGTCCCTTTAATGGCGCACAGATATAGGATTATACGAGTTCAACCTTTCTAACAGCTGCCATCACCATGACCTAACAGCCTCGCGGACCATGATGAACCAGAGGTGCTTATAAACCTGCTGCTGTGTGTGGATGAGGCCTGGCACAGTCCAACACACCTACAGAGCAGAGCGCAACAGCAACATTTCAGCACCTGGACAGCTCCCATCCCATCCGCCACAGAGCTGGAGCTGAAGCTCCCCTCCTCAGTACCTCCGCACACGCACGCGCGTGCATTCCTGCGCGCGCTCGCCACTCTTCAAATCAGATTTGCAAAACCAGATTAAGAGGCGGGCCCTCTAAATGTCAGTGTCCGGCTCCTCTTTCCAGCCCTCCTCTGCGGGGAAGCGTTTCTAGTTACTGTCGATGAAAAGAACAACTCGCTCATTATCGTCGCCAGCACCCATCTCAAATACTGAGCCCAATATCAGGACCGATCACTCACCCGCACCCCCTCCCACCCCGGGTCAAAGACCTGCCGTTTAGCGCGCCGAGCTCAAGTTGCCCACCAACTGAATTCAATATGTGCCATTTAATTGGGTGTGATGAGATCAGATGCCCCGGGGGTGTATTGTGTCGTTGAATCTGGGGCATCTTCGTCAATGAAAGTATTGTTTGGAGTGAGAGATGCGCACTTGTTA
This sequence comes from Seriola dumerili, assembly GCF_002260705.1. Lineage (NCBI taxonomy): Eukaryota > Metazoa > Chordata > Actinopteri > Carangiformes > Carangidae > Seriola > Seriola dumerili. The sequence goes on from NW_019174592.1 coordinate 34,867, forward strand.
GGTATGGCGCAGGATGTGACAGTCATCTGAGCTGCGCAGACCTCTAAAGAGATTTGTTTTTAAGGTGACACATCAGAAACTACTTGACAGAAAATGTTAATATTTCTCATGGGTCGCGTCCCGGTGATGAATGCGTGTTTACTGAGTTTACTTACTGCGACACAGGCACTAAAAAATGCTGGGTTATTTTAATAACTGCCCAACTGCTTGGTTATAGGTTGGGTAGGTTTGATCTAACATTGGGTTAATTATGACCCAGCGCGATGGGTTGAAGATCATTCTTCGCAGTCCGCCATTTTTATGCAGTTTAGGCTTCCAAAAGAAAGACTGGGATGAGAAACATGTATTTGAAATTAATGTTATACATTCTTATACATTTAAAATGAATGGGAACATTTAGTTACACATGGCTGACTTGATATATTTTAGTTGTAGCAATAAAAGAATGGCTGGGACATCATGCGCTTGTTTCATTGTTCCATCATTTCATAAGAGTTTTAATTTAATTTTAACATTAACAGCAGAAGTTGACTGAAAAAATAAGCAATTTAACCCAGAATTCGTGTTGTGTTTTTCAACCCACTATTGGGTAGCTTTAATTCAACAACATAGATATTTTTACCCATTTTTGGGTAGAAGATTTAAGCCAACATGCTCGGTTTTTGCAAATAACCCAAACTTGTGGGTTGTTTTTAACCCAGCAGTTTTAATAGTGTACAGCAGCGTAACAGATTTTAACCGAAATTGCGCACATTTCAACAATGCACAAATAAATAAGTCACTGTTGCTCATATGGGTTTACAGCAATGACCCAGAGTCAGACCAAAGATGCTGAAGGATATGGATCAAATGAAATGGACACAAACACGTCTGATGGAAAAAACGAGACACATTTAACCATGATGGGTCTGAAGGCAATGTTCGTCTTCTTGCTGCAACTTGTGGCGGCTCTCCTGTGAGGGCCTGCGGTCATCCTCCATCTGTGGCTGATCTGTTCATTTGTTCCACGTCTTTTTTCTTTTTTATCTTAATGAATCTCCTTCGTCCTGACTGTGATCTATCTCCAAAAGAGCAAATGAGAACTGCAGTCTTTTTATGTTATTTTTATTTGTTTATTTAGCCTATTTTACTCAGGTCTCTCTCTCTCTCTCACGCACGCATGCACACACACAGACACACACAGACACACACACACACACACACCTTCTCTTTGTGTAGCTCCGGTTGTCGTGGAAACTGCAGATAGAGAAACCTCTGCCGTGCGTCTCTCTGAGAGACTTACGAGTGAATCAACACAATTAGGTCAAGACCAGCAGCAGCGACATGTCACACATATACAGACAAGTCAAACAGGTGGCTGCGATTGACCTACTGTATTTGACACTCTTGATAAACGTGCAGGGAGCGTGCACACGCACGGCAGCCTTTATGTGATGGTTTGTGGGACTATAGGGCATGTCCTTACGCACTCCGAGACAAGGAGACGGGGACAAGGCGCCATAATCATCAAGTGACTGAAGCGACAGATTACACAACCAATTAGAAGCGGAGCGGGGATCTGTGTGACGGATAGATCACAGTTTGGAAGGTCGCATATTACATTTACATAATCTGGAAAAAGGATGGATGAATGGATGGATGGATGGATGGATGTGGGGCAGGTTTGATTTATGGAGGCTACATTGTGTGGTGGTGGTGGTGGTGGTGGTGGTGGTGGTGGCGGTGTTGGGGGGAGACACGCGTCAGAGGTCGGGGTATAGCACACACAGAGGACCGGGCCCACGGCGACATTTACCCGCCAGCGGAGCGGATGGGAGACACGTACAGCAAAGGTGTAAACAACCTGGTGAGCAAGTGGATGCGGTGGCAACAGGAAGCTTGTTTCTTGGCAACAAGCAACTATTGCTGCATGTGTGCATGTGTGTGCCCGGAAGCTTTGATGGAGTCCGTTTAAATCTGGACATCTGTGAATGCAAACTCATATGTGTGTTTTTACTTTAATGCCAAGAAGAGATCATCCCGGGGTGCTTAGAAATAACGAGTGATGTAAGCTACATCAAGATTTTTTTTTTTTTTTTGCGCAATCGCATGCGTAAGGAGCAGAAACGTGTCCTACCTTGCAGCTAAACTGGGTCAGCGCGGTCAGAACCATCGTGTCCGGATGCGTCTTCTCCTCACAAATATAAAAAGCCGTTTAACAGCGCATCCCTCAATGATGTCAAGAGCGCCTCTGCCTCCTCTGTCTCTGCCTGGCGTGCTCACCAAAAAAGCTTCTTGCAACTCTCGTAGCATCGCGATGTTTAGGCTGCAGATACCAGCCCCCCCACCCCCCCCCCCACCCCCTCCATAGCTCCTGTCCCCCACCACCCCACTAAAACGCTCCCCTGCGCACATACACACCATTTAACCTCTAACAGAATGAAACTGTTTAAATTCCACACATCTATAAGGCTTATTTAGATGTAGGCTCCTTATTCGTATATGTGTATATGACTCAGCAGCGCTGTCATGTGTCTCACATCTCGGGCACAGCATGCTGTGCACCACAAGCACCCAAATTCTCTCATAGCCTCTGCACCCGCGAAAGGCTGCAGCAAAACAAATGCGTAAAAAAAAAAGAACCAGGCTTCCTCCAGCGTGCTTTTATAAGAGCAAATTAAAACAACTCTTACCAACTGGCGCTTTGGAGCTGATACAGCCCATTTTCTCAGCTGCATGTAGAGCCTTTAGGAGAGCAATCTATCAAATCTCTTTCCCTAATTTCCTTGTGTAAGAGACGACCAGCGTACCTCACTGATCGAAAGCCTCTGTCACTCTCCTCATCTACGGAGGCTCCGCTGGGTTCCGGTGCGAGCTCAGACCTCCGGAGTGACGCCGAGGGCGGGGGGGAGTCCAGCCATCACTTCTGCTCCGTGTTTTCTGTCTTGTTTACTTGCTTCAAATCCATACACATGTGAAAATAAATAAACCTGTGCTGTTTTATTTTTTATTTATTTTTTTACTTTGAGTTGAGTCTTGTGAGAGTCTGGGATGAGTCTCGGCTCTACGTCACCGGTTGAAGGGTCGAGTCCTGCGGTTCAGCACCACAGCGGACGGACAGCTCCTCGTCAAGCGGCAGCATGAGTTTCAGTCCCGGCCTGGCAGCTGCAGGCGCTGTGGGGTTTCCCCTCTCGGTCACTGCCGGTCAAAGTCCACAGCGAATCGCAACACACGCCAGCACGGATCTGCGGTTCCCTGTGCTCTCCGTGGTGCGTTCCCGGTCAGACGGTGAACCACTGGAGGGTGACACGTTGATGCAAAAATCCCACGCTTAACCGCTTATATACAGCCCAGACGGGTTTCCGCCTCCTTCTGCTGTTTTTTTCTCTGCTAGGTAGAAGCGGAAGGAGACGTGATTGGCTGGTGTCACCTTACAAGCAGGCCGACATGGGGGAGAAGGGCGGGGTTAGTGGTGCGAGCATAAGAGGAGCAAGTTGTCAACTAAGGGATTGCGTTTCCCCTCATCCATACATCAGCTGACATAATGATAAATAGGGAACATGGTGCATATTTCAACAGGTCCAGAGAGGGTCGCAAGTTAAAGGTGCTGGGAAATAATAATAACAGAGCAACACTTGTGCAGAAGGTGAAACATTAAATCATTTTTCCCCCTGTCGAGAATAATCTAAAAAGTCCGCGACAGAAAAGGTCGTGTTGGTCCTACAAACGCCCATGAGCTTTGTAGGCTACATGCTGTTGTGCAGTGATGTAATAATAAGACCGTCCAATTATGGCGGCAAAAAGCACACATGAAGAAAGTGACATTTTTCTCACGCAAGTCTCACCAGAGCCCCGTTTCATCCTCCCCCACCCACCCCGTGTACAGGCCTCGCTCCAGGCTCATTACGACCTCAAAGTCCACGCGCATAAATATAGACAACGTTACCAGAAATAAGCTTGTATGGTCAATCAGAGTGACCCATTATAGCGCAACGTATTGGAAGTGGGCGTGAGTAAATTAAAAAGAGAGGTAGGTCTTTTGTGGCTTGTTTGAAAGCGACCCATTCTTGTCTCCAGGCAGGACGACGCTGGAGCATCTTCATTCTCCCTCAGTCGTTCTTAACGCCCACGAGGGCTCTAATCATAGACCCGCAGAGCTTCTGACCCACGCGGCCGCTCCTCCACTGCACGCGCCTATTATCTGTTACCGGAGAACAGATCCACCCGGGGGTCCTCTGAGAGGCAAGTTCAATTCATCGCCCAGAAAGGGAATGATGCAACTGCCTCTGGATGGCTTACAGACCACATTTACCAGCACACAGTAGCTACTCGGGATGTCTTATTGCGCACTAAGCACCGTGATGGACAGAGGTGCGCAGTGTGGCACAAAAAAAGATTAAAAGATTAACCACATGCCTGAAGTTTGGTGGTTACTGGTAACAGGAAACTATTTCAACCTTTGTCAGTGTATTCATAAGAACAAAGGAACAATACCGAGACGTCTCCCCTTTGTTGTATCAGTTAGATCGGTTCAGTTACACAATCTAAAGCTATTTGGGATACAATGGTCCCGAAAGAGGAGAATTTGGATCACCGATCGTAAATACGCGCGTATTTAGATTGAGACTGAAACGCCACTGGGGCCACAGTGAGTATGTCTTTCAGTGCCATCATGAGAACACTTAGTGAGCAATAATAACCTTACCTAACTTTATTAACAGTAAACATCCTGAAAGTGAATGAGAAACATGAAATCCTGATGGATATGTGTCACACACCAGTCACACTTTGATTTTGGCCCAGGTAAGGTCTCCTCATGATCTGTGATTTCACACTTTACAGCGCAGAGGACTGTAATCTGCTCTCCTCCCTCTCATCCTGCAGTGAGCACTCAGCTCTCATTTCATAACACATCACAGTTGCGGCAAAGCCAGAGCTCATTTAGGCCCGATCGGTCCTCTCCGTGCCACAGCGGCACTTTTTCTGGTGCTCTAGCGCCACCGAAAGGACGCGCTGCAGCACAGGCAGCTGTGGGAGGCAGAGGAGTGCGGGGAGCCTGTTGCGCAGTACAGTACAGTGTGTGACTGCAGAGCTGAGACCGCGTGGCTGTGCTGCATGGGAGAACATGAGAAGATGCCATTATCAAAGGCTCGGCGCAAACACTGCCGCATGACTGAAAACCTCTTATGAGTGACTGCACTGAAAAGTCCCATAGAAATAAGAAAGAACCAGTGTATTCAATTCACTATATGTATTAGAAATATTTGCACATGAAATCCTTTCCAAATATGCTCAGTAAGTAACTGTTCTACACTCTCATCATTTCTAAAAGTATTTAGCAATGTGCAATAAAGTGACAAAAAAAGACTTTTAAAAAGACTTCTAATCTAATCTTTGACTCCTAAATCGATTAGACTGCTTCTTACACTGAGCTCACAGACCTGGGAGCAGTCTGATAGATGGTTGAGGGGCTCTGTATGAAATCAGTCCTTCCAAACTTGGGGTTTGTCTGAGTGGATGGGGATTTTTTTTTCTATCTCTATGATCAAAATGATTTCAGCCACACAGCTTTGAAAACACGAAGTAGAGGAGGATTTACCGTCTCAACCCCAAGCATCAAAGTTTGTGGTATTGCAGGTGCGATGTGGAACCTGAACATCAACGTCGAGCCTATTGAAATGTAATCTGAAGTTGGAATATGGTTTCAAAGTTTTCAAATTAGGATCTGATTTAATGTTAAATGCGAGTGATTTACACCTGAGCTGATCGAATAATGCAAACAGATTATCCATGTTTGAACAAGGTGGATTGAAGCGAGTGCACACAGATGTGGAGCTTTTAATTTCTCCAGGCTTAAAAACAGTCTTAAGCAGCCCTGAGGTCGTTTCTTTACAGCGGAGATAAGAAAAGAAGAAGGAAAAAAACAGCAAGAGGTCGAGTGAACTGGCACAGACTGGGAGCGGAGATTCAACACCCTGTGGAAACAACAAAGCAGAGTGCACAAGAGAAAACCATCCAATATTCTGGGTCAAGAGGAACCACACTGCTCATATGCTGTCACAGTGTCAGCCATCTTTCTTTTTTTTCCAGTCAATGTCATACTCACCTGCAGTTGCCATTTCTGCTCATTTCCACCTACCCCCTCGACAGATTGTGCCCTGAGCTATCTGGGCCATATAGCTGATGCCCCATCAGACTTGGTTACCTAACCCACTGCTGACTGTTGACCACTGCTGAGTCATCAAACAAGTAAACTTTACTTTTACTTCATCTGTCCTGCCTTTGAGTCACACTTCTGGGTCCAAACCTTGTTTCACTGAACCTTTACAGCAGCAGCAGACCATAAATCCCCTCCACCCCTCCCCACTCAAATCAGACCGGGGGCCTGTCCGGCAAAATATGTGGGTGAAAAAGGAATTTCAACTGTAGATCTCGAGCTGAGCGATGGTGCTGTCCAGAGCAGCAAGAAACATCAGGCCAGTGACGAAACAGAAAAGTTTTGCCAGCAGCGCAAACAAACCTTAACATCCGTCTACTCCACAGTTTCACGCTCTCGGTGCCGAGGCTGCAGATAAGAAGGAGATCTTGATCAAGGGAGGCCCTGCAGATTCAGCTTCTTGGAAAGTCTCGTGAAGGAAGATGAGGACACACACGGCATCGTCGTGCTGCCTGGCTGCGCTGAGGAACAGCAGAGAACAACAGAGTGACAGATGCTTTGACCCAGGTGGAGAACCGAGTAGAGAGAGCCTCCGTCTCCGGCGGCGGTGGCAGGAGGAGATGTCCTTGTCCCCTCAGGGCTTCAAACGACAGCCAGCAGGCCCCCCTCGTGTGGGATGGAGGCAGGAGAGCTGTGATGGACAGGAGTATTCATCTGGAGCAGGAAAACAAGTCAGGGAAGCCATCACAGCTGAAAAGAGTCCTGATTCCAACCAGAAAGAAGGAAAACAAGAAGCATTCCAACAAATTCCTACATGTCTTCTTACCAGGAACCTGTCTTTTTCAACTGTAATAAAAAACTAGGTCTTTTTCAGTTTTATTTTGTTGCCAACAGTTTATAATACAGCCTGTGATTTACAATGTAATATCACTGTATGAATCAGGCACCAATAAAATACTGGCTGGTTCCTTCTGGTGCTTAATGGCAGGTTCAAAAGAAGACAACAAGACTATGTGGAACAAGGGAATAACAACCAAGGGAATCTTAGAGGAAAGGGGAAATAAATTTCACTCCAAGTATTTTTCGTAAATACTTGGCACCTCACTACATGGCACAGTGCTGGGAAACAAATGAATTTTGTCAATAATGGTTCTTTCTTGTTGTGTTCCTTTCTAAAGATTAGCTCTGTTTAATCCACCTATAGTACAACTACATGTTACATGACAGTAGAAACCTTCTCCACCTGTGTAGCTGTTATGAAGCGCTGCACAGACATGTCTGCTATAGATCCGAAAGTATAGATCCGTCTTCGTTCTTATGTCCTTACAAGGTTGTATAATACAGTGAAGAAGACATGTCGATAAATCCCTGTAGTGTGGCGCGTTGCAGCAAAGAACCATCATCGTAACATGTTAGTTAATAGAGTTTAAGAGAAGCTGTAGGTGGACAGGCTAGCTGTTTCCACTTGTTTCTAGTCTCTATGCTAAGCTAACCAGCTGCCGGTGGTTGCTTTAAATTTTTCAGTCTTATCTAACTCTCAGCAAGAAAATAAATAAAGTATCTCCCAAAATGTCAATCTCTTTCTTTAATTATTATTTTTTTTATAAAGAACAAGTCTGTTAAAGTTAAATTTGAAAGTTTGTTCTTGATTAATAACAGTAGATCCACTTGTGATTTGCAAAGCTGTTAAACCCACCGTGTAAGATTTCTCAGCTGATGAGGTTTGCCGTTGACATTGAGATGCCAATATATGCGTCATGAAATTTCCCCACTTTGATTCGTATGACAACAGTTAAACCATCTTCATGACAAGTGAGCAACTCAATCACTTGAAGGCAGCAACTATCTATTTTATTGGTTTTATTGCTCTTTGTTCCTTGTATTGAGATCTTGCATCTTGTTGCCTCTGATATTAACTGATCTGCCTGTGAGTTTTGAAGTTGTGTGTATGGCCTGGGTGAGCGGCAAAGGAACTGCCCTCCTTGGGGTAAATAAAGTTGTCTGAATCTGTGATTCCATCCTCAGATATAGAAGATTATGTATGTGTTGAACATGGGGAACATGTGTTTATAAAAGAGTCACTGTCTCTGATCACCACCTCCTTTCTACCCACAAATATAACTTCCAATGCCAGACAGAAGAGATGACACTTCCTCTTGCGTCTCCTCTCACGCTTCTGAGCTTCCCTCCCCATCATCTGAAACACAAATGATGGCCTTCGGGCCGCTCTAAATGAGTACAAGGAGAGTCAAAATCAGGTTTAATAAACTCCAAACCCCAACAGATGTCCAAAATAATTACCACAATCTGTCTCCCACAGATAAAAATAGGTGATCTTTAAGTATTTTGCATTATTAATGGATCGCTGTAGTAATGTCGTCAAACCCAGCCGCCTCCATCCTCAGGTAACACTGCGGATATTAGAAGAGAGGATCAAAGGAATGAGGAGTTGTCTGTGTCGTCTGTGTCGTCTTAGCGAATACACGAAGCTATTTAATCACACAAATCTGCTCTGACACGTGACGTACATGAAAATATACTTGTATATGTAACGTATGCTGACATGCTCTGTCAAAGTGAAGCCTGAGGATATCACTGTTTGTCAGCACCCTGCAATGGACAAATGTATTTTAAAATATCAGTAAATAGACTGATGGGTAATTAATAATTAGTTTTGGGATAAGTTCCATGTTTCAAATTGTAAATATAAACATAACTTTAAGGAATATTTGCTTTAATTACTGAGAGTTACATGAGAAGATACCACTCAGGAGGTTAGCTTAGCATGAAGACTGGAAAGGCCAGTCTGGATCTCTGCGACTGATTAACGTGTTTTAATTAGTTTTAAATCTGTGCATAAACATAAATGTAAAAACAACAAGTTGTGGTTTTATGGTGGAAATGAACATGCTCAAGACATTTCTTCACCATGAGATGCAACCAGCAGAAACTCCCCGTCCTAGCTCTGAAATTAGCGCTCAAATACGAAGAGTGGTGTAAATCTTCTGATCTAAATCTCAGCAATGAAAAATTATTATTAGCAGCGGAACTATTCCTTTAAATGTATATGCATGTATGTTTCAACGTTAAACTTTATGCAAAAAATGGGAATCAGTCAGTTTGTTGTTCAGCGCCGTCCAATAAAATCATGTGTCTCCAACTTTGATTTTTTCAGACAAATTGAAGGACCAAGTTTATGTTTTCTTCCACTTCTTATATTAAATAAACCATTTAAAACAGTTGTTGTTTTTTTATGGATTGAGTGAGGAATGGGAGGTTTGATAGTGACAATTCTTGGCTGTAGTGTTGTTCCAAATCTAGCTAGCTGTGTAGTGGTTGTTGAGAGTCTTGAAACCAGAGGGTATGTACTGAAGATGGTGCATGAAGTGGTAGAATCTGAAATTTGGGGCAGCTAGGCCTCCGCTGTGTCTTGGTTTCTGCAGGAGGGATAGTTTAACCATTTAAAAAAACCCTTTTGATTGGTAGAAAAAAGCATTGGAACAAAGCTGAAAGCAACACATGACATATATGTTGTTTTATTATATTAATATTAATAAAGTGACAGACCATCTCTCTATTCAAGGATAGCTTTATTGGTATAAGAGGGATTCAGCAAACTGCTAAAGTTAAAGATGATCGGTTGTTATTTGTAGCATGAGCATGAATGTTAATGATTGTTTTCCAACCTTTAGGAGAGGGGGGAAACCCTGGCTCAATAAGCCACAGCGGTACACCTCCGCTCCCTGAGCAAGTCTCTGAATCCCCGCCCGCTCCTCTACGACCCTGACCTCTAATCCCTTTAATGTGGCAACTGGAATGAGATCAATAGGCTTCACTGAGGAAGGGGATCTTACATTAACAGTGTAAGTGCTACCAGGACACTGAGGAGGCTGCTGAGCAGAGCCGCTGAGCCGTGAACTCCCCCGTTCCCGTTCTTATTGTCGGTGAAGGTAGTGTGAACCGCAGGTGGTGCGGTTTGCCCCTGGCAGTGCCTCAGGTCGGCGCCCACGCAGGCGGCGTAGCCCATGGCGTGAGCGACGTAGTTCTGCTCCTGGACGCCCTGGAAGAGGTGGGCCATGGGTCCGCGGGCGAGCACCGCCACGTCCTCTCCGCTGTGGGTGGCCGACTCTGTGGGCACCGCAGACAGCTGGACGTAGTCTTTAGTTTCTGGAGGACACAGAAATATTACATTACATTCGTTTTGCATTTGTCCCACAACAAAAAATAACACAAAGTAAATTGCGTTAAATTTCAACTGCGTCCATTAGTTTAATTCACTTTTAAGCTGCTACAATCAATATTTTTTATATTAACAATGCATGAAAATAGAGCTAAAACACATAGACACAAGATCAAATCAATGCTAATGTTGCTCAGTGTCTGCTTTGTGTGTAAATAAACTTTAACATTAACTTTTGACATTAACATGTTAGTCATAAGAACTTAATAAGGTCTGTGTTGTGATTACAGGTTGTTGTGCTGCCCCCAAGTGGCCAAAAATATAAATGAATGCAGCTTTAATTGAAGTAAGACTGAATATAAGTTACAAATGCTGATAAAACAAGACTAAATTTTAATCAGCCATGTGGGAAAAGTAATAATTAAGTGCTATGTATAGTTTTCATTTCTTACAGGAACACTTAAACTCCTTTCAATAGCTTTTTTATCGATTTATTTGTTCCTTGTGTCGCATCATCATCCATACTACCTTAACTGAACTGTCATTCTCTTTTATGGTTTATAAAAAATATATATGAAAATTAAATCACTAAAATGTCAGAGAAAGAGAGACAGGAAGTAATGACGTTATAAGGAAAGGTTAGACCGTGTTAGCGGATATGGATCTAAATACAGCGGGGTAAAATTTAAAGGTCATTCCAGTTTGTTTTTGTTTGGTTTTTTTTGGAAAGAGTTTCCTCATTCCCGCTGTTTTTCTGTCCCTGAACACAATCAAACTGAAGAACATAAAAGAAATAACTACGAAGTACCGTCTGTTTAAGGAGAGCTGTAACTGGGGAGCTGAATTCTGTGATTTTCATGTGAGGAAAATGAAGAAATAAGGTTCGTATCTTACTGGTGTTGACATTGCGGATATCAGGGCGCTTGCCGTTGGTGATTTTGTGTCCGGGTCCGTTGCCGTACATCAGCGTGGTGTAAGGCAGCATGTCTGTGGCCCACAGCGGTGATTTACCTGCAGAATACAGGGAGACCTTCAAAGATTATCTTTGAGTTATTGTTTTCATTTTTCTGCTGCTTCAGTTTGCTAAACACATGCAAATATGCACACACACACACACACACACACACACACATTCATACAGTCACACAGAGGAGAGGTCTTTGGATCCCCAGGGTGCTGCAGGAGGTCTAGAGCTTGTTGAGTATCTCAGTGTTTCTCTCTCCAGATGAGCCATTAGCCTGGCGAGTCTCCCCGCTGATGAAGAGCTCAGAGTTTCACAAGCACATTAATCACTGCTGCACCGCTGAGAGGAGGAGGAGGAGGAGGAGGAGGAGGAGGAGGAGGAGGGTAAAATAAGGATAGGGCAGGAAAGAGAGAGCAGAGAGGTGGGAGCAGCACAAATGCCCAATCAATATGACTTCTGAATGCTGATACTGATATATGTTTAATCTTTAAAGGAGCTATTTGTAAGTTTTGCTATTGCTACATAGCTAACGTTAGCATTAGCAGCTGTTTATTCACCAATTGAGAAGAAATTTTTCTCCAACTGAAGTTAGCACGCTAACCAGCTAGCCGCGACCTGTCTCGTCACTTTTTCCAATAGAGACTCACTGTAGCTCAGGGTTCGTAGCTCCAGTTTTCCTGGATTTTTCTCTTTTTTGAGCAACTGCTCTATTCTTTCCTGGGACACACATATTGTCCCGGTTTTTGTGAAGATGCACGTTTAATTTTGAATTTCATAGTTTCAAATAAAACCTCATTTGTTTCCTACTACTGCTGTTCTGTTTTCTTCATGGTCATGTCCAATCCTGTGTCCGTAAACGTATGAAAACGGGTACAACAGCAGTTGCCGTCGAGAGCTTTAATAAAAGAAAATGTTTTGTTTGTGTGGTGAAATGGGATTGCAACGATGACCAAAGCTCTCGTCAATCAACAATCACCACCACCTGCTCCTAGCATCAACAACAAAAAAAAAACACGTTCGGCAGCAGAGAAAACTTACAAACAGCCCCTTTAAATGTGACTATTTTCACACCAAGCCATTTTTGACCTTTTTATTTCGGGCCGGGTGGAGATACAGGTCCTTAGAAACAGCATTTAGACATTAGCGAGAGACTCTTTGATGATAACTTAGGTAGATTAGCAGCTTTAGAAGAGTGACTGCTTCACTTATTTAAAGGGTTTTGTTTTTATTTCCCTCCAGCTGTATGATGAAGCCACGCACATATGTAGTTACCTGGATTTATTCAGGTTCTTGTGATTTCTTCCACCAACTCTGTGCTGCTCACAGCTTTGAAAAACGATTTTCATTAAACCAAACCCTGTTTTTGATTCTATTTATGGTCAACAATTTTTTCCCCAATCAATGTGTTTACAATCTGTGATTACCTTTCCTTGTAGTAGCTTTTATTGTCGGTGGCAGAGTAAAAAGATGCAGCATGTAATTAAGTGTTATTGTTTGTAATTTTATCAGCCTCACTTTTTACTTCTGCAGCCAATAGCTGTCAAGTTACTGCTAATTGCTAACAAAACTTTTTCATACTTATGCTTCTAAAAAGCATTAAACTTTGAACACAAAGTGGCTTTTACTGTGAAGTGTAACAGGAAATGCAATGAATTTGTCATGATTTATCATCAATCAATTGCATCTGCAAATCTAGAAGTGACAATTTACTGCATTTAAATGACGGCAGATCAGACAGAGTAATGAAGCAAGAAGGACATCTAGTCCAATACAGGCAAACCAATAAATCATTTTAACCCTCTGCTCCTCTGTGAATGTGGGTGGTTCATCTCAGGTTTTAAACGTCCAGGTAAAGGAGAGAGGACAGAGACTTGAAGCGATATAGGTGAGTAAGGTCGATAAAGAGAGATTAACAGGTGAGAAAGACTGATGGAGCGGGGCGAACTCCGGGAGAATAATGTAAGTGAGAGAGGGGCGTCAATGTCGACAGCCAGCGACAGGTAGAAGGAGGAGAGACAGCGAGGGACGGAAATAGAAAGGCGAGGGACTGAAAGGCTGCTGGCTATATGTGTTTACGCGGGCTGTAATTGCAGGGGAGAGAAAGCAGAGGAAATGTCAAGCTGCTGGTGGCAGAGGTGCGTTGAAGCTGGCATCACACACACACACACACACACACACACACACACACACACACACACACACACACACACACACACACACACACACACACACAGCCACCTTGGGGTGTCTATTGTCATGGGATATAAAGACACCCAGAGGGGGGGGGAGAGCTGGATGGAGGGAAGAAAGGAGGAATAAGGGAAGGAAAAAGGAGAAGATTTACGATACTTGATATTAAACTGATAATGAAAAGCCTCTGCAACAACATTTAAGAGAAATAACTGAAGGCAATTCATAATTACCCAGAATGCTTTGCCCTCGAAACGGGTATCCGTTGAAGGTAAACGGGTGGGAGTGGTCGGCCATCACTACGGTGAGAGTTTCGTGCTCTTCGGTGAGTTCAAGGCCCTTGGCGATGGCGTAGTCAAAAGCAACCGTCTCGTGGAGGGCCATGAACGCCCGGCCGGCGTGGTGAGCCTGGTCGATACGCCCGCCTGGCCACACAGAGAGAGGGAGGGGTTAAAGATGATGACAAAGTAAGAAAAAGTTTAATTTTCTCATTTCTCTTTATCTATTTAGTCAGTTTCACTATGACGACGGTTTCTTTTAATTCAAAGACTAAACAGTTTTCGTCTCTAAGTAAAACATTCGCAAAGAAAATAATGTGATTCAGCCACTCAGTCAAGCAAATAGTAAACATGCTGTAGACCTGGGACTTAAGACTTGACTCACAGAAACAGGGATATGATACTTGACTCTGACTTCACCACAGTTTCTGAGTTTCTGACGGCCTTAACACTTGATTTGAGTTTTGAAAGAAAACATTCAGGTACCATGAATATTTAATTAGTCCTATACGTTAAAAATGTCTTTATCTTAATTATGCAAAAAACACCTTTAAGGCAATTGTTAAACAAACAGTAATTTTGATTAACAGCACTCAGAGAACTAAAGGACGTACGACTGATGAGCAATTGACTTGTGAAGACTTTGACTTTGACGTGTCCTTACAGACTTGGACCTTGACAGGAGACTTGCTATTACAAGACTAGAGACTTGAAACTTGTCAGAACTGACTTAAGACTTGACTTAGACTTGTCTCAAATGACCTGAAACATAATCTGCACTTGTCTGAGATTAGTTAACACTTGACTCAGACTTGAGACTTGACACAGATTTATCTCAAATTACTGGGGACCTCACTCCAACTTGTCCACTGTGACTTAACAACTATCTTGGACTCGTCTTAAATGATTTGTCTTAAACGACTCCAGACTTGACGAGGACTTGTCCTGAATGATTTGAGACTTGACTGAGACTTGTGTTTGAGTCTGACTTGTCTCAAATGACTTTTGTCTTGAATTGGACGCTCTCATTGGACAGCTCTAAGTCAAGTATTTAGTCCACAAGACATTCAGAAAACATCCCAGAGAGTGCGATACATCTCATCTCTAAGGGATATAGTGATCTTTAATTTGTGTAAACTATCGAGTGTCTGCAGAATGTATATTATATACATATATATATATATGTATATATGCATGCCATACATTGAGGTGAGGTATATACAACGCTGGGCCCTTGGGACCTGTTAAAATTGCAATGGATTTCCCTTCACATTGTTAGAGGTGAGAAAACGACTTATTTCATTAAGAAATGACTCTTGGAATAAAACATAAATTGGGAAACGTGTCCCACATTCTCCTGCAGAGAATCAAAGTTGAACTTTAGATCAGTCTTCTTGCCGGGAGATGTAGCTCATATAAACATCTTTTCTTTTTCTTTTTACTTTATCAAATTCTTCCAGCACCTGTCCTCTTCACCAGCTACACTGGAAAGTGAAGTAGACTGCGGTTAATAAGCTGTGGTCTCGGTGAGCTGTCAGTGATTGGGTGCACCATATGCCTGCTTCTATTTATACATTTGCCTGTTATTTTAAAGTCATTGTGAAGACACTCGGTTGCATTATGGAGTCCCCAGGCAGCTGCCTCAGATTAAAGGAGAGATGAATGAGGAGGCCGGTGAGGCAGCCGTGTGGAACGGAAAACACGCCAGCCAACCGCACTCCGCTAACACACACACACACACACACACACACACACACACACACTGCGGCAAACTCATTGAACTGCATGAACAATCAATGTCAAGTCAGCGGGTTCACAGTTCTATAACCTTATATATTCTGGAGGTTGTCTCTATATAGCAGCTACCACGAGGAACGCCTCAAACGAACCCAATGTTATTGATGGAAAAGCTATTTTATGAAACACACCTTGATGTTTTCGCGAACAACCACAATTACTGTATTGTAGTCTCTTAATTGCTACTTGGGCTCCCTTTGTGATCATCACCAGGTCAATGATTCAATTGATCCGCGGGGACCAACCACGTGTTTTTTTTCCTATTTTTAGCAGAGCCACCACCCACCAGGGGGTTTTGTTATCCAACCTTTGATTGGTGGAGTAATTGATGGGAGTGTGTGGAAGGTGGTTGAAGCTCTTGTCCTCACCCTCCACTAGCAGGAAGAAGCCTTTAGGGTTTTTCTGGAGGATGCGGATGGCCTTTTCCGTGGTCTCGACGATGGACGGGTCCATGCTCGGGTCCCTCTCCGCCTCGAAGCGCAGATCACCGGGTTCAAACAGAGCTGAGCGGCGAGAGGTGACACCAAATAAAAACATGCAACAGCCAAAAGTTTAGTTTAGTACAGCATATCCGATTTTATCAGCCTACAGTGGAGGTGCAGCACAAAGGAAATGTCCCATCCTCCCACTGCTATTACTATTTTCAGCACACAGGAAGTGATAAAGCAGAGCGCAGGGGGAAAAATCCAAAAGCAATCAGTCCAGAAACAGCATGATGACTGAATCTCTACATCTCCTCCGCACCATTACACACCACGAAGAAGACACGGAGTTTGCTTCCTGCCCAGGAATGACAGAACAAGTTGGCAACTGGCTGGTGAACATGTTGGAGTATGTTGGAGCATTTAGCTGCTGGGACTGGCTGCACAAAACACCTTAGGTTTCCTACTTAAGTAAGGCACTCAAGGTTGAATTTGTCCTTCGCTGAGGGAGTTACTTAAGGGTACTGTACAGAATCTCTTAAAAGATTTCCTTAGTTAAGGAAAAAAGTTAATGTGATGTAGTTGCGATAGAGTCAGACGTACCTTTAGTTTTTTCTTTTTCCTTACTTTGGTGGTTAAGGTGTTTTGTGCAACAGTTTAACTGTGCAATTCCTTAAGTAAGTAGAAAACCTTAAATACATTTAAAGGAAACTTAAGGGTGTATTGTGCAACTGTTTTTATTCTAAGAAAACCTTAACTCAGACTTATAGGAAAATCTTAACTTAAAGTGTTTTGTGAGACTGGCCTGGAGTAGGTGGAGACCAAAAACAGAGCTAAAAGTGTGAATATTTGACTTCAGTATGCTAATGCTAATGCTAATTTTGACCCATGTCTGCTGGATGTGTAAGGAAACGACTGTTCGATTGCACATCTACTGTATTATGACATTTACATTACAATTGAATTGTTTAAAAAGCTAAACAAAACAAAGAAAAAGAAATCTGTTTCTTTAAATAACTATATAGTGTAGATGGATAGTTTACTAAATAGTCAGCAGTCAGCTAAGATCTTCACAGACAGCAATTTTCACATCTATAAAATATAGCACATTGCATTGTGGGATTGTTTGCAGCAAGTAGTGTAGGTGCATGGACACCTAACTTCTTTTGTGCAAATGAATTTGCCTGAATGTTTTCGCACCTTGAAAACACTATGTAGGTCAGGTGGAGTAGTTTGAGTGAAAACATGAGGAGTAGTGCTCAAGACTGACATCCTAAGATGACGTGACTAAGCCGGTGGGCGAATCAAAGACACTTCAGGACAGCACATATCGATGCTGTGTTCGTCAAGGGGCCTGATGGGAATGCTTTACCTCCACGTACCACTCTGCTGGAAAAAGAGAAAATGAAAAACATAGAAAAATAAAAATAAAAGAAAACTCACCCATGAGGTAGTCGGTGGTTTCGGGGTCAACAGCATCAAAGTCTGTTTTATTCCACACATAGTGGGCTACCTGTGTGACACAAACACATTGGCATACTGAGTGGGAGGAGGATAGTAAAAGGTCTTTGAGCTTGTTATTAGTCACTGGATGAGTTTTTCTTTTCTTTGCTGCACAAGTCACTAACAGTTTTCTCACCTGTTTCCAATCTGAGGATTAATGTGTAGCATTTTGCGTCCCTGTCAAATTAATGCTATTAATAACTATGGCTGAGAATTTTACACTCCATACTATTCCAGGTGACACTCTTACAGATATTGTACTTATGGTTAAATGTCAGTAAAATGTGGTAATAATTCAACAATGTAAAAATAGAAAGTCATTGAGGTGATTAAAACGACACACGGCTCCTTTCATCAAGTGTTTTGAGTGTAAACGAGTGTTTCATCCCTGACCGCCACTTCTCCCTGTTAGCGAGCAACAACAGTGTAGCTGCATTTAAAGGTGTACACACTAAATTATGCTCATAGCAGATTAAACAGCATGAAAAAGCATTTGCATGTAAAGCTAAATAAACATTAAATAGATAAAACTCAACCTTGGCAGATATTTTGGGATACGACCCTTGAATATTCTGCTTCTACACTAATACAATGGAGGTAAATGGAATTTCCATTGTTGTTTTTAATGCATAAAAAAAATTGTCAAGTTTCTATTCAAATATAACACAACTTTTAAAACGGTTTCTAGGAAATCTGCAGGAAAAAATGCTAATTAATGCAAGTTTCCATCCACTGCAGTTTGTGAAAATATTAGAAGACGGTTCATTGGTGCTAATTCTCCAGCCTTGTGCCATTAAAAAACCACTGATGTGGAAAATATGTTGGAAATATATATAAACTGCATCTGGTAAAATAAGAACAGGAACAACAACAAGAATAAACCTTATTTGTATAGCACCTTTCATACAAGCAATGTTGCACAAAGTGTTACCTTTCCGGTTTTCAGGCTCTGCCACTCATTGATGAGGTTGCGTCCGTCTTTTCTTTTGCCCCTGGAGGAGTAGTCCCTGGGGTACTCTGGGTCCTTGGTGCCTTTAGGGGTCATGTACTTTCTGCCACCACCAATGATCACCTGGAAACACACAAACACACATGTTTACACTTAATTTAACGTTAAGAAGCTAACATCAGAGTGATGTGAGGGGGCGGAGAATCTTACATCTATGTCTGTGTTTTTGATGAGCTGAGAGGCGATGTCGGTGCAGCCTTCCTTCTTGGCGGAATCAGGCATGTCGGCGTCACTGTACCACTTCCTGCTGGCGCTGTGGGCGTAGCTGGTTGCTGGGGTAGCGTGTTGCACCCGGGTGGTTGTTACAATCCCAACAGACTTGCCTAAAAGATCAATTTGGGCCGTGTTTAAATGTACAGTAGATGCATAAAGGCCTGTATGTTTGTGTAAGAAACCTGCACACACTGGTTTTAAGTAGATATTAAATGGTGCATTGCAACATTTTGCGCCATCATGTTTTTTAGTGGCACAAAAAGCAAAGCACTCCAGGCGCTGTTGGCTGTTGGATACTGGTGTAAATAGCCAAATAGCTGTGCTGTGTGACTAATATAAACAGGTGTGCACATGTTACTATATATTCTGTATCTGTTAGAGCTAGGATTGATTGCTGGGTATATTTCTCAGCTGCATCATTACACCAAATGAATGATCTGGAGGTTTTTATGTGATGTATTGATGTATTATTTTGTACCTAAATAAGTGGAATTCAGGATAAAGATTTGTGGTTTTGAACAATGCTTGACAATGCAAAACGATGACTAATGGTCCCACTGGTGTGTTATGAGCACAACGATCAGCCGATCCATTGATTAGTGGGTCAACAGAAAAATTATCTGCAACAATGTTGATAATTGATTAATCATTTAAGTTAAGAAAAGAATGGCAAAAAAAACAAGCATTTTTCACACTTTGCTGACATTTGACAAGCAAATATTTAATTGATTAATCAGTAAAATAATTGATATTTGGTTGACAACAGCAGGTTTACATGTTCCTTTGTAGCAATAAAAATGTGTTGTCATGACATCGGACAGAGTCGTCCTCTGGTCAAAGACTATATAAGGTTCACACCTTCACACACCTGGTGTCAGTCTCTGCTGCTGCGCCGGGGTCAGGGCCGTGGCACGCTGTGTGTGTGTGTTATGAGATATTTATGTCCGCTGATAACAGTGGAACATGATAAGAGTCAAGGTGCTTCCTTGTGCAGCATATTATCCTGCAGTGTAACCTGTGGCCACAGGCAGCTGTTGCCCTCAGCTCCCTGGTGGCCCCTGTAACATCGCTCTGCCGGGGCGATGCAGCTCACAGCAGAGCGCTCAGCTGTAAAATCGGGTTTTGCTTTAAGACCTGAGGGATTTTCTTTTGTCAGGAGCAAGAACTAAAGTGTGATACAGCAGGGCCTGCTGCTCAACAAAAAGTCAAAAGAAAAATCCAATTTGTTGCTTCAATCACAGCAACATGTGAAGACATCCTGCATTATCATCCCCTCAGTGTCGTCTCGAGCGGATTTCAGGAGCGGTTTTCAACATCAGTCGAGTTTTTATTTCTACAACAACCTGCGCAGCTGCGTTGATCTCATTCACATTTGTCATAGAAATATTGTAGAAATTGTTCTGTTGTTGAAATGTTTCTGGCTCTGGTGCAATTCAAAACTGAGTAAAACAAAGATTAGCAGTGGCTTCATGCTTTAACGCCACATGTTTAATGGAAAAATCTATTTCAAATCTGAATAATTCTTATTTTCAACACTATCCACTTTAACATACTGTTTTATAAAAGAAACAAATCACTATGATTAGATCATCATTGTCACCATTTCAAATCCCCAAAACATAGAGAAAAATATATGACGATGCTTGAATTGAATTACAAAAAGTTTATGATACTTTTTATTTGTTTGTTTTAAGCTCTGTTCTTTGTGTTTGTCTCACCAGCATCTTTGGCCCACTTCAGAATGGACGTGACCTCGTTGCCCTTCTGAGTCTTGCAGACTCCGTTGCGAGCTGCCGCACTCACTCCGACGGTGTTCAGGTTGGTTTTCACCCCACACAGATACGCTGTGGCTGTAGCTGCACTGTCTGCAATCTGGAAGTCCACGCTATAGGTCTGCAAAGCGCGCGCACACACACACACACACACACACACACACACACACACACACACACACACACACACACACACACACACACACATAAACACAAAATACACTTAAATATTAATGTTCCCCATGAAGGAAATTTGCTGCTCGTGCACCAGAAAATAATAATAACAGAAAACAGAAAACGAGCAAATGAGGCATTAAGAGCAAAATAAGCAACAATTACAGCTCTGTAATCGATCAAGTAAATGAAACCACAACAATAAACTGCAAATCCATCTTTTACATATCTGCTTACATTTTATAACACCATCTATATTTCTGTAAACAGCTCTGACTTTTGCTTGTACACACGAATGATTCTAATGTAAGATCGGATCTTTTCAGTGTCATCTTGCCTTGAAAGTGTATTTTGACTTGTGTGTGTGTGTTTGTGTGTGTGTGTGTGTACGTACTTTAGCCAATCCCACGTTGGGGAAGGTGTCCATGGTCATCACCGTCTCCTCTCCTGTCTGGTTCTGCAGCTGTCCCTTGAGGATACGAGCTGCTGTGTAGGTTGTGATTCCCATGCCTGGTGCGCACACACACACACACACACACACACACACACACACACACCACACGCACACACACACCACACGCACACACGCACACACGCACACACAGTTTTACTCACTCCATCCTTTTTATAGTCATATACTAACATCCTCTGCTTTAATTAAAATGCCTCTTAGTGTGTTCAAGCTTCGTTTTCTTTAAAATATTTCTAATCTTTTGTTTATTCTTCTGTTTTTCGTGAAACTGCGACACGAGGACAGGTGGCGAAATTACTTTATAAAAAAGTGGGTCAGGCAGTAATTCCTCATTCTGCTTGTCTTACTGACTCAGGCTATCCAGAGTTATTAGTGTGAGGTAATTAATGCGTTGCGCAATTTACCATCTCCGAGGAAGAACAGGATGTTCTTGGCAACATTGGTGTTGAGCTTCCTGTCCAAAGCCGACTGCAACGTCCTCCGTGCCTGTGACCTCCAGAACTCCGGGTTCTCCTCCTCGACTACAGACACACACAAGTTACACCTGGAGTTAGTGCAAACACACTGTGTGTTATTGGCAGCAGTGCTATGAATTGCGGTGTTGGTATTTTGTTTTTTGGGGGAAAGCTGCAGATTAAAGCACAAGGAATCACACATCTCACTACAGGTGTCACTTGAGGCTTTGGACAAACTTCAAGCAGGTCTGTGAGAAACACAGAGAG
Organism: Seriola dumerili; assembly: GCF_002260705.1. Classification (NCBI taxonomy): domain Eukaryota; kingdom Metazoa; phylum Chordata; class Actinopteri; order Carangiformes; family Carangidae; genus Seriola; species Seriola dumerili. The sequence goes on from NW_019174592.1 coordinate 56,699, forward strand.
TCAAGCAGAATTTAAAACCCAGCTGACTGCTCTTTGTTCAGGCCTTAGGGACTTGAATGTGTATATTAGCATGTTTGTTTGTATCAGCACCTGTCGTACCTCTCTCACATGCTCTCTTATCTACAGTACATCTCTCTGGGCTGTAAACAGGTAGCTTTTCTTTTTTCTTTTTTAATATTATAGTTCACTAACAAGCTGTAAGTGCTGATAGCAGCCAGTTACACAACTCCACAAGCACTGAGTGTGCTGATTTGAAAAGTTCAGAAGCACCTTAAAAAACGAGAGGGTAGGAAAAATGCACAAAAAGAGTAAATGATCAGTAAAGGATGAAAGGAAAGGTGGAAGCTGAGGAATCAGTAGAGGAAGAAACGAGGGCACAAACAGAGCACGATGTGAGAGGAAAACGAAGGTAAAAAGGTGAGTGTCATACATCAAGCTCAACAATTTCAGACCACTGTGATGTTATCACGAAGAAACCCAAATGTGCTGGTTTGCAGGAAAGCGGTCGGTCGAAAGTTAAGCACTGAAAGGTGATGAAACGTCAGCTGAAGGATGAAATGACTTAATGCAGAAGAAACGTTTGGTGACGTTTCACCACTGAGAGAAGTTGAAAGGCCGAATGAAAAGAAAAAGAAGAACGCAATAGTCATACAAGGTGACGTTCAGTTGAGGTTCAAGGATGGTTGAATTTTCAGACCCTCAATGAGCAGAACAGTTCTAGTTGGAAGGTCCCGAAGAAGTGTCCAAAAACAAGAAGAAGCTGATGTAGATAAAAGTAGAAGTTCTCGAGCTGGACACACACAGAGTCAGGTCTTCTGTGTTTGTCTTTTTCTTACCTTTGGCAGTGGAAGATCCAAACACCAGCAGCAGAAGAAGAGCCAAGATGGCCACTCTTGTCGACTCCATGGCCACGTCCAGGCTGGATATCTGCTCCTCTAATCTTATATCACCTCCTAGGCCGATATAATGCTCTTCTCCAGCTGCCAATCATCTTCAGTAGCATGTCATAAATGACAATAATAATAATGGCCCATCTGCCCTTGGTGGATTTATGACGTCTGACTGAAAAAGTCTCCTGCTTCGGTTGAAGATGAAAACAGGTAGAAAAAAAAAAGAAAGAAGAAAAATGCAAATGTTGCTAAATGACTATAGAACAATAAATGGAGTCGAGATGTTTCCAATTGATCCAGTAAACAGTATTTGACAAATAGTTTAAATCTAAGGAATCAATTATTAACCGTAGTTAAAGCTTAATGATAGAGTTTCGTTCATTATTTATGACACTGTGCTAAAGATCAAGGGAATGGAAGTGAATCTACCAAACAGCTATGGAGAGAGTGTGTGTGTGTGTGTGTGTGTGTGTGTGTGTGTGTGTGTGTGTGTGTGTGTGTGTGATTTCTAATCATGAATGGACTGTATCTGACAGATAATACGGCGGGGGATGCAGTTATGTAAGTGAGAAAGACAGAGTCCACTGGGAACTGAGCTGAATGGCACAAACACACAGCCATCTATTTTCCAATGAATGCATTAGCGAGAGAAGAATGTCTGTATTGTGTTTTGTTTGATTGCTTGTCCCAAAATTTCCCCATCGCTGACACTGAGAGAGAGAGAGAGAGAAAAACAAAATAAAAAGGTAACATGCAAAAGCGTGTTTCACCTCTTATTCAACAGGTACCATGCATCACACCTTGATGAGAGAGGATTGTATATTGGTCTTAGCACTGTGAATGGAAGCAGGAAGAGCCACTAAAATGACCCTCGTTCATAATGACGACACGAGTTTCAGAGAGAGAAACTGGGAGCTCAACCTGCAAAACGTGAATCAGGTATCAAAGTAAAAAAAATAAATCAAAGCAGCTTCATATTTTATTCGAATATAATCGCTGATGTGTTTCGGTCAGAGGCCTGAGGAAGACTTGAAAGGCGCAAACTCTACGTCTAATTCATTCATTTTATTCAATTAAAACCTCAACTCTGAGCTGCTCTGTTTTCCGGTGTCAAAATTGTTATTAAATCTTTGGTTTCTAATGTTTTCTTCCACAATTTTCGCAGGTGCGCTGTGAAGAGTTTTGTATTTTTACAGTTTGCAGGTAATAATAGCAGGTAATGTGTTCTCCTTTATGTCACCGATGCTATTAACAAACAGACATCAGAACAGTAACTGTTTAACTGTTTCAGGCATCACCATCAAGCCTTTATATTTTCCATTTTCCATTTATTTTCTGGTCTCTTATTTAAAGATCTGCCGCTGATTTTACTCTTTTGTTCATTATATAATTCTATAGATGATTGATGTTAATTTACTTTAATTGAAGATGTTAATGTATTTTTAAGTTCTGTTTATTTTAAGATGCTCATTAATGTTAAGAGAATTTTCCATTTAAAAGATTTTAGCATTAAAATTACATTGAAACTGTGTAAGATAGTGAATTCCACTGTATGCAGCATGTTGCATGTATGCATACATTTATACTGAATGTTTGTTTCCCAATTTGTGTGTCTGTATCTCAACCATTCATGAATCTGACTTTTAGTTTTTTTTAGTCATTTTCATTTAATGAAATCACTTCGTGTTGCACAACATGGATTGGAAAACATGGATTTGACCTTGAACAAACCCTCACACAATCTAAACACACAAACCTCAGGTTGCACGAGCTGTGGCTGCAGCTCTGTGACGTGGGAGTGTGACAGCTGAATGGGTTGGTGCGGCGCTCCGCATGGTGGGTCGGACCGGCTGACATGTTGTTGTCACTGATGCTGCTGAAGAGACCACATTGTGTCCTCTCTGGTGTGGGTCTCAGCAGCCGGCGGGATGGCAGACTGTTGCGCACACCCGCTGCCATCTGCTGCAGAGTTATGATTCATGATGATGCGATGTAGGCTCATTACTTCACTATACACACGCATGTGTGTGTGTGTTTGTGTGCAACTGCAGTGATGCCTGTGGGAATAAACAGGTCAGGGCAGCAATTAGTCAGAAAAAAAGAAAAAGAGTCAAACATAACAGAACAGGACATTTAAATGTTTGGAGAGAGCAGTAAGGAGAAAAAGAATGAAAGTAATGTGAAAAATGAAGATTACATTTAAAAATAGTTTGACATTTTGGGAAATACCATAGAATTAGTTGAGAAAATTGTGGCTGTATGCTAAATCTGAAGCTAACTACAGCAAGCTAGTCTAAGCTAGCGCCAGCAAGTTGCTAGTGTAAGCTAACTTAACGTGACCAGATCTCTGGGGACATTTCCAGTTCGACGGTCAATATTTCATTAAAATATCCAACATTTTTATCTATGAAATAAAAACCACACTTTGTCCCATGTATTTGACACTCAATTAAGTGCAAATGTATAGGAGATAAATGTTACAGGTTAGACTATTAAAACAATGCAAGTAGCTAGTCTAAGCTAGCTCTGTCTGAAGGTAAGGGTGAGTGTATGTGTGTCCCTTTGTCTTTGTGAATGTGTGACAGTGTGACATCACGTGGCTTATTTGGGGATTTGGTTAAACGCCGCTGTGGGTGCTGAGGTCGAGGCAGAGATTGTTGTGTTGCTCATGTTCTAACATCAGCACATCCCCCCCTGAGATTAGCTCTCAGTGATGGTGAGGGTGTCTTGCTCTGAGCGTCTGATGGTGTGGCGAGGTCAAAGCAATCAAGTCGCCATTTAAACCCTCCGCAGTTGACTGATTGGTCCTGCATCTACAGCCTCATGCCACTCTCAGCTGATGTAGTTAAAAAATGAGACTGTGAGAGTTACAGTAGGGTGGCTCTGTGTCGCTTCCTCACTCATAATGTTCTGTCTTTGTCCTTCAAGAGGGTAAATATTGTTGAAATTTTGAGGTCCAACTTTTTCTGGTTATTCGGGGTCAATGGCGGCTGGAGTCCCTTCCATCAAACACCTTGTGGTTCGTCATAAAATAGAAATTGTTGTTCAGTGGAATCATGGGGGAAACCCTGCATGCCTGGGTGAAAGATGTCTGCCAAATAAAGAGAAAATTTATTTGGCAGCATTTAGAATCTCTATAAAGCACCAGCAGTGATATACTTCCTGGTTCTCCTCACCTCTGCGTGCCACTGATAAAATGTTTCCCACAATCAACTGGAGCACAATGATGCATTTGTCAGGAGCTAAAAAGTTGCATCATGGGACTGATGCTAAATTTAAAACATGTAAAGTTTGTGAATGTTCTGCTTTCATTGTTTCTTCACTCACACTGTGTATGTAGAAGTTTAGAGGAGCTGCTGCAGCAGCAGGTCAGGAGGCCTCACGAGGGAATCTACAGGTGTGCAGGCAGCTGGAGAACATACTGAGGACACCTGGTGGACAGATGAGGAACGACACAAACACATACACATTACAGACAATGGAGACAGAAAGAATAAACAACTTTTCAAACACCGATGTGACAGAAACATGCAACACTGTATTCAACATTTATTTTCTCAGACTCTCAGTTTTAATTACTGAAACCGAAAGAAAACACACAAAGTGATCACTGAAGTGTTTTCTTCAAACACAGACTGTAACTGTGTTTTCCAGCAGAAAAATCCAAAACACAAAGCTCATTATTACTTTTTTACCTAATATATATATAATATATTTTTTATGTTTTCTTGTCTGTTTTATAAAGGAAATTGATTATTTCATATATGTAAACACTGCCATCAGCAATTACTAATATACTGAATGTGGATAATATATATACAGTGCAATGGCGCCCTCTAGTGTTGGACAGTGAATAATGAAGCGCAACAGAAGAGAGGGTGATGAAGAGAAGATGCTGTCTCCAAATTATACTGTTCTGTTCAGGTAGTCAGGTTCTCTGTATTTCTCTCCTTGGGTTTTGGTTTTAGCATGTTTGAATTCTGCAATTTAAAATGTACAAATGGTTGTAATTTTATACACCGATTCAAATATTTTAGACTCACTATATCTAAAATGGGTCGATTTTAGGTCAACTAAAATAAATATATAAATAACAGATGTATTTCTCTACTATATATTGTCTACTAGACCTGGACTCATGACAAGACTCTATTGATCCCTAGATATTAACTATTATAATGAATTAAATAAAAATAAAACAAGAAATAGAATAGAAAACTATATACAGTTCATACATTACCTTACACTACAGAAGCGACTTGTGCCAAAGAAATCCAGTAGAAAGAAACACAAATGGAAAACCATAATGTTGCATATAATATACAGTATATAATATAATAAATATTATATAATAATAGAAAATGTAATTTAGTATTAGATATGTTACTACTCTCATAGTGATAATACTGGTAATGTATAACTGCAGACATGTAAAGGTGTCAGATACTGTGTGTGTAGGTTAATGTTACTGTTAATTAAATATCACAAAAAGCAGGATAAATGTTTTTGTTTGTTTTGGTTTTTTGTGTTCCTCGACCTTCATCCTTAATTTGTGTATTTCCTTATAAAATCCCGTGAAGGTTTCAAACACTCAGCAGATGTGCAGAAGAGAGACGTGTTGTACAAACCATTTAAAATCCAGCAGCAGATGCAGATAAACAGCACCGAAGAAACGCATTTAACAAACTTGTGCAGATGGGTTTAATGGCGCTGCTGCAGCATCTAAAAAACCATCCAGCAGATGTGCAGATCTTACACAGATGTCAAACCAAACTAGAAATTACAGTCTCGACTCCAGACGAACCTTCTGCTCAGACACTTTCATGTCATTTAAATACACTTTCAGCTCATAACTGACTTGAGTTTGAGCATTTAAATGGTAAAAGATCAAGTGTGTTGAGGTAGGAATGCAAAGTCAGACCTGTAGCTGCACTGCACCTGACTTCTTACCTGTTAACGACCTGTGCAAATATGTTCTGGAGGGATTACATGATGAGTTTCAGCAGTGACGCAACAGTGTGAAAAATGCCATGTGGACACTGGGTTCCAGCTGATTGTGATACTGCAGCTGAGAGAAAGCTGGGTGAAGATAAAAGATAAGGTGACTCCCACCCACCCACTCACTCACTCACTCACTCACCCACCGGGGGCTGAGCATGTCGGCAGGGAGAGAGCAGGTCCAGTAAACGAGTGAGATAAGCTGATAAATGTAAAGCGATGGCCTGAGGTAACACAGAGGTTGAATTACAAAGATTTCTGTTGCAGATCCTTTTATTTGTGAGAAGTGCTGCTGAATGTGATCGTTAATGAGGAACTTGTTGGTTTATTTTATTCTTCAGTCTCTATATCCGCTGTTTTTAGTGGAACTATTGTTTTCTGAGTTGAATCAAATGTTTTACTTTTACTTTAGATAAAGTGTGGAACTTGTCACTGTTGTAATTATTGTTATTTGTTGTTTTACTGTTGTTTGTATTTGTTGTTATTCTCTTGTTTCCTTTTTTGTCTTTGATTTTAAATTACATTGTTTTGCCTCGTCATGTTTACTCGATGCTAGTTGCTACCTTGATAGCGGCTAATGGGGATTCAAATAAATAAATAGATCCAAATAAATAAATAAAATCGAGTTTGGGTGTTTGGTTAAAAGTTGAATCTGTTAAGAGGAAGAGAAAAAGAAACTACTTCAGTGAAAATGTGGGAGGTGCTGGGTTTTTTTAAAAATTATTTGTACAACAAAAGTTTGCTGAGCACACACACTCTTTTGGTCCAAGCGCTGTTCAGCACAACCACACTTTCTATTTCTGGCCGGTGTTGGCGGCTGAGAGCCCCCCCCGCCCCCCCCCCTCAGAAGCACTGATATATTTCTGTTACAGTCTGGAGACTTGAACTGGCAACCCTCTGCCTCTGCACCACAGGTGTGCAGCGTGGGCTTATTCACAGATATGGATTACGTGCGGTCTTTCTGATGAAAGGCGGCGAAGAACCTGGCAACCCGGTTCCTGTGTTGCTGTTTCGGAGCGCTGTTTTGTTTCCAGGAGCGTCTCCAGGCAACCTGACCCGCACGTCTTTGGACTGAGAGGAAACTGGAGCATCCCGAGGGAATGCTGGGTATTCACCACCTTTCCCTTTTCTAGCTGTAATTCAGACCGATGTGGTGGGAGTGCACGCCACACACTACGCACTTCTTCTTCTTCACTGCATCACCACAGTCATGTAAATCTACACCTGTCATATCTACAAATAAAGGTTAAAATCCTATTGAATAGTCTTAGTAAAAATTATTTATTAATACTCTAAAGTCTATGAGGATTTTTGCCATGAAAAAGTCTGAGAAACACTTTCTTGCTGTGTGAAAAGGCCTCAGTGTTCATACACAGTACCTTACTGTGACTGATCTTACAGCCTGAATCTACAAGGAGCATCTCGACCGCGTGGGAATCCACTTTCTCTCGAGTCTGTTTTGTGACAGCTGGAGGTTTCACATCTGAAAGAGAAGATTTCAGGACAAAAAAAAAAAAAATTAACATCTACATTTCTACCTGTAGAGGTTTGGTTTTTAACCGTGGTGCTGTTTAGAAAAACTAAGGAAGTTTAAATGATCTAAGCAGAAATATTTGATGAGGTGGATCTATTTTAAAGTTTGCACACGTCCACACTTCCTGTATAAATCAAATCTGAACAGTGTGCAGTAAACCTCATCCAGTATTTACAAATCAGGACATTGTGCCAAGTCGTGAAACTCCTGCACAGTGTCTTCACCCTCAAGTTACAGTGAAAATACTGCAGAAGCTTAAGAGGAAAATACATATTTAAAATCTGTTCTTCACTATTAAAAAAACATCACAGTATTTGGAGAACACTCAGTGATAGAACCTCATAGTATTCACAGTAAAATCCTACATGGAAACTCTGACAGAGAATCAAAATGAAACTGTGACTTACAGCTTTTGCAGAACTGTTGCGTTTCTTGAGGAAAATGCCAAAAGGTTCAACTGCGGCCAAAGTCTTATTTTCTGGAGTTCCCCGAGAAGTCCAGCACAGCTCTGTGTGATCCGTCAGTGTGAAGCCCAGCCTGTGGATAACAATCAAAACATGGGGATGACAACACAGATGCTTCACCCAGTTTTTCCTACAGTCTAGCGACCAGTTACACCAATTCTCCCAGTGACCACAGCCCTCTTCTTCATGAGCACTAAAACATCTTTGACAGGCTGTTTACAATCCACAACAGCAGCTCCCATGAGTTTTAAACTCTAGTTCAGGAGGAACTCAAATTCAGATCAGATCCAGGGCGAGTGGATTAATTAAATGTATGAACACAAAACACAATGAGAGACGTGGCGTTTTCACTGTGTAACCAAGTCTTTAAACTCGGGCACAGACACATAGTTGAAACGCAGATTCCATTGATTTTGCAATAATTCTGAGCTGGTTTGTTGCAGTGGCTTTTTTACACTCTTCGAAATGGCTTCACTTTGATTACAAATTATGCAAATTGGTCTCATGCTATCTGCAGGAGGAAAATGAACATGTTTTCTTAATAAACACAGTCAACATTTTATTCAAGCTTCTAGCTCTTGTTAACTCCAACTTCCAGCAGCTAAAAGACGAGTGTGTGTGTGTGTGAAATGACGTGATAGCAGTGTGTTATTTATAAATAATCAGGATCAGGTCAGAGGTTAGCCGGGGAAAAGAAACAAAAACAACTGCTTGTTACAGCTCCAGCTCCGACGAGCTCAGTCCTGCATCAGCTCAACAGTCAGTAAAGATATAATGCAATTTTAATTCCGTAGACACCTTCAAACCCTCTCATGCATCGTGAAAACACATGATCCCAGTGAAAAATACACAGCGGAAAATATGAATAAACCCACACCGGTGTGATTCACAGAGCTTTTTGAGTGTGTGAGGAATAAGAACCAGGGATTTTGAGGGGAAAGGAGCGTTGGGTGTCACAGAGGTCGGTCCTCAGCGCTGCCGTCACAAAAGCACAAGTGTGGGAGGTTTCTTTTTTTTTTTTTTTTTTTTTTTTTTTTTTTATTTGCAATGATCTTTATTATCTCTTCCAGTTTTGGATGTGAAAAGAGGCATTAATTTTCTTTAATTAAATATCTTTTTAATAAAGAAAAAGCAAAAAAGTATTTACAAATTTTCAAATAAATTGTAATCAATGACTTGGGGTGGATAATTACAAGCACCTTCTGCCAGCTGAGGAGAGAAAAATATAAATACAGGGAAAAAACTGCCACTTTGTTTCAGAGGTGGGGGAAATTACATTAACATTTTTTTCTTTGAAAAAAAAAAAAAAACAAACAAAAGAAAAACAATCCTCCATCATATATTTACAGAACTCTCCTGAAATGCGTTTTTCACTCATGGAAGCAGAAAAGGCCTTAAGGATTCGTACTGTTAAACTCTACTTTTTTTTTTAAAGTCCTTTTTCATTAAAGTGGATTTTCGTCTCTATACTTTTTTTCAAGTTTTAATAACGATATTTTGTCATTTTTAAAATCCAACGTCAGGCTTTGTAGGAGGGTCGCTCTCGCTCTCCCTTTCTCAGTCCACAGTTTGTTTGTTTTCTTTTTAAAGCGCGGGAAACAAGTAAAACAGACACATAGGAGGGGGAGGGAGGAAGGGCATGGAGGGGGGGGGTTTATGCGGGGTGGGGGGTGGGCCCATGGCGTTCTTCACCCTCCATAAGCTCCCAGCCCACGACACCCAACTAAGAGCGCCACCCATTCAAGCGAGTTGAGGGGCGTCGGGGAAGCATCGTCGCCCCCCAGCAGCAAAATGGTCATCAATGTTCATCGCCCCTCTCCTCAGTGACGCCATCCTCGTGAAAGTCAACGTGAAATCAACAACCGTTCCTTGAGCTCCCGTCTGAAGCGTCCGTCAGACGGCTCGCGCCACTCCTCTTTGTAGTTTTCTATTTTATTATAAAACACACACTCCAATCATCCAACACTGGAAAAAAAAGAAAGAAAAGAAACGGAAAGCTAGCCGTCTACATAAGCGCATCATGTAGATCAAACACCGTACATGTGACACGACAATGTTGCTGCGTCATGTCGACATGATAAAGGATGAATTCATCAAAAATATAGATGTGAACAGCCTTTTTAAGTGTTTAATTTTTTTTTTTTTTTTTTTTTTTTTTTTTATATCTGTCATTAAGCAAAGTGTCTTGAATAGTGTTGCCGTGGCGAGGAAAAACCATCTGAAAATCGATAAACCTCAGAAAAAAATAAAAATAAAATATAAAAAAAAAAAAATACTGAAGGAAACAGCATCATCTCCCACGGCTTGTAACTTCTCAGCATTCGCTCTCTGTCATAACTATTCTCTCTATTTAATCCTGTATTCTCGTGTATTTCAAAAAAGACATTCGGTTGCGCAAAGAAAACAAACAAAAAGAAAAAGAAAAAAAAAAAACAACCTCAAAAAAAAAAGTAACAAAAAAAGAAGAAGAAAAAAAAAAAACATAAAAACAACGAAAAGAAAAAAAAGTAACATGATCGAATGTTCGATCCATAATACAATCTCTCCCAGTTGAAGAATTTTTTTCTTGCTTTTTTTCTGTTTATGCAGAAGGATTTTGCTGATTCAGATTCGTCTGAATCATCCACAGAACATTCACTTTCCCCAAGGATCCTCTCTGAGCTCCCACCAGTTCTCCCAGCAGTTCTCTGGGGGTAAACAGGGGTGGGCGGGGGAGTGGGGGGGGTGTTTTTTTGGTTGGGGGTGGTTGGGGGTGAGGGGGTGGTGGTGGTGGTGGTGGTGGTGGGGCCTAGCTGTTGTCGGACTCGTCCTCGGCCTCGCGGAGCCAGGTAAAGAAGGCAGTGACGGACTTGAGGGCCACGCCCTTGCCCTGCTGCTCGGCGGGGTCTTTGCTAGACTCCCACTTGTAGAAGGCCTCCTCTTTGATCACGTCCTCGTCGTAAAGAGTGTCAAAGAACATCCGCAGCAGATCTGACGGAGGGAGGAGAGAGACAGGAAACAGATTTCATAACAATTTAAACGAAAATTCAAAACAAGTTTCACACCAAAAAGCTTCACAACAACCATTTTTCAGAATTCACATCTGAGCATTTGTCTTGTTTTTATCAGAATTTGTTATTTCTGATATTTAGGGGGGCGTCTGGAAGTGATAACAAATAACATGAGCTTGAATGAGCCACTCACTGGCAGGTTGCTCCATCTGCACCATGAGGGCCTGCAGGGCGTAGAGGGCCTGCAGCTCCTTCTGCTCATCCTTCAGGTATTTCTGCAGCAGCTTGGCTCTCTGCTTGATCTGCTCCCCGTCCACCTTGTAGGGGTTCTCACCTGCACAGGTAAACGTTAGGAAAACTTCACTTAGCAGGACTTTGAGGGAACAGTCAGCGAGTTGGGACCGACTCGACATGTTAAAACTGGACAATATCTACGACTAACTACTGTCTGATGAATGTGAAGAGAGCAGGTGGACTCACAGATGACTGCTGACTGGCAGATGCAGGTCATCAGAGCTCTGACAAACATGTTGGAGGACGTCTGCTGCTCGTCCAGGTTCGCCTACGCACAAGAGAAACATCTGTTAACACAGCTGGAGGTGATCTGATCGAGAAAACGAAGAAATATTCAACAAAAATAGGGATTACTTGAGTAACGTATGACGTCAAAACACAAAAAAATGATCGGTATCGGCGGCAAAAAAACGTGATCTAAATAAGAAATATAATAATAATAATAACAACAAAATAATAGTGGAGCATGAAGCTTCAACAGGCTGAGGAAGTGGATGAGACAGAGGCAGGAATATGAACCTCGATCCAGTCAAAGATCCTCTGGTTGTCGGCCTTGTCCTGGATCAGTCTGTCCAGCTGTTTGCTCAGCTCTGCAGAGCTCAGCTCCTTCTTCTTGCTCTTCTCCGACTCGTCGCCGAGCGTGAACTCCACATTCTACAGAGAGAGAGAGAGAGAGAGAGAGAGAGAGAGAGAGAGAGAGAGAGAGAGAGAGAGAGAGAGAGAGAGAGAGAGAGAGAGAGAGAGAGAGAGAGAGAGAGAGAGGCATCGTGATTACCTGTTCAACATATGGCTCTCGTCACCTCGACTCACTCAAGCTCTCATTCAGCACACGGAATAAAAACTCAAGATTCCACTTTTACGTGACCGAGAAAACACAACTCAAAGGTCAGACTACAATCTATTGTTGCTTAACTCTGAATTTTTGAGCCCCATCTTTCAGTTGATGATAAACCCAGCGGGTGACCTCTCACCTTTTCTGTCACAAACTTGTTGACGTCTTCATCCTCAGGCAGGAAGTCTTTCCACTGGAGGCCTGCCTCTCTCCACATTGTGCCCGCCTTCTTATGGCTCTGATGGAGCGAGACACACACACACACACACACACACAGTTATAGACTGATGGACACTCACTCATTACATTAAGACTAGCATTCATCACTGCCACATGAACTGATTCCTTTTGGTGCTTACGAACGAGAATGGTTGAATTCAGAAACAGTGATCAGCTTTAAGCGTTAGCTACTGGGAGTTTAAAGCCTTTAGCAGTCAGAAGAAAGTCTTGATATAATATAGATAAAGTTGTGACACTTCTCACCATTCCTTTGCAGAGTAAAGTGAGGATGTGGACCAGCAGGACTCCGGCTATCCCCAGAGGGATCAGAGGCTTTGAAATCTCCCTGGAGACCAAACAAATGAACAAATAAATTGAAAACAGCCCAAAACTCACTCCCGCCTCCTCTGACGGATTTCTCTCCCTGACACACCCGGGGCTGAAGGGGGTTTCAGGCACTGACCTGAAAAGCTCTCCCATGGGGATTCCTCCCTCATGGAGCATGGGAGTGATCAGCTCTGCCAGGTACAGCCACATGTGGGGGATGTCTATTGCCATGTCTTCAGCCACCTCCAGGATTTCCTGAAGCCTGAAGACACACGGTGCAAAGTTTATTCAAGGATTCAAGAATATAAATAAATAAATAAATAAAAATAAAGTTAAAAGTTACAAAACAGATGGAGGAAAAAACAGAATGGCACCACACCGACACAAACGTATGGAAATTTCTCAGTTTCTGCAGCTGCTTTACATTTGTTACGTCTCAAGAGAAATTCACAAGCTAAATCCAGCATTTTCCCCCGTGGGCTTCTCTTCATTTTAAATCCTGTTGTAAACACTTTATCAGCTCACACTTCAAGCTCTGAAATTATGTATCTCACAGAAGAATTTGGTCCAATATTAATCTGCCCTCGGCTTCGTCCTTATGAGCTCCGTACTGACCCTTTGTAGTACTGCTGTGTGGGGAGGGTGCCGGTCTTCAGGAGCTGGTGCAGCAGCACGCCCATGTGCTCCCTGGCGATGGTGCTGCGCTCCAGCGTCGACTCCAGACCGTTTCGCACGAACACGAAGAGCAGCTGAGTGCTGTTCATCTCCTGCACGCACTGCAGCGCCTCCTGTTGGGACAGAGAGGGACACGCAGACAGCGGTGAGCGATGAGATGGTTGTAATGGTATTTTATTGATAGATGCTTCTCCGTTTGTTGCTGCCGCTTCAACCGACAAACCACAGGCTGACTTTTATTGTGAAGCAGCCACAGGAAATGCGCCGAGGTAAGAGAGTGTCACAGCTGCGTGTCGAGCGCGTACCTTCATGTCGTTGATATGCAGGTACTCCTCGATGATGGCCGTGGACTTCTTCTCCAGCTCTTCCTCAGTCAAGGCAGGCTTGGTGGGGGTCTGGGGAGGTGGAGGGGTGGCAGTTGTCTCCCGCTTCACTGCTCACACACACACACACACACACATTATTTCTTATAAGTATAATAACAATGTATGAAATGTTCTTGCCCAGAAAGATTTTCAATTTCAAGTTTTAAAAATCCCATTTAAATCGTGCCGCCGCGTCACGCCACCGACCATTCTCTTTGCTCCTGGCTCTCTCTCTGCTGCCTCGGTCTCTGTCGTCCGTCATGCTCGCCACGCGGCGGACGGGATCAGCCGACCCGCGCTGCTCTCTCTCGCGGCTCCGCTCCTCGTTCTCCCGGCTGAAGCTGCGCTTGGTGACCTGCAGCCGGTTGCGATCGCGGTCGTCCCTGCGGTCGTCCCGCCGGTCGAAGCGGTCGCCGCCGCGGTCGAAGCGGTCGCCGCGCTCTCGACTGGAGCTGTTTCTGCAGAAGGACGGAGGGAGAGGAAAGTCTCATTATAATACAAACACCACAGGGAACATTTTTAATGGCATCTCTGCTCCGTCAAGTGGAAAGGCTTCCTGTTGCGTGTCGCTGTTGCTCACCTCTGAGGAACTCGTCTGTCTGAGTCCAGCGAGGAGGACGAAGGCTGCTGCAGGGCTGAGAACCTGTTCAGAGTGCTGGTGGTTGGACGGCTGCCTGACTCCGAGCCTTCGGGATGAAAACACACACAGAGCACATGTTGAGTTTCAGCTCTGAAGTGTCCGACTAGATGATGTGTAACCGCGTCAGTCTGGGGGAAACCTACCAGAATCTGCAGGTTTGGCACTGGTGCCACCGCTGCTGCCCTTTCCCCAGCTGCCCCATGTGCCTTTACCTCCAGGGGCAAGCAACTGATTGTTGAAGTCAAGAACAGGAGTCTAGAAAGAGGAGACTGGTGGTTAAAAACAAGCTACCTGCAGGAAATAACAACAATGGCATCTAACAGATGTTTTAACAGATTTCCCATTTCAGGTGATTCATCATGTGAAAATGTCCCTCTCCTCCTACCTTAGTGATTTTACTAAGGCGAGAGGTGTCAATAGGTCGGTTCTTGGAGATGGGCACGGTGTTCCAGCCCTCGTCCTGGGGAGGAGCACCGCGGCCTGGGGTGTGAGGGCCGCCACGTCCCCCGGGACCTCCTCCGCCCATCCTGCCACCTGGGCCTCCGCCCAACTCCTTCTTGGAGATGAGCGCTTGCTGCACCTTCATCTGCTCCCTGTGTTCCTCCAGCTCGGCATCTTTGTGGATCTGGTCGATGGTCTTGGGACCCTGGTCGCCTCGCCGGGGCACCCAGTTGTTCTGGGATGAGGGAGGGGAGAGAGATGGAGGGTTGGAATAAACATGTAAATAAAATAAAAAGTTTAAAAACTTAAAATATTACTGTTATTTTTTTTGTCCATATAATTAATAAAGAACTGTAAGTGTAAGTATTTCTTATTCTGACTGAGACAAAAGCATCTTGGATCATTTGTCTCTTTAAAAATGACAACACTGTCCAACTATCATGACTGTGGTGTTCACGAGAGAGACAACAATTCAAAGGGATCAAGAGACTGACATCCTTAACGTTTCTCTTCAGCTTGTGCCTAAAAAGGAAATAACAAAGGATACAGTGTGTTTCACAGTTAAATTGGGCCAATGTGCTGACTGGGAGCAGCTGATTTTGGCTTGTAAAAAAACCCTGAAGACAGCAGGTTTTGAGGTTTTGTAACACTGTGTGGGTGGGACCGGGAGCCTAACGACAGGACTGCAGCATTCCTACAGAGAAATAAAGCTTCGACACAACTCGACTCAACTGGCTTTACAAGAAAGAACTGAAATAAGACGGAGGAAGTAAAACAAAAATGTACTGGAAATGACCACGAGACACAAACAAATGACAGCACTACATGTTCTATTAAATGAACTGGTGTTAATGCAGCCAAATGTCGGCTGATTAACATGCAACTACAAGTTGTCTCAGCCTATGGCACAGAGCAGCTTTGTGTTCGGGGGCTGCCCTGCATTAAAGAGCTGAGGAAGACGATTCTTTTCTTAGCCCATTTACGAGACTCACACAGGCCAGGGCTAAAGGACCAGTGTGGACGTCTCTGGGGGCTGTGAGCAGCAACATGCACCGTCTCAGACTACATCACACCCACAAAGATACGACCAAAACAAGAGGAAAAGGTAATAAATGAAAGGAGAAGATGGGTCTTCAAATTCAGCCGTCGCACTCACAAAAACAAGAACTATAACAAACATTTATTCTTGGACAAAAAAAACAAAAAAAAACATGAACAAGCCCAACAAGATATGACAGATACTGTACTCAACTGCCAATGCAATAAAAAAAAAAAAAAGAGAAATGATCAAACCTCCACACTGTGACATTTAGTCATATTTCCAAATAATATGGTCCAACGCTCAGTTTTAATGTGTTCAACTGGTGCGTTCACTGTCACATTTTGCTGCTACTGGTTCATATGGAGTTAATTAGTTATTCATTTTGGTGAATGATCATTTTAATATTGAATGTGTGACTCGTGGTCTGCTTGGATCTGCCCACTTTCCTTTAGTTGTCTATAGAGATGGGTGTCCATTTTAAAGGTACTACTACTTTTATGGATCAGGTGCTTTAACGGTACTCTAATCTTTTCTTTTTGTTATTTTGTAAGAGAGAAAAAAAAACAAAAATCGAATTAAGAACAGAATAAACATTGCTTATTTTCTCATATGTACTCGATTAACAGCGTGACAGAACTTTTATGTCGCAAGAACAAACAGGAAATCTATTTTCTTAAATTTCTCAAGTACCGAGAGCAGAGCCGATGATGCCGGAGCTTATTGATACTCCGGTCTTTAATAAAATGTAGTTTAATACAAGGTTTCGGTACCGATCGCTATCGTGTGTTTGTGTTTGTGCTGCGTCTGCGAACTCACCCGTCGCAGGTCCAGCACATCCTGCAGCATGAAGCGGATCCTAGAGGTGGTCTTCCTCTCCTTTATTATTTTCTCCATCTGATTGAAGTACTGGTCCATACGAGGCTGAGGACAACCACAACAGTTTTATAAGTGTTGAGTTTCTGTGTTACGTATATGCGTATTTTCCTCTTTATCGCACTCTATAACCGCGCGGGTATCGTACCTTGGCCTTCTCAAAGTCTAGGTCCTTGCCGATGGTGGACAACAGTCTACACAGGCACTCCAGGGACTCCTCGTCGTGGTTTTTGAGCAGCTTTACAATGCAGTCATGCATGATGACCTCTGTGAGCATCTTAAGCTTGAACAGCTCACCGATGAACTTGATGTTACCCAGCGAGCGCCTCCTGGCCTTGTCTTTAGCATCTTCTAGTTCCTCAACGAGCCGCTGCTTCTCCTCCTCCTACACGGAAAGATGTAGGAATTGCAGAGGAGGGAGGGTTAGCTTTACACCTCTGAAACTTTTCAGATATTTAACACAAAACTTCACAGTTTGGAATATAAATCTGATGTTGTAGCAAGATTTGTAGTTGCTTTTGAATACTCCCCCATCACAAACCCAAGTTTAACTATCGACACGACTTCCTTTGTGCCTAACTGAGAAACCCAACCCACGTTTCATAAGGCATTACTATACCCCTGGTGCAGCATCCAGCTCCTTCTGCTTCTTCTCGAAGTTTTCGTCGTCATCTTTGTCCTTTTCAAACTCCTTCTGGCATCGATTGAGCAGCAGCTTGCGGAAATTCACAGTGACTCCCGGCTTATCTGTGGTTTGGACTTTAAGCTGCAAAGGAAAAGAAAATGGAGATTAGCATTAAATAAAAGGAAAAGACGGGGGTTAATGTAGTGCAGTTCCTCAATCCCATCACTTGGATCAGTGGCCCAGACACGTGGCACTTATTTCAGGTCGTCACTGGAGCCCGGCAGAGGTATGTGTAAACTGGGACTGCCATGATAAACACCGCTGCGAGAGAACAGTTCTGTTTGCTGCCCACAGTGTGGAGGCAAAAAAAAAAAAAAACAACACCAGCCACGGGAATCATGTTTTTCCTACATTTCGTCCCGTCAAGTCATTGCCCAGGAGTTATTTCTTCCTAAATATTTGTGAATCACAGAAACACTTCCACTTTATGTTCCTTCCTCGAGCCATTTCCCCCCATTTCAAATGTTTCTGGTCAACATCTAGCTGCGTTAAAAACATTCACAGGCTTCATTTTGAAGATTTTCAGTTGCCATCTAATGACCGCTTTTCCTTTTCAGCAACTTGTCGCTGTCGTTTCCTGGCAGCATATCCGTAATAGGTCTATACGCAGCGGGGCAATCAATCAGTTTCCTTATCAATTACATAGCTTTTATTAGCCTGTGGTAACGGGTCCCGGGGGTGATAAGATGCAGCGCTCCAGTGCTGATTACCCATCAGCCTCACAGCGATATGACAGGAAGCAGACTGATCAATCCAGTCTTTATTTGGAGGTGATGATGTTGTCTATTGGTTTTGGTTTTTATTGTCACACATGGGATTTACTGAAAGAGAATGACTAATACTCTATATTCTAGCCCCATGTTGACAAAACCAAACAATGCTTGGCTTGTGTGCGTTTAGTTTAGTCTCAAAAGAAATGTGTTCTCTGAGGTTTAAAACATCATCATGCAGGATTTATGCCTTTTATGTGAGAAACAAAATTTACCAATTTATCATTTAACACGCCGTATCAAAGCGAGACAGCTTTGCTCTCTGTGCACAACTGCAGTAAACACGTAAACCACCAAAGTCCTACAGTAAACACTGAAGCTTATTCGACACATATTTGGATATGGCGAGTGGGCACTACTTACCCCCATAAGGCAGCGGCACATGTTGGCATAGGCCACCGAAAAGTCTGGCTCGGAGATGGCCTTTTCGAAGGTGAGATCTATGACTCCTTTCAACCTCTCCTCAGTGTCAATGGTCAGTTCCGTCACCTGTTTCATTAGCTGTTGGAACTTTTGAGGGGTCAGTTTGTTGAGGATGCTGCGGACCCGTTTGAACAGGTCCTGGGTCTTGCCCTGCTCAGAGTCGTCGATCTCCTGCGGCGGCGGCTCCTCAGCTCCACGGCTGCGAACGGATTTCTTCACCGATGGCTTCCAAGCCTTTTCCGCCTTGTTCAGCTGCACGTCGTCATTGAGTGACATGCTGGTGATGATTTTCCTCGGCTCTTTCCTCTGGATCTGCTGCGAACGCCGTGGACCGCCGACTCCCATTCCCATACCTGGAGGCTGGAGGAAGAGACGGAGATGTCATTTAGTTTCTAGTCTGTGATATTCAAGTGCAGATCTCCTGGATCACATTAACAAAATGTTGACTTACTGGTCCTCTGCTTCCTCCTCCCATGCCAGGCCGGCCAAGGTTGGCGAAGGAGGGCGTGAAGTCGGGACCACAGTTCATTCCTGGTAGACGGCTGGGGTCAAGCTGTCGCAGAGGAGTCTTATTCGCCTGGACAGAGAAAACAAACGGATCAATTTATGTGAAACAAGGTGGAACCAACTTCAAATATTTGCTAAGATGTGATGTTGCCGTTACGTTTTTCTATGTCAATCACATCTCAATGTTTCTATCATGTTCAAAAACCAAGCAAGGAAAATGAAATGAAACTAAATTATTTGCACGAGACAAAACTTGTGAAGGAAAGTGTGAGTGGTTGCACCTTGTCTAGGACGACATCACTGATGGCTGGCAGACCCTCAGGCTTGTTCATGCTGGCTGAGATGAACTGGAAGCCCAGAAGGAACTCCCTGTCGTACTTCTTCTTCTCTTCTGGGTTAATTGGTTTCCATTGTTCTGAAACAAGAACATCAAACAGAAAATAACCAGGATGTTCTTTCATGGAAGACATTTTTGGGAACTCGAACTTTCACGGTGTTTTTTTTTTTCCCCCCTCCCTCAGTAGAAACTCAGAATGAAACAAGGACCATATAAAGCCAAGCAGCAGAGTGGAGGACAGTAAATGATCTGAGGTCAGTGTCAACTGTAGATAACGTCATCCCCCAAAGTGTCCACAAGGTGGCAGATAGAGTAGCAAATGAATGAATTTATAAAAGAAAGAACAAGACAGTGTGGATACATTAAAGTATTTCATAACTTACACTTTGACTGTAAATGCAGATGTACCATTTTGTGTTTTTGGCAGTTATATAAAAGAAAAAGCTGGTGTCATGAAAAGTGTCATGACTCACCATTCACCTGAGCAATTTTAAGTTTCCATCACATAACTATCGTTTTCCACTGAAGCCTCATATCAGCAGAAGCGCAATAATGTAAAATGCCCCTCCCGTGTTGTCAGTGGGGCAAACAAACTAAGTCAACTGACACACAGATAAGTCACGAACGTAACCGAGATAAGATCATTGTTCAAACTGAATTGTCAGCGTAAGCCACTGAAAGGCATCAAGGTTCAAAGACCCACCTTCTTTGTACTGGTACTTCTTGTCAGTGGCCGTCGACTTGGGAGCATCTGGCTGAATGTTCTCAGCATCCAGCTTGTCCTCCTTGTCCTCCCAGGTCAGGTCCGCCTCCTCCGGGGCAGGAGAGGAGGCAGCAGGGGGCTGGGGCTCTGGCGCTGGGGCAGGGGCGGGCTCGGGCTCCGGTGGGGTCACTACCTGCTCCTGGGTCCGAGACGGAAGCGGGATTAGGACAATCAAATAGATTAACCCTGGGAGGCTACATTTGGAGGTTGATTTGGATTATACTCTGAGTGAAGGATTAATTCAGGTTATGGAAGAGCTGTGGACTCATTAAAACTGGCAGCACAAGGAAATGAATGAATAAATGCATTACTGCACACACACACCTCTTTAAAGGCATCCAAGAGGTCTCCCACTGCCTCCTTTTTGTTCAGATCCTTCATCTTCCTCTTTTTCTTTGGCACAGACACAGCAGCTACAGGAAGGAGGACAAACGCCGTCACACTCAGATCAGCGAAAAGCATCTCTGGAAGATTCAGGACTATCATATGTGATTCAGGAAAACAGAAATCAAATACACAAATAGAGGTTAGTGACTGACCTTGCATAGTAGTTTCTACAGGGGTAACCGTCTGGGGAGGAGGGACGTCCTCCCTCTCCTCTGCTGCAGGAGGGGGAGGAGTGGGCACTGTTTCTGGGGCGCTGTCGGCTATGGAAACCGTCTCTGCAGGAGATGGCGTCTCCTCCTTGGCAGTGGACTGGGGCACTGGGGTATCTTCCTTGACATCCAGGGTGACCGGAGTAGCCGCGTCTTCTAACTCAGCCTGGGCCGCCGCTGCTGCCTGGACGACCGACTCAGCAGGAACCTCCTGGACAGCGGGTGTGGGTGCAGGTGCGGCCTGGTCAACAGGTGCAGGTGTGGCTTGGACAACCGGTGCAGGTGCCGCCTGACTGATATCTGTGGAGGTCTGTGTGACGGGCTGCTGGCTGACATCGGGCTCAGCGATGGGGCTGTCGTCGTGCTCGGATGTGCTGACAGCGGGGGCCTCGGGGTCTTGAGGGGCAGGCAGCGGCAAGCCGTTGGGAAGGCGGAGCTCCTCGGGCTGAGCAATGGGAGACTCCGGAGGAGCCTCCAGGTGACTGGGTGGCGACATGACCGACAGCTGCTCAGGCTCGACCGCTGCTACACCGTTAGTGGTGGAGGGAGGGGCAAGAGGTGTGTCCAGAGAGGCAGCTGCCTCTTCTGCTTTAGTCTCCACCTCTTTCTCCACCTCCTCCTCCTGCTCTTCTGCAGCCTTCTTGTCTGTTTTGTCTTGTGCAGTCGAGGTGGGGGCGGGGTCGGGGAGGGGTGCAGGGTAGGCCGGCACCTCAGGCGCTGATTGAGGGGATGGAGTGCGTTCCCTTGGAGGCGGGGGAGCGTCCATCACATCTGCAACAGGGGCGCTGGGTGCAAGGGTGGAAGTAGTGTTGAGAGGGGCGTGCTCTGCTTCTGATAGTAGAGGGGGCGCAGGGGGCTTAGTGTTCGTGTCAGAGGATGTAGCCTCTGCAGGGGTGGGGTCACCCTTAGAAAGTTCAGGGGTCTTTGACAGAGGAGGAGGCGTGGGTTTACCTCTGTCATCTGAAGGTTCAAAAGTCAGACAAGACACGTTATTAAGACTGCCGACAAAATGTTGCATATACTAACTGCTCAATCCACTTCATGAGTCCATTCAGGTTTTAATATTCTACCTTTACATGAACCATGGACATGGATCGCATTCACAAAAAAGAGTATTGTAGTTTCAAACAGGCTGACTCAGGAGAAAGGCTTTAAAGGCTTCAGACCCCCCCCCCCTTATATCCTTCCAGTGTCAGATTGAGTGGCTGCATTTGATGATTTCTCTAACTCGGAAAACTGTGGAGGTGAAAAGGTAAGCAAGCGTTTGAACTCGTCTCTCTAGCTCTCTCTGTTTTTACATTCTTTAAACAACTATTTATCTCCACATTTAAACAACGATCACGACGACTTTCCACCCCGCCTTCTTTCAGAACAGCTCCTCAACACTATCTTTTCTTTTCTGGCATGACTAGCTCCTTTAAAAATCAAAATGCTACACAAAAAGATATATATGTTCTCTAGATCGCCACATCCTACAGATCAGAAGAGCACGATCAACCAAACGTCCGTCCGCACACTCGCCACAATGGAAGCCACAATATACTTGATACCGTCACGGTTCAACTCACGGGTCCCTATTATCCAGCCGAACCGTTACAACAAGTAAGCTCACAAAATGTCGACTCATTTATTTTAATTAGGTTCAATCCTCTATTAACCAGTCACTGTGAATAAGCTCATCCATGAATCATGAGGTCAAACATAGTAACAGGGTCAACCCGTCACTCTCTCTCTCTCTCTGTCTCTCTCAGCTTAAATGTCCATTCGTCAGTAAAAACTCGCTCTTAACAGTAAATCGATCTAAAGAGGAAGCGATTAGCTGGGAACATTTAAGTGTCATTTCCAAGCAGTAGGATTACATGCTTTGAGGATTTCAAACCTTAAAAGGCTAAATAAAAGATAACAGCAGTTTCGAAAATGGAAATAAGTAAGAACATGTTTTATTCTGTATAAATATTACAGTAATTGTTCAGCACAAAAAAAAAACTGATCCCTGAACGATATACCAATAAAACAAAAAGGCTAAATAAAACATTGTGTCTGTGTCATAAGCAGAATTAGCAGCTGAAGTAAAATATGAACAATATGAAAAAGAGATCGTACTTATATCTTTGTGTGAATATGTTTGAGGTTCTGTGCATGTGGCACTCACCTGGTCTGACCAGTGCTGGTGTAGCGGCAGCTGTGACGCTCTCACCGTTGGCCTGCGCCACTGCTGTACTTTCTGATCCAGATATGGCTGTCTGTTGGGAGACATACACACACCAAATCATGAGGTATGACCTTTGTGGTGAGGACAACACAACTTTTTCCACTTGACGAGAGGGGGGGGGGGGGGGGAGTCTTGTAGTAGTAACATGTGTATGAGAGCTGGGAATCTGTAGTATTTCCCATGAATGAATTCTTGTTTTAGAAGTGCCATCAAGGTCTAATCTGACATTTAAACTGAAGAAAGTATAAGAGACGGTTTTGATGCTGACAACTATAGAAGACACCTTGGTGAACTACACCGTCACTGTGTCGTAATTTGAATGAATAAGTGTTGGTAAACCACTGATCCCGTCTCCAGCTGCACGGATCTGATATTTCTGTGTTGTCACTTAACTAATTTAACTTAAATTAAATGCTGCAACAGACGCTGTGTTAACTGTGTTTGGTTGGGGTGTCACGGTTTTGTAGCTCACCTGTGGTGGGGTTGGGGTAGAGCCACTTCGGCCCCCTGACATAATCTCCTCTGTAATGTCTCGACCTCCTTGGTTAGGGTCTCTTATTCTGATCTGTGGAGAGAGAGAGGGAGGAGATCAGCTGTCAGGGAGGTAAAACGAGAAATGACAGGAAGGAACGTGGAGAAGTAATACATCTAGAAAGGTAGGAGAATCACTTAGGTAATGCAATAAAACTGGCTGTTTCTCTACTTCAAGTGGAGGAAGAGTGAAAAAAGAAAAAAAAAAAAGGAGGAGTAACATGTTAAATAAGTCGCCTTCCCATGATGCAACGCCCAGCCCTTTCTGTGTCCTCCCTCTCGCTCGCTGCCTCTCATTCAATGAAAGCTACATTTCTCGCATTCTGAATACTGAGGTACACCAAATCCAAACACTAACCGCCGTGCAAATTCCTCTGCTGCACAACTGAGCATGCTTCAACCTCTTAGTCACCAGCAAAGCCGTCTGACTGAGCGAGAATCGAGTTAAACCGACTTTTGAGCCAAATGGTCAAACGAATTCCACCGCTAGTTCAAGCTGTTGTGAAAATGCCTGACTCTCATGAAGGCAAAGCACAATCAGGCAGTTTTTCCTGTGTACACACACACACACACACGGAGCTGTCATGAAAACACACACACACACACACTCACACGCACACACACACACAGAGCAGTCAGGCAGAGAGAGAGAGAAAAAATGAGTGAAAATCAGATCACTCGCTCATAAGGAGTGCCCATACATTGCAAACACGTGTTTCCTGGTCAGGACTCTTTTTCCTCTCACTCACACTCTACATACTTACTTTTGGAAGTCGGAGCTGTCATGAAACTGGTATGAGCCAGAAAGCTAGAAAGTGACGCACAGTCACTGGACACAGGATTTTAAGTGCACAAAGTTAACGGTGAGCTTGTACAACACAACGCTCTCCGGCCTACTTTTGACTTTAAGAACAACAATATTTGCTCGTGGCTACTGACCTTTACCTGGGATCAGTCTGTCAGCAACTCCTCTCCCGGAGCATTACCAACCCTAGCAGGCCTCTCTCATCCTGGGGCTGGAGTAGCTGTCCCAGTTGCGCTTGGGGCTGGACTTTAAACCCCTGCAAAGCAGGATGGCGGGTGAATGCAGCCAGCGTAGTTTTACCTCAGCTCAACTCACACACATCCAGGGTGAGCTACACGCCAGCAGAACGGGACAGGAGCTGGGCCTGGCTGTCAGTAAGCTAGCTAGCAACTTGACTCACTCCCTCCCTTTCTCATACGCTGAACAGAACAGGGAGGGGGGAAAAAAAAAAGGATAAAGCGACTGGCCTTGTAAAGCTATGGTATTGGAATGCGCACCCCCGCCCACAGAGACTAACAGACAGTTAAAGGGGCCGGAGTGTGAAGGAGGGGCAGGGTAGGGGGTAATGGGAGGGTTTCCAAGTGGAAAAAAAAAAATTTACCGTTATCAAATGAGCTGCAGCTAGCACAAGAAACTCCCCCTTTTCCTTATTCTCTTTCTCTGCTCTGTCATCCTGAACACTCAGGTTTCTCCTCAGATTTTTTTTTTTCAGGCTCACCCCTTCTGAGAGCAAAGGAAACCAGCGGAGGAGGAGGAGGAGGAGGAGGAGGAGGAGGAGGGGGGTGCCACAGCAGCAGAGGAAGGCTGGTTGGTTAGCCCTTCCGGCTCAGAAGGGGGAGGAGACCGATGGCCACGTGGAGCTGAGCTATGTGCTGACATGTCCTTCACCCCCCCCCCTCCCCTCTGGGTTTTCTCTTTGACACACAGTGAGAGAGAGAGCAAGAGAGTAGAAAAGTAGGAGGAAAAAAAAAAAGGCAATTTGCAAAGCTACAGCTTCTGCATGTCACCAGGTACAAAAAGGGCGAAAACTGGGTAGAAAAGGTGCAGCTAAAAATACGTCTGCCATTGGCTGGAAAATACTTGAATACTCAATTTAAAATACAGAAAGTTGAAACACACAAACGTCCTTTCTTTCTCTATCTGACTTATATGCAACTACATAGAGGTTCCATACCTTTGAACAGCAAAGCAGCCTTGAAGTTCTACACACACAGTCCTGTAAATTGCTACTAAATATCTACCTGCTCTCTCCAAGTGAATCGCTCCCAAAAACCAAGTATGCAAAGCTCGTGGTGTGTACTTAAACACACAAATGCCTTTACATAGTAAAGTACAAATGTCCCTTATGCAAGCAGATTTGCGGTACAGTTCTTCTGTCTGTCATCTTGGCTTTACTGTGGGAGTTTTACATTTTGTGTGGATGTGTGCGACAGACACAGCGAGTGTGCTCAGGACCTTGGAGCCAGTGTTGTAGCACAGTCGGGGCCCATGGGAACGGGCCAAAGTCCACCCCAGGCGACCACAGTCGCTGATAACCAGCCAAGTTCCCTGGCAGGAGGGACCCAGGCATCATGCAAGTCTTGAGGCAAGAGAACAGAGTCCCAGCACTGAACACTAAGATCCTTTTCCAGGTAATACTGCGAATAGATTCAAGGATTCATACTGTACCAAGACTTAATAGATGAGGGGTTCTACATAGAAATAAAGACTTCCGATAATGTCATTTATTTAACGTTTCGGGAAATTTAATCAGATGAAGACAAACAAATATTTAAGTTCCAGCCTCCATAAAGTAAAACAAACCTGAGTCAGTCAGGCCAAAAATTAACCACAAACCCACACAAAATATGGTAAAAGCTGCAAACTAGACAAAACCAGTTTGAAGACACATTAGCACAGATGATAAGGAGAGCAATCAAGGAAAATCTATGCAAATACAGACATAGGCAAACCTGTTCACACAGCGCAAGGTTTGAGGCTCTCATGATTTTACAAAGACTCTTATATGCCTTTATTTTATATATGAAAATCAGAAAACTAAAATGTGCTCTACAAGGCGACAGGGAGACGGCTGCAATCTTTGGCTCAACAAAGTCAGTTTCATCTTGTGAAACAGGTTGAAAAACGGCTTTGCAGAAAGCAGAATATTTGTCATTCTAACTGAGGAATCAGGAAACTTCTCTTGAGAAAAACCAGCGGCTTATATTTGTGACTCGAATGAAACCATCAGCCCAGAAGTCTCAAATGTAAAAAAAAAAAAAAAAAACGATGATTACATGAGAGGCACAAACTGGGGCTTCGCTTCACAGAGAGCTACCACATACCAGGCGAGGGCCATCTTAGAGAGCAAAGGAAACACTAGACATACTGTAGAACTGGGGAATATGTCGCACAGCAGCTTAGTCTTACAGAACACCAAGTTAAGGTCGAGTTCACCACTATCTATTTCAACCAGTAAACTGAACTCTATGTGCAGACTGAAGAATGACTCTAGAATCTTCTTCAGAGAGATTGCAACACAACAGGCCAGGTTTTATTATCTCAGTCCCATCAAGTCACTGGGTTACTGAGGAAAAACTGTATTACTTCTTAATATTACTGCAAGACTTTTACGCTGAAAAAAGGTGAATAAAAAAAACATTAATTTTCCCTTTCTGCCAACAGAGACTTAATAATATACACTGACTGGTAACTTGAATACAAGCAGTATCTAGCAAACGTTTATAAGTTCTGCTTCCATACTGCATAAAGAGTACTCCGCTGGTTTAACATTGCACTCTTATAATGTGCTGGATTTAACGATAGACAAGACTAGGTCAAAACCTGGTATATGGCTGGACAGCGTTGTATTTGCATTCAGCCTAGTGTCAGCAGGTTTCAGCCCTTTATCTGTTTGCTTCGCTCCTCCTCTCTGCGCTCACATATAGTGTTTTAATACAGATGAATTTCCAATAAAGCTGTTTATTTAGTTTTGTTTTTCCTGTTTCCAAAATCCTGATTATAAAACCATGACAACGTCGGACAAAATCACCAAACACATAAATCAAAAGACAAACACTGACCTGTTCAGCTATATTTACTTGTAAAATGATCACTCAGAGAGAAAGCTAGAAGCTCATTCACGTCAGCTGCCCTGCAGTCCGGCAAAGAGAGGTGTGTCTGTGGAGGGGAAGCCCGACCTCGTGCTTGCGGGGAAAAACTCTCTTCTACGGAAAAGTCGCCAAGGTTTATGCAAAAAGTCGCTGAATTTGTGGGTTAATTTAGTAAAAGAAGTTGCTACGGCTGCCAACGCGGCTTGTTTGCACCAGAATGTTTTTGAAAGAGCAACAACCAATGGGGAAACTCCAACACTCGTAACTTCATCACTCACTCACTCAGTCAGTCACGGACATTTGCGTTTATAGGGCTGGCCCCTGCCGTCACGCTCCATCCAAAAACAGTAGACATCACCTTCCTTGTCAAAACATAGTGCTACATTACCCACAATGCAAGTCAAAAATGTCTGACACTAAATACAGTCACATAACACACCAGCTTGGTGCTTGACGATGCAATTTGGGATAAATCTGAACCTATGATATTTGCTACTCGTTGACTTTAATTAGTTTTAGCTTCCCTTCAAGATGAGTGTCACTGATGTATTAAGTCTCTCGCACGGTAACATGACCAAGCATGTTGTAGAAAACAGAAAACAGGCAGCGATGAAACATTTTTCCATCATTTAAGAGCCGAAAATAACATTTGGCTTTTAGTCTGTAATATCTCTAAGATGTATATGCAGATGTCTGTAAAGATATGTAGCTGTTTGTGGCTGGGATTAACTCATGGGTAGAAAACACAGATGTGATGTATTCAAATGGAATTAACATAAAAGCCTGATCTACTCCGATAAACAGATGCTGTCCCAATAGAGCTGATAACATTTTCCATTTAAGGCGAACTGCTCTTTTAAGTCTGTTAAGAATATACAATTTTATTAATCTTATGTAACAAGCTTATTCTAGGTTCACCAATAGTTAATTTAAGTAGATAATATGGAAATCCTGAACCACATATGTCCTCAAAGCAATGGTTTTCTGGTTTACAGGGTGTGACATGGTGTCGTGGATCACTGACTGTACCTGTTTGCGTTCCCGTTTGGTGTGCATGTGTTGGGGAGGCTGAGGTGGTGGTTGCTGCTGTTGAGGGGCAGGGTTCATAATGACGGGTGCCGCCTGCACCGAGGGGGTGAACTGAGGCTGGGCGGGGTAGTAGGCCCCTGCTGTGGATCAGATAAGAGAGAAAGAAGAGTGTAAATCATCATATACCAACTTAATCCTTCACCCATAACTCGGCTCAAACATATACGACAACAAATAAGCTGTGTTTACGCATCACTGAAGTCACGTTAGGCTAATTTGAGATTTGTTAGACAAGCTACATCTAAAAGTTGACGGTTTGATTTCTTGAGGATTTGCAGCACAACAGCTGCAGTTTTATGTCCACTGCAAAGTTATAATGTCATTACACTGAGGTAATTGCACCTTTTTAAGTACTAAAGTCTTTTCGCTGCCAGCTGAGGCTGTACTGGGCTTACATTTACATTTAAGGCATCTATCTAATGCTCTAGTAAAGAACAGTTTACAAACCGTATAAACACGCATCAATTAAACTTCAATTCCTAGATTACAAAAATAAACACTCTTTAAGACTGGGCTTTAGAGTCCAGACAAAATTCCTGTAAACACTGTCGAGTCGACCGAGAGGAGAAAGCTCGGAAAACGTGAATTTTTAAAATTCCTATCACAGCAGCATTTCAGGGTAACTGTCACAGCGACTTTCCAAAAGTGGACAGGGAAATCTGAAGGAATGAAGTTATGATTAATGAGAGAACAAACAAGTGAATAAATAAACAAATCAATAGAAGAGGTTGGCGGCTTAAAAAGGACAAACAATGATGAATCAAACCCAATAAGAACAGTGTGATCAATTCATAAAGAAGACTGTTGAATAATGTGATTAAATGTCTGATCAAAAAGGTTTGTGTAGACCATGTTCTTTACCTGTATATCGTTATCATATATCCAGACTGTTCAAGCAAAAGTGCTGTTTATCTTTTGCTCCACTTGAGCAAATTTGCCCTCTTGTGAAACGATCATGTCCACTTTCTACTAATTTGCTGACTATTTTCTCCTCAGAGCTAAATGATACTGTGAGTTTTATGAAACCATCAGTCTAAAACCTAAAGATATTCAGTTTAGTGTCATAAATGACAAAGAAAATCCTCATATTTCAGGCCCTGGAGACGGTGGGTTCTTGGCATTTTTGTTGATGAAACAATTAATTATATTATCGAAATAGTTGCTGATTGAATTTCTGATGATCGACAAATCATTTTTAAGCTCTGCACTTGTTTAATTTTACAGCCCATGTTGACATGCAGGCTTAGTAACAAGTGACTGAAATCAAGTATCAGATGATTATAATTAAACAATTTCTAAAAATACCTCAAACTTCAATTGCTTCATTTCTGCCAGGCCCTTTTCTTGTTTCTGCGGTGAAGAAACACATCTGAACATACCTGCAACTACCAACTTGTCCACTCAAAACAGACATCATTGCCTCTAAATGAAGTCTTTGTTCCTAATTGTGTTTTCTTTTTGCGTCTAAAAATCTCCCTTTGTTTTGTATCTGGATGCAGCAGTTTACCACAGCAGACACGGCACCTGGAAAGCACCACAGGTAGGCCTTCGGACCGTGACACAGCAGTCTCTCCCTCTGGCCCAGCTGTGCACTGGTGTCTCTTATGTCTTAAGCATATAGATATTTATCACGCTCACAAATTAATCACGACAGCAGCTGCTAACAAGACCAAGGAAAAAAAAAAGAAAACTTCTATTGGCCTACCCAGTCAATAATGCCAACAAGATTGACACTGATATTACCTGGCCTTGTAACTGGCCTCAGTTATAGTTCAGAACCAGTTGCAGCCCAGTTTCAAAGGACTGGGGGTAATAAAATCCTTGGATTGAAGAGGCCTCTCTCTTCTCCCAGTCTGGCAGTAGCTAGTTCCTGCTCTGCCTCTCTCCCCCTCTGCATGCATTTCAGTCTAACTCACATTACTGAGTCTGCATTGTTGACCAGGAGCAGCACAGCCTAAATATAGTCAAAAACCCACACCGGCTAGGGGGAAGAGAGCACGCAAGAGAGAAAGGGAGGGAAGACAGGCAAAGAGAGAGGAGGACAGAGAGAGGTAGAAGTTGAGCATGCTGGAAATCAGAAAGCCAAAAGGCAGAATGAGACTTTTCTTGGATGGCGTCCCAACACTGTAAATAAGAGGCTTGAAATATGATTCACAAAGTGCAGGAGATTGAGAGAGTAATGGGAGAAGGGGGCTGCAAAGAGACACACTGTCTAGATGACACCTACCCTCAGAGTCCTTCTGCTCTTGAGACCCACGATTCCCCATGATAAATGCCTGCTGAAGGCAAAACTGCGTACAGAGAGAAAAAGGGAGAGGGGGTTTCTCTTCAAGCCCCCCTCTCTGACTTCTTCCTGTCCTCTCTACAGGTGCCCTCTCAGAATGACTTCTTTTAATGCTCAGCCCTCCCTCTTCCAGCGTGTCTCCATTTTGCTCCTCCCTCTGACCTTCCTGATTCCTCCCTGCCTTTCACTTTTCTTTTTTTTTTTTTTTTTTTACCTTCCTCCCTCCCTCCCCTTTTCCCCCTCCAGAGTGTACTGGCACGCACACTAAAGTGTTCAGTTGTGTCAATCAGACTGGCTCCGATTTGGCTGAAGACTCCCCTGTCTCTCCAGCCCAGACAAGTGATCTGATCCATGCTGGTAAAGCCTACTACTAAGGGGGTGGGCTGACTGTATGTATGCGGGATGAGTTGAGCAAATCACTCAACTTTGTGGGAGGGAGTCTTAAAAATAGTCACCATATTCCGTCAGCACTACGTATGTGTTTGTGTGTTTACCT
The DNA here is from genome assembly GCF_002260705.1 of Seriola dumerili. NCBI lineage: Eukaryota > Metazoa > Chordata > Actinopteri > Carangiformes > Carangidae > Seriola > Seriola dumerili. The sequence continues at coordinate 87,873 of NW_019174592.1, forward strand.
GACTGCTATTAAAGGACTCGGTGGTCAAAGAGACGGCACCACTGTGCCTCCATACAAAGCAAACAGTGGTCAAGCCTATCAGAGTTTGAGAGCCATGTCTCATTGTCACATGACCCCTTATTTAGGGTCATATGCCACTCCTGATGTCACGACACGTGACTCTCAGAAATGACCAATGTAACACACGCCCTCCAACGCAAACACATGGGACATTATGTCCTGTACAGTCATACAAACAAACAGCATTAAGAGCCACACAGCTTTCTCATACCTCCAACAGCTACTGTGAAGAGAAGAACGTACGAGGACAACAAACAGAAAGCCACTGAAAATTAAAGGTCCCAAATTGTATAAAGGTAGATGTCCATGTCTTCTTTTATTATAAAGCAGGTCTAGGTTCTATATTAATACTGTGAAAGTATCAAAGCCTCAGTCCACAGAGAAATGCACACAGCCTGTATTCAGAAACTGAGCCTTAAAACCAGCTGTCAGGACTTCTGGAACTTTGTGATGTCACAACACACCCCAAGCCCCGCCCACCCGGACCCACCATCAAACCTTGCAGGATTACCTGATTACCTGTTTTACCTGAAATCTGCTCTATTTCTATTCAATCAGAAAACAGTCAGAGAGGCTCAGAGCCTCCTCTCTTCTGATTGGCTCACCGACCTATTGTTGCTAAAACTCCAGAGAGAAGCCTGAGAGAGGAGTTGTAAAACTACACTGAGATGGTTTTTGGTTCTTAAAACCGCAAATATATCTTCTTATGGATCAACACTTCAAATAAAACACAGGAAAAATGTAAAATATGGGACAGTTGACACTAAATCTAAATAGACATATGAGACAGTCTGGATCTCTGGTGTGCCGTTATAAGAAGAAAAAGCCAGGAAATATTCCAGAGGTGATCAACTCTTGTTTCAGCAGACAAGTTTAGACCAGAAACAAAACCTGATATGGGCTTTCAGTGGTAGCTCTTTCCAATTTATGTCAAAATATATATTAAAAAAAGACATACAGGGCTTAGGGTTTCTCCCAGAACAGCAGTGTTCAGATCATAAATTGACTTTAAGGATCTATTTGCAACTTAGCGGTTCCACTTTACATTTACTCATTTGACAAATGCTTTTATCCAAAGTGACTTACAAGTGAGGGACATCACTAAAGCTTCTGTGCAGCTGGAAACTTTGGCGTAAGTACTACATCTATTTAATAAGAGCGAGGAGTAAAGAGGTAAAGAAGTTTAGGTTAGACAGTTAGACCCTTTATGTAAAGTCTAGAGCAGGTATTTATTTCCAGTTGTTTAGACAAACAAGAACAAAGCTTTTCAAACTCAACAACTGAGCGACAACTGCCTTGAGAACAACAACAGGAAAGGGTTCATGGTCCTCTTGTCCGTTATCTGAAATTTATCAAATTCATTGCGTCCTCTAAATCAAGTGTGCTCACATTTTAAATCATCATTGAGCGTCTTTTTAAGATCAAGATAATATTCAGAAAACAGGAGTTACACATTCGACATTTCTAATGTTAATTAATTGCCGGAGGGAAAAGCATTAATTAGATTCCAATGTGAAGATACCTATGAGAGATGTTGACTTCATGCGATAGCTGAAATGGATGAAACAGCTAATCAGGTCAAGGTTCTTCTGCAACTATAAGAAATTGCATTAAAGCTAAATAAAGTAACTTTTTGAGGTCAGCTCAGGCTAAAAGATCTGATTAGAGACTCTCGGGCCGCTTCTAAATGCAGAGAGGGTGATATCTAACATCAAAATACACTGCTACATCATCACTGTTGGCAACAACTAACACAAGAGAATCGGTCATCTGAAAAGCTTTATAAACTGATCTTGGGCTCAATTTTAGCATCTTGTTACACAGATTTTTGATAGCATATTATTATTGTTTCCTCACAAAGAAGGTTGCATATAAGACAGTTATGCCCCTGTGTGGAAATCAACTGCCCACTGAAAACACAGGACAGAGGTTTGAATATGGCGATCAACTATAATTATAGAATTGTTAAATATTCAGCAGCAGTTTTAGAAAACATGCTTTTTCGCATATGCAGAGTGTGCAGAGGTATTGTTGAAGCACCACGCACATCATGCAGTATAGTGGAAGTGCGGAGAGCATGACATGGACGGGCCTAATAGGAAGAATTGTGTTTTTACAGTCCTGTATTCAGGCCTGTGCATTCTATTGCTGATGAGCTACAGTTTAAACAAAGACGACACATAGTTCAGATGCCTGCTGGTGGGGGGTCAGCAAGTTTGTTTTCAGGGCATCATCAGTTCTTGCGGCGCACTGACACTCGGCCGCCTCTAGAGGGTGTGACAGCCCATGGGATCAACAGCAAACACACGTCTGTGCTGCTATTGTATTCAGGAGATGTGCAGTAATACAAGTTTTAAGACAAGAGAATATGATGGGAATGAACACACACAAAGCTGAAATCGCCAAATGTGTTAATTACTAATAACAGCCGTGTAATGTTTAGAGTATCACGGAAACATTAATGCGAAATGCTGAATTCAGATCTTATTCACGCTGACCTGCTTAAATTAATTTTTCAGAAACGCAGCCACACCCATCACCAAGAGCACAATGTGTCCTGTAGCTGCATTTCATTGTGGTCATAGGGTCTCTGTGTTGGCTGAGAGAGAAAAGCCGTCTCTGCTCATTTCTCCCTGTGTAATTGCTGAATGTCACTGCACAATTAACAGTCCAGGAAAGATGTCCCCGCTCTTTGGTTCTGAGGAACTAAAACCCAACCATGTAAAAAGAAAAACAAACAACCAAACACTCTGCTAGCTCATCTTCTTTAAAGCAGAACAGCTCTGTGTTTGAGTGTTTGGATGCAGATTCTATTACGTCTTATTTCACACTAACCAGAAGTGTCCTAAGCCACGAGATGGTGTTGGAAGCGCCGACGAGGCTTTTGGGGTTGACTTGAGATAAAGACAACATTAATCAATAGCGACATCAAGGGGAGAGCTGTTTTTTTTCTGATACGATAAGATGTACAAAAACAAAAAGGAAAAGCTTAAGTGTTCGCCAAAACAGGAAAGTGGGTGGATGAAACCCAATTTCCAAATCAACTGAGAATGTAAGAAACAACCTGAAAAACAAGAAGACCACAGAGGCGAGAGGCAAAACCATAATGAGGAACCTGCAGAAAATCAACACCTGCCTTGGTTTAGGTAATATGTGAGTTATCAGTAACCACTGTTGATTATCTTGGTAGATTTTTTGCATTTGGGTATCTGTGTTTGCCACACTGGCTGCCCTTTGTAAATACATTTTCCTTGCATTACATTAAGGAGTGTTATGCTCAGTATTTGACATTGGGGACATGGTTATTTACAGTTTAATAACTGTTTGACTCTCTAATTGATTAACTTCAAGTCAAGTGTCTCTCTGTGTGTGAGTGGCTCAGGTGAGGCCCCAGGTAGAGCCTCTTACCATAAGTACCATATTCAGCGGGGCTGGTGCCTGGGTAGAAGCCTGGGGTGCCTGCTGGGACTGGGTATTGCTGGGGTGTGGCCACGTAGGTAGCTGACCGGTACTAAGGAAACAAACAGAAGGGAACATAGAAGATAAGACAAGAAGAGAGGAACAAGGATAGGGAGGAGAGGCAAACAAAGTCATTAGTCACAGTGATAAAAAGCTGTATTGAAAAAGTGTAAAAAAAAGACCTGCACAACCTCTGTTCATCGTAAAGGGCTTGGGCCATATTTTGTGGAATACAATATATACAGAATTTATTTGAACAGGCATGAGAAAAAATATTTGTTTCTCTCGCTTCAGCAATTTGGAAATGGTTTTTGTAGTTCCAACATAAATACAAATAGAAAATGATGCGTGTATTGGTGCTCAATCATTTATATCATCTGGTTTGTGTGTAAAGAAAAATCCAGCAGTATCACAAGCTGCCTACCTGTCCCGGTATGAAGTAGGCGGGTCCCTGTGGCGAGCTGGGGAAGGACAACTGTTGCCCGGGGATCATCATCATTTGGGAGCCAGGGCCCGGCTGGTAGACATGGGTGGGCGTCACGGGGCGAGGGGCACTGCTGGGAGGGACGCCACGAGGCCCGCTGCCGGGGGGCAGGCTGGCCCTGTTGGTGTAGTAGGGCTGGACAGCAGGCAGGTGAGCAAACGAAGGAAGGAGACGACAGAGAGGCGTGGAGGGTGAGAGAGAGTAGCAGGAAACAGGCGATTGAGAGGACACAGAACAAACGTAGATGATTGTGGGAAAGACAAAGGAGACGAAAGGAAATGTGGGAAGAAGAACGGGATGGAAATAAGGTGAGAGGAGACGGACAAATGAGGGAATTATTAGTTACTTTCCTGAAACCTCTGCCATAAAAAATACCCCCCCCCGCCCCAATACCCTCATATGATTTTATCTCTCGGACAAAGTGGAGCTAGCTTGTCCAAGGCTCATAGTTTGTCCATGAATCTGTGGCTAGACTCCAACTGGAAACATATTGGCGCTGCCTGCCAGAGGAGATAAAGCAGCTAATGCTGGTTCATTCAGAGCCTCCTCATTGACATTCTGCTGCTGGCCTGGGAGCTAACCGCCGTAGCCAGCAAAACGACACCAAGCCAACAAAGCACAACACTGCCAAATATTAGTCACACACATATGCACTCCTCAGGAGGATGACGAGGGGGGGAAAAAAAAAAAAGGAGGAGGGGGCGGGGGAGGAAAAACTGGAAGAAAGAGGAAATTTCAGTTACCTGTAGCGACCTGAAGCTTCCCTTCAGCAGCGCAAACACAGATCACACACAGAGACACATCAAATGGAGGCAACAAGAGGGTGGGAAGAGAAGGGTTGAGAAAAAGAGAGCACCACAATCAGTTAGAGAAAGCCCAGGAAACATCCATTCTGAGCCAAGCAGTGAATTAACAAGCAGCATGCAGAGAATAGGCAGAACAGTGAATCCCAATAAACTAAAGTCTAGTTACTCCTGAATAACTAAACACACTAACAACACGCTAAAACTCTACAACTAGAAGACGGGCGTCAGTCACCTGGATGTTTTCTTGCTTTTCTATTATAATTCACTTAACTATGATTTTAATACGTAAAAACATTCAGAAAGTAGGTGAAATATTACATGAAAATAGTGTGATATATTGTTAAATGTTTATCACTCTCTGCCATTAAGATTATCACACTTTTTGGTGGAACATTTAAAAGAAATAAATAATTTTCCTTTTCAAATGTTTCTATTGAGCTGCACTAAGACTCTCGCATGTTATTCTTTTAACGTTTCCCATAATTTCACATATAAAGATTTCCTAAAAGCAACAGTGGTTAGCTGAAAAACTTTATCCACATTATCAACATCAAGGTTATTAGGTTAAAGAAAATTATAGTAGTATTTGATTTTGTCAAAGCACACCCTTGGTACCTATCAAACCCCCCCCCACCACCCCTACCCCTGTCATGTTAGTCAGTTGTGCTGTTAGTACCTGTTGGTGTATAGGCCGGGGCCCTGGGGCAAACTAGAGGAGGAGAGGCAGACAGGGCAGAAGTTAAGACAAAAGCACAAGGTCCATGCTTCACTCTGCACTGACCGGCTTCCTTCCAGTTCTGCATCTTTGTAACAGCAGTTAAAGGCCAAAATAAAAACTCACTCACACGGTGTGAAAACCCGGGGGAAAGCTGCTTTCTGACAGTCATACAGTCGGGTCTGCCCACTCTCTGTAGCGCCTTTATCTTGATTTGTTTTGATTTGTTTCGCCCCCAACTGGCATTTGTTTGATCAATACAGTAAATAACTATAAAAGGAACTCTGAACAAAAAGGTTTTGAACCAATTATTTTATTGTTCGAGCTTTAATAAATTACAACAAATGCAGTTGGAGCCTGTTGCACTTCCTCCAGTCACTCAGCAGCATTAAGGAGTTTGAATCCTGTATTATAAAGCCGGTGTGAGCACGTAGCACACTAAGCTGTTATACTTGTGTGAGGCAGAGTGCAGTGGACAGGCTGACACCGACGGTTAAAATGGTGCAGAACTGGTGAGAAGCAGGCAAACGGACACGCAGGCAGTCTAAGAAATTCACGCACAGATTCGGGAGAGTGTGCTCCGTTTTCCACTGAGAGGATTTCAGATAGCGACAGTGAGCAGTAATTATGCCAAACTTGCACACAAGGACATTTGCAGCATGAAGAAAAGACCTTGACACTCTCTATCCCGGCTTTTTTATCCGGATTGGTTTGTCTGTCACTCTTCTGAGAAAAGCGACGGTCAGGAATTTTTAAAAAAACAAGACAAACAAAACTTAGATTTACAACGCACCACAGAATTTAACTAGTAACTTGCATGGAAGGTGGTGACTTGATTTGGCTTTTGACTTTTAATAACTTGAGAACTACTGTCTTTTTTTTTTTTTTTTTTCCTGAGGTCCACTACTGTGTGCTGCGGGGTGTGTGAGCGGTGGCCCGGCCTACCTGTCGGGTCTGTGGTGTTGGGTTCATTTGTGGAGGCGGTGGGGTGGCAAACACAACAGAAGTGGGCTGCCCAGGGGGGAATGAGGGCTGCAAGAGACAGGAAGTGATATCAACAGCAGAAGAGAGGGACGCAGGAGGAACAGGGAGGGCGTGGGATGATAATTCAGTCATTTATGTATTTATAATATTTATTTACTATAGAAACTGTAACATAATGTGTAATTATCTATTTTACTTGTTTTAGCCTTATTTATTTTACTCATTGCTGCTTGTTGTTCCTTGTATTAACCCAAGTATGTTGATCTGTTCCTCTGACATATAACTACTTTGCCTGAGAGTTTTTAAGTTGTGTGTATAGACTACATAAACTGAAAAGGAATTGCCCGTCTTGGGATACATAGAGTTGTCTGAATCTGAAGTACACAAGTGGTCAACGAGTGCACAGATACTGAGGCCAATATTTGTGTTCAGGTTATTTATTGCTCTTCATAATACCAGCATCTTCTCATTTTGAAGTTAATGGAGAGCAGACAAAGCACGGTACCTTAAGCAGGAGGGAGGGAAACTTTCTGAGCTCTTATTTTAAAGTATGCCATGATGTATCAACCACAAGAATTTGAAGATATTACACGCTACAGTGGCAGCTGGCAACGCTACCTCTGACAATTACTATGGTTGTGTTGTGGCACTTTCTGAGACATGGTTGAAAGTCGGCTTGCGCCTGCTGCGATCACTCTTCTTCACAGAAAGCGCATTGTTGTGTGATCTGCTTTTCATTATGTGCACAAAAATGCCGTTGCATCAGCCATTTTTTTTTTTTTTTTTTGTCTGTGAGAAACAAAGCGGGATAGAGCAACACGCCCTGTAAGAGGCAATACAGATAGTGAAGGAGCAGCGATCGTTACCTGTGACAGGCCAGGGGAGGGGGCAGGGTGGGGGGTGGAGGGGGGTCCCGTTATAGGCTGTGGTGCTTTATTCATTTCATGGAGTTCTGCATGGGGAGGCGGATGTGGACCTGTGTACAAATCTGTAGAAAGAGAGAATGGGGGGGGGGGGTTAATGAGTCTTTGGTTATACATAAATGATCAACCACTTCAGAAGTTACTGGCACATTCAGGGGGGCAACAACGGGCAACAATGTAATATGATGTGTAGCAGAACGGATGTGATGCATTTTCTTTAGATTACTTGAATATGTCTTTGAAAATAAAATGAACATGACACCTCCACATCTTCCTGCTTAAACAGGAGGGTAAAACCCAAACTGATATTTCCTGTTAATGGTCACAGCTCATCTGTGTACTTACATTTATGAATCCTTTTAGGTCCTAAGTCTGGTTACACTGAGGAACCGTTTGTCCTAAAAGACAGACAGAAGAAACATGTATTGGTTAAGAGGTTAATTTGGGGCATAGTAAATAGACACAGATATAGCAGATGTTTCTGATGAAGCCCCAAATGTTACAGTCCAACATGTTATGATGATGTTATGGGCAGAAAAATTATCATGCGTACATTTCTGGTGAATTACAGTTTGAAGTGGACAACTGCAGGGGAGATTTTAGCTCGAGTATTAACAATGGTATTTGTTTTTAGCCAAAGCCCAAGAAAAATGAAGGCAACTTAAAAAAAGAAATAAGTCAGAAATGTTTGACTAATTCCACTATAATAAAATATCAATATTAAAGAACCAGCTGCAACAAAAGTCAGTACACCCTTAATTAGTGAGATTCCATTCTTTTATCTTTTTATATTTTGTGCTGTCTGTCTGCCTTTATTTATGATGACAGATGGTCATGGATGAAACCAGTCTTGCACAAATCTGTGAGAGATGTTCTGCTGTTCTTGTGCTGATTTTTGCAGAGATCAATTTCATCCCCTGACAAGCTTCTTGGGAGTGGGAATCATCTTTTCATTCAGGATTTGGGTATAAAACTGGCATTCATAGTGCCATCTATAAATGTCATCTCCTCCACACCTTTTGCTCTCATGCAGCCTCACATCTGCACACTCCCACCTCCATGTTTCACGGTCGGCACTGTGCAGTCACTGTGGTGGTCCTGGCCAGGTCCATGTCAAATATGCTGAACCCCATTTGATCCAAACACATTTATTTTGGTCTGATCCAACCCAAAAAAAAAAATAGCTGCCAACATCCATCAGCTTCTGTTCATGTTCTCTGGCAAAGTTTATTCTTGCAGTTTTGTGCTGTTTTATTAGGAATGGTTTTCTTCTTTGATGCCGTCCGTCTGATCAGACACTTACACAACAGTTTCCAGAGATGATCCTTGTGCAGAAGTCCGAAGCACTTAACCATCTGTTTTTCAATGCAAGCTTGTGTAAATAACGAATTGTGCGTAGCGTCATTCTTCAAGGGTGGGCACTGCACCTTCTGTTACTGGTTTTTATGGCTCTTCTGCTGCAGCTGTGCTTCAGCTTATATCCAGTAGCTTACTGATGCTCTTGTGTCCTCTCCCATTTTTATGAAGTCTCACAATCTGGTTTCTTACTTGTTCCGGCAGTTCCTTACAATGCAGAGCCACGTCGCATCAAACACAACTCAGGTCAAAACGGAGAAATCTGTGGTGTTCACAGGTTCCTTTATAAATTCTAATCATGCAATTAGTCTTCATCAAAAATCAAATGTGCAATTAATTTGTTGCAGTAGTCAAAGGTAAACTAGTGGTCACAGGTGTACTCACTTTTGTTGCATTGAGGTTGTACTTAGAGGGCTGTATTTTCAGTGTAGTCTACATAACCTGTTTGTTTTTTTTAAATTTTACAATAGATCAAACACTCTACTCTTAAACTAAAAAAATAATGCGACTGCTGTAAAATGTTATCCACTTGTATGGAATTAATTAACAGGATACAACGAGCACCGCAAGAGCAATGTACTTTGTTAAATACACTAACTACTCTAGATGGTATTTTATCAAGTAAAAGAATTAAACTAGGTTGGTCATAAAAATTACACCTGTAGCTCACATTACAAAAATAAAACAAGCTTCCGAATATGACTGTGTAATGGCAGAAATAGGTTCTCTCCATATGGTAAGCCAAAACACTTTTCAGTTCTACTCCTATACCCACAAAGATCCATGTCAAAATACAAAGTTTCTGATCAGAATGGATCTTAATTCACAGTTTGGGGCTGTAATATCGCCAAGGAGAAGATGGTGAATTCTTTGCATGTTCACTCATTCACTAAATACTTGACATAACGCGCTACAATTTTGTTAGAATAAGTTTTATCCTTGAAAACAGAGAACAACTGATTGTTGGATATTTACGGAGGAGGAGGATATTTAATGTTTAACTTTGTTGAGAGGTGGGAAGGGGACAACTGATACATTTCCTTTACCGAAAAAGAGAAGGAAAAAACTAGCTTGTCGGGAAAATAGAGGAAATTGACAAAGAAATGTATTTATGATGATCTCTACCATTGCATGTCCCAAAATCAATTGCATGACATTGTCTGTGACATTACAAAAGTTGACGCCACTTTGTTGCTTAAGTGCAAATTACTCTTTGTTCACCTGGGTGGAAGATTTCAAACTGAATATAAAGAATATCTGTTTATTAAGTCTGCAGAGTCTAGAGAGTCAACTCTTCAGTACAGATCTGATACTGTTAACCTCAGGTAACATGAGGCTAAAACTACTTTTACCATTCATGCAAAACTGTTTTGGGCTTGTGCAAATTTTGATTCAGATTTTTATTGTAGGTATGTGGCAGATTTACAGACTTGCACTGTTACAATTTTATAACACTGGCAAAGAAACTGTATTTCTGTTCTACCATTTCAGTTACCAATCCAATACATCTGATCTATTCGTCTAACCAAGGCTGAATTCTTTTCAACTTCAGTTCGCACCTCCTAGAATAATTATTTGTGGTTTTGTATCCACACTTTCCTTGAATAGTTTTGCAAAGGCACCACCTCATCATACATAACATGTTTGTCAGAATGGCTGAAACTACTTACACCATTTTTTACACAATACCGTCACCCTTCAGACTCAAGGGTCACTTCCTGATTCGTGTAATCATCCTCCTTAGTTTATATAGTCCTCGCAATAGTGACACATTTGGTATTTATAGCCGAAGCCTACATTATATCTGCCACTGACACACGCATACTCCTCCAATCCCTGACACACACACACACAGACACACATACACGAGCAGCAGTGTGAAAAGCCTGAGTCATGATGAATCAGGATATTTTTTTTTTTCTTTTTTCAAAAGAAGAGGAAATCACGCTGCAGAAATGGTTGTAATCACCACCGTTACCATGACTATATCAGCACACAAACAAAAGGAGAAAAAAAGACAATGAATTTTAACTGAGTGAGGCTTTCCACACAGCCAGAAATCTCTGGATTAAATAAAACACTGGTAGGCTCATCCCCAGTATACTGGAGGCTTGGAGCTTAGAGAATGGCAGCAATATAAGACGGGGTGTAGATTTAATTACGTGTGAAATGTAAATTCTGTGCATTCTTATACTTTACATCTTGCTTGTGAAACCCTCATTAAGTATTGGTTTGAGAAACTCTAGAGTGGTGACAGGCAGCACTTCATAGACTCATCCACACACAGAAAGCTTGTCAGGCTGAGCGGGGCTGGCTGGGAGATGAAATGCTGAGTAAACAATCTCAGGGCTAAAATAGGGTCTCAGTCTAACAACCTACACTGCCTCAGAGGCTTTACTCCTCTCACGGGCGAACACACTACTTAAAGACCTTTAGGTGTTTGGGGAAATGCTTTACCCTGAGGTTGTGAGACATGGTCTGATTCTTAAACACTTACTGTACCAGTGACACACACCATCAACACAGATTAGTCTGCAGAATTTATGTAAATCAGCAATGACTGCAAATCCTGCGTACACTCTGCAGCACTGCAAAACTAGCAAAGAGGGGTACGCCAGGGGCCCCTCGTTTTGTCAGGAATCTGTGTTTTAGGGGAGTTGTGTGACCTAATGCAAGGCACCCCCACCCCACTACTAATCACACACAGTCCAGTCATTCGAGCTGGTCTGACTTGCAGCACCATGGAGATCCAGCCACCAGCACCACCGCTGGTGAAACATGCTCATTCAACTGTTGCATAAGCCTCTGCATGCACTCCCATGACCCACTAAGGAGTAGAGGGGGAGAACATTTTGTTAAAGAAGTTGGCTATCATGTCACCTACAGTATAGCGGGTGTAGCCACTGAGTTTACTTGTGTTTCTGCACAAATGATCTAGACTCACCGTATCCAGTGCAACTTTGTTCTCTAATAAAGTGCTTCCTGCTTTTCCAAATCATACAGATGCTGAGAACTAATTAAACTTTACTGCAGGGTGACGTCATAAAAAAAGGAAATACATGAGTCACTGGCTTTGTGAATTCATGGCCTACTGCAGATTTAAAGATACTTTAAAAATGCCATAATATACAATGCACACACTCATTCCTCGGCTTTTGCTTTAAGCTTATTGCCCCTACTTGTGCTTTCAGTAACTTCTCTGTTGTATATAGCTCGCTGGCCTGCAGGCTGAAATGGCAATCTGTACCTGTCACAGAGCCACAGTGTTGGCTGTGGTAGTAACATAGTGACACAAAAAGCTCCAGTGGTGGCAGGCTTCACTTAACTCAGCTGGATCATTTTAACTATAAAAGCTGGCAGAAAAAGGGAAGCAGCATGCATGTTATGTAAACAGAACAGCAATTTGGTCAACCATTTATAGGCATTTAGAGCAAAGAAGGCCCATATTCAAATTCACTGACCTAAAGAGAGGAGAGTTGAAGTTATGTACGCTAGCTGGTATGTTTCTGCAGTACCATGCTTCTTAAAGAAGTATTCCACTGATTTAATGTTGCACCACAATGCAATATAACAGAGCAGAAATAAAGCAACAGAGACCGAGATGTCCTGAATTTTAGTCCATAGTTTGGGTTAAGCTCCAAAGACACTGGATAGTGCATTTCCCATGATGCAGCCAAATAGCGCCCGACATTATATTAGACAATCCCTTTCTGGTAAATACCCATATCTTTTACACTCCACACTCCTTTTCTGTTGCAAATTTAAGGTCTCAAGCCCAATGCAAGATAATTACATCAGAGTTGTTCTCTCAAGACTTTAGATTCTGAATCCAGAGCCTCGGGAGAAAACTCAGTCTTTACAATACTGGTTTTCAAGTGGCAAGCACTTGCAAATGTGGCTTCAGTCTTGACATTTGAAGCTGAAAAGGATGCACAGACAGTGAAAGTTTAGCTCCAGTGACACAGCATCACACCAGCACAGCACAGCCTGCCCGCACCCCACCCCCCCACACGTTCCCCTGCTTAACTAACATTCTGCCAGAAGAACCCACACATGTCCAGACACTTGGCTTTACATTTTCACAACAGGAGGCTCAGTAGTGTCCTTATGTCAGGCAAACTGTGACAGGCTGGTTCTGACACATCATGCGTTTGTCCTGCGACTGCACTTCTGCTATTAGCTTCATTCATTCCCTCTGGCTAAACCTGGTTTATGATCCTAGCATAATATTGGATTGATGAGTGGTAAACAAATATTTTGTAGACAGAACATCTGCCCATATTAAACATATATTGTCCCTGTGCCATGCATAGGAAATAGCATCCATTTTGGACCCAGTTTCTCAGCTAAGGTCAGTCTGCAGTCCACAACACCTGCCTTGTGTCTGCTGCAGCAAGCAGGGTGAAGTAATCAAAACGGCGTAAACACGAACATAGCAGTACTTCTAAACAAATAACCTGACGCTATGTCAGTGTCAGAAGACAACTACGACGTTCATACCAAGCTCAGCATCAGCAGTGCTACAATACCGGTATTTCGTCTGGTTAAACTGTGGGACACTTTTGCCATGACACAGGGGCGTGTCTGCCTGTCTACTCACGCACACAACACACGACAATGACAGATATTTGCATGGGATTATAATGAACAATCAGGTCTTCCCAAAACACCTACGAAAAAAGGTGCGAAGCCATGCTGCTGTATGTTGTGCTGTTAGCCATGTTGCTAACTTTCCTAGGCCCAATCTGGATTTACCACGTGGTTTCTCCTGCTATTGGCGCGATGCACATCACAGCTGCCGGCTTCATGCCAGCCACACCTCAGCCTGATATCGGCCATGACAACCATCTACTTAATGTAAAACATAAACCATACCAAACAAACGACGTTTCAGGGAGTCACCGGTGAAGACAGACGTGACGACGGCCGTGTCAATGAATGGGAATATTAACCTAGATAACTGTCAAGCTAAGTAGGCAGCTACTGGTTGTTAGCTCGTACATTCGTATTCAGTAGCTAAATATGCTACTGGCATTCAATCGCTAACTATGCTCGAAAGCTTTAGCTAGCTAGGTATAAACACCGTAGCAGCGCTGTCAACGGTGTCGTGACAAAGATGAGTACTGTAACTAGTCGGACTGAGTCAGCCACCTCCGTTTCGTTTCGCAGCCAAACATCTCGCCCAGTTTAACAGCAACATCACCACTGCGACAGCCTGCGTTTACGCTGATGCATTACAAGGGATGCTGTATGTGGGGAGATGCTGATGGGAAATCCCACATTTGCCAAGTTCTCGGCAACTCCCATTACAGCTAACCTGGAGAAACAGCGACCTGTCACCCCGCTCAGCAAGGCGCAAAACAACTAACTGTCCTGTCAAATCAGTCTCCAGTCACCCCGTTTACCCTCCACCAGCAGAGTCTCATTATTCCTTTGTATATAATACAGCTACCACTAGATATTTGGTAACATATACAGCCACATATTTTAGGTTGTCCGGGTAACTAGAGGAGTTATGATCTTTTAACCACCTTTCCGTACTTTACCGCGCTACGCAAAATGTTTCAGATTGCTGGCACGAACTTTACATCGTCATCACATGGTTTCAGGTATCAAGTTATCGGTATGCATGTTATTTACAATCACAACTGTCAACAGACATCTCTTTACATGAAGCCACGCTGGCAAATACGAGTACACAAGCCTCACCTCATACTGCTAGGAGGCTGGCACCAGGGCAAAACACGGCTACGACACAATCAGTGATTTAACCTACTGCTACCTATATAGCATAGTGTTTAGCTAGCTAGCATGTAGTTAGGTAGCTAGTAGCATAAATTACGCTAACCGGCGAAAACAACAACATTGCGATGCGACAGTCTATTTGTCGCTTGGCATATATAACATACACACACATATTATAACATCTTTCTGAACACAGTCGTAATGACTCAACTTGGCTGTCTATCGTAGTGTCAACTTGCTAGCTGAACTAGCTAAAGTGAAGAAAGAACACCCACGTCGTTTTAGCATGGAATGCTAGCAACGAGCTAGCTAGCTAATCCCTGAAAACACAGCAGGAACACCAGTCCTCAGAAACCACTGAAGAAAGTCACCGCACGTTGATATATCTCCGGACTAAAAGATGAAACATACAGTTGAATGTCCTTACAGAGTCTCTATGTGCCGGCGACCTGGCACTTGAATGATAAATTAAGCATTTTAGTAAAGAATACAGCTTAGGACCGTGGCGTTACCTTTCTCTCCTTGAGTCCGCAGAGCCGGACGGACGGAAAATCTTCCCGGAAGCCGGTAGCTAGGTAATTCCGGCAAAATCCCATCACGTGAAACTTTCCCAGTAATAATCATGTTCTTAGCTGGAAATTCTGTAATGTCATATCTTTATCATGTTTGCGTGTGAGCAACATGTTTGGCGACTTTTTGATATTAAAATATTTCTGAAAAACTTTGTTCTCAAGATGGAAACAACTTCCCATTATCCATCGAAATAAATTAATTAAAAATAAAAAAAACAGTAAACTAGGTTTCAGTGATGACTATTGTAGAATATATATACTCTGACATATTTATATGTAAATATATATATATATATATGTATATATATTGAAGGCAGTAATAATACAATTTCTGTCATTATATGTTAAATAATGGTCTGCATAGAGCAATTATAAAGTTCAAGTCTTCCCATGGGGCATATTTTGGATTGAAATTCTATAGGCCAAAGAAAAGAGCCACTTGTGCATCATAACAAAAAACAGACAATTACACAGTCCAGAGTCTGGGAAAGCTAAGTCTTATAACTGGTTCATAGATATTTTGAAAAATAAATAATTGATTTAAAAGCTACAGCTGTGTCCAACAGCCACAGGTATTATTGTAGTTCTGCATATTTAATAAGTGGAAGTTACAATTATGCTATGTTCTATTAATTCACTTCAGCTAACAAGTTATGTAAAGTCTCAGTCACAAAAAACCCCATAAATATTTAATTCTAATTACTGTTGCCATTACTTGATAAATATATACATGTGTATATATTTGTATATACAAAATATGTGTTTAGCATCTTAGGCTGTTTCTTTCCCATAGTAGCTGCTCCTTGTGGAGAACCTGTAGCCTGCTTAATCTGAATAACAGCACTTGAGTTTCACCAAATTATAACCAAGTTTCTTGACGTTTTTGCACCTAAATCAACACAACAATGAGCCATCACATTTCCAACATGTGGATCTGAGTTTTTATTTTTGATTCAACCTTGTACAGTACTGTAACAAACAATTCTCCCCACCCAAACCCCCACCCCCCACCAAAAGAAAACAGAAGAAAAACGTTATGAAGAATACATACTTTTAAATGCTCTAATTACAAAAAAAAGACTCAAGTTGTAAGTAGTTGGAGAAAAAAAAAACAATTCTGAAGCACTGATGTGGACTGAGCAGTTGGTCATTTACTGAAGACTGAAACACATACAGGTGAACAGTTCCCACTTTACAAAAGGCCCCCGGTCAGTCAGATAGCTGATTCAGTACATGTGGGAGAGGTGGATCAAACTCAGAGCAATGAGGAAACCATCTATGTCGAGTGGATAAGGTCCCAGTTAAACCTTCTCTGTGTCATACCAGTCCAATTAACCAGACCCCAACCATCCATTTTTAATGAGTGCTGGAGCTGGGCCACAGATGACAGTGAGAAAACAAAGCAAGGGAGAAGGATAGGCCTGCCTCGCTCTTTTCAGCCATGCAGTAAATAACTAAATATAACAACTGCCAAGAGCCATGGAGGGCTACCCTTACAAACAGAGGGAGAAACCAGTGAGAATGTTTTTTTTTTTGTTTTTTTTTTATTGTGGGTGCAGTCTAGGTTTCATAGTTGGGGTTCTTGCGGAGGATGACAAAGCCCTCCAGGATGGGGGTGACAGGGAGATACTCCTCTGTGGCCAGCTCAGCCCTCTCTCCATGAGCCAACAACACTGGCGTGGTGTGAGTCTGGAAACCTGTGATGGCCTTGGGCTTGCCTGCCTGGCCCACGACATCCACAGCCTGTACACAGAACATACAAATTAATTCATGAGATAAAAGAGACACTTTTCTTTCAAGTATTTTACCACAACTTTCCTTATTGTAAATCTGGGAAAGCTGTTTATTTTCATGATGATTTGTGCTTTGTTTTTTTTGGTTTTTTTTAATATCAACACAAGCAAGAAAAGCAGAATTTGCAGTCTTTACATTTCTCAGTAGTAATGATCTTTGACTTTACCTGTCCAACTCTGACAGACACAGGCAGTGGTCGGAGCTCCTCATCGAATGTGACCAGCATACGTGGCTGCATGGCCGCTACCAGGCCGTACAGAATATAGTGAGATTTCCCCAGGATTACTGTAATGCACACAGTGAACACCAGGGGGAATATTAACACAGGGGAATGACTGATAAACACAAACTTCAAATTGCATAACCATAATGGACAATGTTAAGTGTGTGGAAGCAGAGAACTGAGGCAACAGCAAGAGGAGGAAAATAAACTGACTGTTCTTGACATCAAGGAAGGAAACGAGCACGGTGAGCAGTCCGGCGACGGCAACCTGGCTCATCAGCTGCCTGTCGCTATGGTAGGGACAGAGTGTCAGTGTGCCTTTGCCCAAATGAGTCAGACCCTGTGGAGGCACAAACAGCAGAGAGTCAATAGTCACTCAAACACACTGTCTGGTACAGAGTGCCTTTTGTGCTGCCACCCACCTGAGCCAGTCGGACCATGAAGAGATTGTTAGGGTCTTTGGCGTGATACTGTGCCAGCTGCCGCAGCATGGCGGCCAGACGGGCGTTATTTGTGCCTGAGGAAATGGAAAAAATGAATAGTGTGTTAAATGTGTTAAGGAAGTTGACACTAGAGGCTCTCCCGGAGGAGGCGGCACTGTGCATCACTGAAAATGGCAAATATGTAACGTGTAACCTTCAAGTATTCAATGCTATTTCTCGTGAAAAGCTTGGGTGGGGTCGGCTTTTAATGTTGGGAATTCAATTTGCTGAATTTCAAAGCTTCAGCATAATAAGCCTCTATGTAAAATAATTCACAATAATAAAATGGAAACACTCACAGCACCTCTAACAACCAAACTTTAATGGCCACCATGAGCTGATAATATATCGGTGTATCATTGTAATGTAGCGCTTTGACAGCATTTTATTTATTGTAATCAAAATATTCAGCCTCATCTTTTTAACCCCTTTTTGTTTTTTAACTGAGTTTGAATGAATGGGTGTTAGTTTATTATTTCATGGTATAAGCTTTATTTATTATAGTTATTTTTGTTTCTTATGTTCCTTTATTGCATCACAACTCGTTTTGCCCATTTTATTTAAAACAGCAAACACTGTATCAAGCTAAAACATGCAACTCTAATACTAACACTGCTACTGTGACCTACGATCACAAAAATTTGCGATTTATTTACACAAAAAAAAAGAAAAATAGGCCACTGCGCATGAAAACCTTCAAGTTAAACATTTGAGGGGTTTGGTATCTTGGCAGCCATTACTGCACAGTTAACATTATTCCATGTAAAGCCTAGAATCCTACTCACCACTGCCCACCATGCCCATGGCAAAGATGGAGTTGTGGGAAACCTCAGGGTCAGCATCGTGGGAAAACTTGCTGAGGGTGTCCAAGATGTTGAGACGAGGGTTGGACACGGAAATGAGAGCCAGGGCGAGGGGCACTGCTCGCCTCAGGGTGGGCTCGCCATACCGCAGCTGATGGAACAAGTACAGAGAAAACAAAGATAGAGTTTATTACAGTGTAAATGCATCAAAGATCAAGAAAAGAACAAAAAATGTGGCTTTAATTATTTGAACTGTCTCCTTAAACTGTCACACCCCAGTATAAATAGTTGACAAAGGACAGAAAGGAACTCTTTGTTACGTTCTTAGTCTGATTCATTAAGAACTTTAGGGCAAGTAAGAACAGAGTAATAAATGTCAGATCACAACCGAGAAAACAAAAGCAAAAACTGTAGGGAGCAGGATCAAAGGAGGGATGATGTAATGTGAATCAAAAGAAAGAAAAAAGGGAGATAAATGGTGAGGTCTGAAAAATATGAAAGCACTGTTTAATCCAGATAACCAGGCCTCTCTTCCTCGAGCAGAAATAGTGGAAGAAACAATGTGAAGTAAATGAAAAGAACAGGAAATAAGAGGTTGTGGGATAGGGGAACAATGATGTACTCAGCAGAAACAAAACAAGAAGACTGACCAGATGTCCAAATGTTCGCAGTGCCATCTCAGAGCCGATCTCCTCCCCCATGGCAATCAGGGCAATACCAAGAACAGCAACACCCTGACAGGAAATCATCCAAATTAACATTTTCTCCTTTTTCCAAGTGGAAACCTTCATGTGCATCCATAATATAGCGGATAAAGGAACTACTAATGAGAGAGAAATGTTGGTAAATGACTGATTTATGATGATAATCATGGTAGTAAATCACTCCTCACCTGGTGGGAGCCCATGTCAGCAGCTGTGTCCTTCTTGTCTTTGTCCTTCTTATCCTTCTTGTCCTTGTCCTCCTCTTTTTCCTTCTCCTTGGCTTCGTAGTGCTCACTGCAGATATGGAGAAGCTGCTGCACCTTCAGCACATTCCCAGAACCTTGAGATGGAGACAAATTATTAGTGTTTTGTGAGTTATGGCAATCCTGGAAAACAAAAGATTAAAATCAGTAGATGTGTGTCAGTATATGGTTGACCTATGGAGGATATGGAGAGGTGAATGAAGCAGGGGCTAACTGATGGATATCTGCATGTGTGCCAACTACATCAATTTGGAATGGCTGGAAAATAAAATAAAAAATACAGAGACTGACCTGCATATGCACAGATATCCACTAGTGTGTTGGCGAAGCTGCGGAAAGGTTCAGGTACAACCTGCAGAGCTGCCAGGGTTGTTTCAATTGCCTCTCCTTTACCTGAGGACAGTGAATGACACACACACAGTAGTTAGAGCAACAGATACAGTAGTAATGGAATTGATGTCTACAATAGATCTTGACCCACACAAACTTTCACTTTCCACTACAGCTGTTTTCACACAGTTAATGTTGAAGCCAGTGGCTCCCTTCACCTACCCAGGTGGTTGAGTCCCAGACCCAGAGGAAGCCAGCGGGCATATGTGTCCTTCAGCTCCTGTTCGTTCTTCTCCATGATGGTCTGCACGATGGTGGAGGTCACGTCGCCGTTACATGACCCTACTGCGATCATACCGCACGCCAGCGCCGTCACTCCAACCACCTGGAGATTAAAACACACACACACACACTTGAATGCTGCTAAACTGAAACGTATATAGAATGTGAAGAGCCCTTGACACAAAACAAACATCAATACCTCCATGCTTGATTTGGAGTCTCCCATGACGGGGAGAAGCAGAGAAAGGACATCTTCTCTGTTGGAGCCAGCGTAGGCCAGGCCCAGGCTGAGAAACAAGACGACAAGGATAAAGACACACAGACACAATGCGTCATCATAAGATAATACTTGACTGATCCCCAGAGGACTGAAGTGTGAACATCAGAACAACAGACTAAAGCGACAAGTTTTCTCTGCTTATCTGTGCCTAAAAATAATACAGTTAAAAAGTATATACAGCAACACTGGATAAAACTGCCTTGCATAATTTCTGTTCTCCTCACCCAAAGATGGCTCCTATCCTCATGACATTGCTGTTGTGGAGGACATAGTCAGAGAGCAGGGCGAGGGCCGGATCACATTCGTTCCTCACGCCCGAGTTTACGATGCCACAGGCCAGGAGGGCACCAGACTGCACACAGAGGGAGATGACGCAGGTGTGTAAGACAAGCAAGAAAGACACCTTGAGGGCTTCATTTCCTCGCTGGTAATGAGCCTGAGAATAGCTTATGTTGTTTAGAAAGTCAAATTCACACGTAAATGAAGGCACAGTTGTACTCCAGTCATTACAGTGAATTCAGTTGACTGGAAGCTAATGCAATGTAACTTAAGTACTGAATGCATATGGAGTATCTCATTAAAAAACTGCCAGGATATAAAAAGCAGTGGTGCAGAGCAGTTAACAAAGTTGAGATGGGACGTTGATACTTTTAATGGCTCACCTTAAAAAGATTGTGAGTCATATGAACTCTGTGATGGAAAAGTTTCCTGTACTTCCTAGCTTAATGTTTACCTTGATGTAGTCCTCAGAGGAGTAGAGGTATTTGTCAATCTGGGTCAGACCCCCATCCACGTCCCACAGCAGGATCATACCCAGGGAAGCCGCAGCACTCAACATGCCTGAAGACATTTATATCACTGTTAGTCACTGAACCAATAAAATGTGTTGATATACAAACACCACAAAAGAAATCATCCTAAATATATGCATGCGGTAATACGTCTGCAAAGCCTACCGAGTACAACTACTACTGTGTACGTGTGTTTTCTATTACCGTGGTCCTTGTTCTTGTACAGCCATTTGTTGCCGTCGTCTGTGAGCAGCTTGTCCTGTCCAAAAGCTGCGTTGACAAAGCCGTTCACAAAGGAGGAAGCCAAATTCATCCGAGCAGAGTCCACCTGGGAGCCACTGCCTCCAAACCCTGTCACGTACAGCACGGACGTCATACAACATGGCTAAAATCATACAGTTTCACCATCAATGAACACAAATAACCTCCAGTTCACTTGCCACAGTGGCCAGTAAATCACTTTGACTCACTGTTGTTTTCCAGGTGTGTTTTGTAGATGTCATCAGGGACTTTGGGTTCCATGATGTCCAACTGGGGGGGACAGCAGGAGTGTGTTGTTAATAGGTGAAATGTGTTGAGTCATACTGAGAAACTAAAAGCCATTAGAAAGAGACGATCTGAATTTATAATCCCAGACCTGCTGCTGTGAATCATCATCATTATCCTTTCAGTGCCCCCCCCCCCCTCTAAAAAATTTCCATCCCCCAGGGGTAAAAGTGGCCCTCAGCCTTTCATCCATTCTACCTCTTATACCTCACATACTATTTATCTTAAAATATCCTCAAAACACTTTTGTTTTTCATAAATCATCCAACACACTTTTCCACTTCATCTCAATCTAATCCAGAGCTGCAACCCCTGTTATGTTCCTGCTATTTTTTATTTTGTTTTTGAACAGGAGGCAAAAAATTCAAGGTTATGATATGGTTTTCCTTCACCATTATGGGATGCACCTCTCCGAAAAGCTGGACTGATATCAGTGCCCAAAGCTGACCTTAATAACCAAATCAGGTATCAGTCATGACATTCACTCACACAGGTGTTATTATAAAAGTCAGTGTTCCTACTATCAGTTACAGTCATTTAGTCAGAAAGGGAATGTGACTCAGCCGCAGTATCTCTGGCTTCGTGTTACTTTATACAAAAGTGATTCTGAAGAGTTCCACACAGTGAAGTACACAGATTTTACATTTGCGAAAAAGAAAGCACTGAGCAGGTACCCTGAGGGAGGGTGCAGGAATCGGCATTGGGAGAGAGAAAGTTTTGTCTGTGAAACCCTATTGACCCTTTAATTACATATAGTGCTAATATAACACCCATGACTGCTTTTCTATGTAAAAATTAGGGTTTGGATTTGTAATAACCAACAAGAAATAAGTTTCGGACAATTTAGGACTCAATCAATGCAGGGCTGTGCAATACAGAGGACAAGATGCTATGTGATAATCTGCTGATGATGGTTTAAGCACATATTTTCAATGTGTTCGTGTGTATATGCTTTCAAGAGTAGATCATTAAAATTATAATGCTCCCTACTGATAGACATTTTTTTTTTTATATATCTAATATGAAAGTTAACATTCTATGGCACCAAAAAGAAAAACACTGAGGCCAGCAGATGTTTCACAGTACAAGCCTTCCAGCAGCATGCAGTTGGCTCATGTCATACTTGCTGAGCATATTCTCCACATTTACCATGAAACTTAAAAATAAACACGCACACAATATTAAAAACAAACAAAGAGCACAGCAGAAAGCACAGGGCTAACTGTGGGTTCAGCAGCAGAGCCGTGCCCCACTGCATATTAGTCTGTGATGTCTTCTTTCTTCGCCCCAATCTCAATACACTCTCTTTAATCCTGCCCTCCTCCTCCTCTCTTACCTCTCTGGCCAGGGCCAAGAAGTTGCTGTTGAGCTGCACATTTGACATGATCTCTGTCAGGTCCTCGTAGTCCTCTACATCCTCATTAAGCTCCAGGAACATGCCGTGGCGACCAAGCATGAAGGCCATCTGCTTCTGGATGACACTGCAATAGACAAAACATACAGGAAGTTTGCCTTTCGTGTAAACCAGTGGAAAAAGTGGAAAAAGAACTAAACAGAAAAAAATCAAATGTGAGACAGGATCAAAACAAGCACACTGCACTGAGGTAAGCAATATCCATTCTTACTCTTAAAAGTTGCCGTGCTAATCCACCATGATGGGTTAACACCTTTTATCATTACTATAACTATCTCATGTCCTCCAGGAATAGTGGTTTAATAGTCCTTACATGTCTTTGCAGGATGTGAAGATGTTTTCCACCAGCTCCACATCATTGAGCATCAGGGCCAGACGCAGGGCCTCTGGATAACGGTTGAACTTACGGAAGATGTTCAGGGCGCATCTTAGCAGCGCTGAGTTTTCTGGCTCAGGAACATAACTCACACAACTTGAGGAAGGAAGAAGGAAGTTGGTTTTAATTCAGCGACAAATTCAAGTAATTTTACTAAGATGCTTAAAAACAGGGTTTGTGTTTTTTTCTGAGCATTGTAAAACCTGAACACACCTGGTGAGGTAAAGGCAGACTTTGCCATAAGCGTTTTCATCAATGTAGTCCTCCAGCATGTCCAGCCTCTCAATCTCCATCAGCAAGTCGCATGCCTCGTGCTCAGCATTGTGGGCCATGTTGTAGGGCACAATCTCCTTCACTAGTTTCAGCAGCGTCTCCTGCTGTGTCTTGTCATTCTCCTCCACCTCCTGCCACTCCTTAGCCACCTCACCTGCCAGGTGCCTGGAAGGTGACGGACAGAAAAATTTTGTCATCATGTAACAAAGCAAACAGGTAGGTTCTTCTACTAATTTGACACAGTGAACCACGGCATATAAACAATAAAAATGCATCAAAGAGTTGTATTTCCTCTGTTTAAGTTACAGCGTCACCAACAGCCACAAGACTTCTACATATGTTGTTGATAGTTAGTTGTCTTACCTTACATATTCATGTCCCCATGAGGCCAGCTCTTCCTGTGAGCCCAACAGACGGTACTTCAGACACTCCCTTTCACCGCTCATCGTCATGGCCAGCACTGACACCACATCAGCACAGAAACGCTGCAAATTCAAACAACATCCACAGTTTAAACTTGATTCATCTATGTGTGGGCTGGTTTTAGTGTCAGTGTTTTGAGACAGCTTTAACATTTATACTGTTAATTTTGGCAAATAATACAAGTTAATGAATTTATGACTCCATCTGTAGAACTTTACCTTATTCTCTCCGGGAGCCATGCCCTCAAAGATCTCTTTGAGTTTGCCATAGTGTGGGCGCAGGAACTTCAGGGGTTTAGGTACTGAGGTCATGGAGGTGGTTGAGGAGCGAATTAATCTGCGAAGCTCTTCCAATGCAGGACGGTACAGCGCTGTGTTCTTCTCCTGTCAATGTGTAGAAAGTTGTAAGATTTTTATTTGTCTTGTAAGGGATTTTACACCCAGACACAAGGAGGGAAAAAAACATCTAAACTTAATACTTACACTCAGTCTCTCAACCATCATCTCCAGGTCCTCTTGTAACTGTTTGTCTTCCTCTGACTGAAGATGTGAAATAAAAGATTAATATTATTACAAATCAAGAACATGTAAATGAAAGCACGGACTCAAATGTCACTCCTTCCCCTTCCCGTTTGGTATAAGCAATTAGATTGAATTGAATATTGAATATTTGAATAAAAAATGAATGTAGCTAAACTTTGAAAGTGATGGATTTTTATAGCCCTATTACATTTATGATATAGCTGTCCAATTTAACAGTGAATACCTGACTGGTGCATTTAGAGCCACTGCAACCTCTGACTTATTAATGTTAATACCATATAGAGACAATAGTAACGCATGTCCGAGTTTGTACTAAGTTTCACATGACTGTCCACTAACTAAGTGAAAAACAATTATCTGACCATTGACACTTAGCACCGGCTAATTCATAAATACGGCTACAAGCTGACTATCAAATCAGACTGTTGTAACAGTTAACGCCAGGTTAGCGCTAGGTTAACTGTTATTGTGTTGTGTAGCAGTTTATTTTACTTCACGTTAGCTGCTGTGTCATACAATTTGTAGCCCTGCGCTAACTGTAGCTAGCTGGATACACTGGCACATCAGGGAGCAAAGCTAACAGTGGTGACAGTAAAGACAGCGGCGATAACAACTAGCAGGCTAATGTTAGCTTACCGGCTGAGTTAGGCTAGGCTAACATGAGCTAACGGGGTGAGTTTATCTGCAGGATTTAAAGGACTACAACAAATAAATAAGTCACAGTGGGGACATTCCATGTGGGAAATAATCACAAAGTAAATTAAAGTTTATTTGTCGTCTATTTTGAAATGCATTGACTTCGGCCTGCTCAACCATGTTGTCAAAGCGGCAGTGACTAAGGCAAAATAACACCTCTGGCTCCTCTGACATTACCTAGCACACATCTGAATGAGAACTCACCAGTTCTTGCTCCTCTTTCTTGTCCTTATCTTTATCCTTGGGCTGCTGGCCCTTTTCTTTGTCCTTCGCCTTCTCATCGGTCTTTTCGGGATGCTTATTCTCTTTCTGTTTTGCCTCCTCCATGGTTGAGACTCTATGAACTATCAGCTAGCAAACGGAACTGAGGAGAAATCGTCATGGGCCGCTTCTTCTTCTACGGTAGAAAGAATGTATTGTATATTTTCTTTACCGCCCCTGCTGGCGGTGAATTGTAACGGTTGTTTGTGTGTAGTTCAGGTGCTGCAAAATATTGGGACATTCACTAAAATGTTTTTAAATAGATTTGTAAGCATTCTGAGTAAACACACACTTATAATAAAAATATACACTACTTTTGCTTAATCAAAGTTATATATGATAATTTACTGAAGTTTGAAATACACCTAACGGTATTTGAAATAGGAAACTCATATTTCCCACGTTTTGCGAGCAATTAAAAGTACCATGAGAACTTGTCATATGACCACAGGAAACTAAGTCACATGCCCTTAACAGTCTCCCTGTTGAAATCAACATGGCTTTTCAAACGTATGGGTTACCTCTGTGTAAAGTAACCTTACTTTTCCTGTTGGGTCTCTTTGCTGTTGGAGATGGACAATATAAGGGCTTCAGGAGGTTCAGTCAAGTGCAGGATACCAAGCAGAGAGATGTGTTTGAGGAGCAGTGGTTCACCCAGAAACTGGATCACTTTAATGGTGCAGACAGCAGAGAGTGGAAGCAAGTAAGTCTGTGTATGTGTTATGTGTATCCTTTAATGTGTTGAAATATATGTAGAAAAATGGGAGATCCCATCAAGGCCATTTAAGTGTCTATGTGCACATACCCTACCTGGCCATAGGTCAAGAACTGTACCTTCTTGGCTCATCATATCAAGACTACTGACATACAGATGCAAAACTGTCTCACAATAATCATAATACGGTATTTCTGAATAACTCTCTGCATTTTTTGCTCCAGAGGTACTTTGTAAACGAAGCCTTCTACAGGCCAGGCGGTCCAGTGTTTCTGATGATAGGTGGAGAGGGTCCAGCCAATCCAGCATGGATGCAGAACGGAACCTGGCTCACCTACGCTGAGAAACTGGGAGCCCTTTGCTTGATGCTGGAACATCGCTTCTATGGAAAGAGTCACCCGACAGTGTATGTTTCACCTTGCAGGTGTCCGTGATGTTGTTTAAGGGTGTTTTCTTAGCTTGTTCAATCTCAAGTGCTTTTACTCCTTCGGTAATTATGGTTTTACAGACAAATTCATCAATCTTAGTTTATCACGGTTCAAAAGTTTAAGTTGCAAGAACTACAATCAGATGTTTAATTATATTTACCAAAATGTTTAACCTGTCGTTTTGGTGTTAAAATTTTAAATTGACACAATGATTATGAGTTTACATGATCCCTTCAATTTTGGCTCATGTGGAGTTAGTTTGAGCTAGAAATAAATAAAAAGCCAAATACAGAAGTGCAACAACCACAGAAAACAAGCTATATGTGGAAGCTGAATCATACCTTTAAATATCAAGTTTCCTGTTTCTTGCCCTATCTCTAGATATGATGTATAATCCAGCAAACCTGAGTCTAAGCATTTCACAAGAGTTAACAAAGGACATTTAAAGAAACCTTTGTTGAGTCATTACAAACAGAAAATACATTCAATCTGTTGCAATGAAAGAAAGTGGATCTTAATGAATCTTGATTGTGAATTCTGCGCATCCAACACTGTCAGAAAGGATGCTTTTCAGACAGAAGATTGGTGCAGGGTTCAACGTCTTGCTCATAGAATGAACAAAGAGTTTCCCAAGTATCTCTTTCCAGAATGACAAAGGGCAGCCAGCCATTACCATCAACCTCATCATGTTTTCACAAGAGTAACTCTGGCTGAGCAATGCTGAGCTGATCCTGGTGAAGCTGTTGTACCACTAGATGGCAGCCCTGCATTCACAGACAGACAGTCCCATGTAATATTGTACAAACACTGACTGTCTCTCAGACTACTTTTTAAACTAAGCTTCCCTCTTCTCTACATCCAGTGACCTCAGCACAGACAACCTGCGTTTCCTCAGCAGCCGTCAGGCTTTAGCCGACCTGGCTCACTTCCGCACCGTGATGGCCGAGGCCCGGGGGCTGACCAACAGGAAGTGGGTGGCGTTTGGCGGGTCGTACCCAGGTTCTCTCGCTGCCTGGTTCAGGCTGAAGTATCCTCACCTGGTCCATGCCTCTGTGGCCACGAGCGCACCTGTTCATGCTGCTGTCAACTTCCCAGGTATAAGGAGACATTGCAAAACATCATAGGTTTTAGATAATCAGAGTTTTATACCTTTAAACTCTTTTAAATAAGATTTGCCATCAGGACGTAAATTAAAAACACCAAATAAAATATTGTTAAATAGTATATTTCACTATTAAATAATGCATCAAATAATGCAAGTCACACTTCCGCCCTCAATTTGACATTGCGTGGATTCCCCACAGTGTTCCCTCTAGAATCAACATCTTTGTCCAACACATCAAGTCTTAAATTCCAGTTTTCTTCAGTGTCTTGGAAGTAAGAGTCCCAGACAGATCAAAGATGAAGACGGGTTTATTCTCTATCTGTGTCTGTGTTGTGTTTGGCCGAGCCCATTGTTTTCCTCCGGAAGGCTCCGGGCTGGAATCAAGGTCAGAGCAGCTTTGAACGCTGTGCTGTGCTGTTCCGCCCACACACTCCTGCTATCGTGAAGACACTATCGCTCACTTCCACATTCTCACAGACTTTAGGAGAATATCCAAGACGAAACACACACACACACACACACACACACACAGAGAGAGTGGCGTATATGGTGGACTGACGTCGGGAATCTTTTCCCCCTTTAGTCCCAAAGTTATTATTTCCCCAAAGCAGCAGTGCAGTTACTCAGCATTATTGCCAGTAAGAGACTGGCTTTCATCCCAGATAAAATATTCCAGGATTTTGTAATGTGGAACCTGGAGTTTCATAAACTGTGAAATCCACTCATCATTTCACTTTTAACCTCACTTTCACCCTTTTTGAATAAACACTTTCTCTAGAACTTGATTCAGACGCAGTTTTGAAGATGAACCGGTGCTTTCGCTGCGCCCCAGAATAGTCTTATATGTTTTTAACCCAGGCTTTTTTGTGTATTATTGTGGTCTTTTTATAGCAGCCCAGGTTTAAGTGTCCACCCCTCCCTCTTGTCTTGATGTTTTGCCAGAGTACTTGGAGGTTGTGTGGCGTTCGCTGGCGTCGGAGAACGCGGAGTGCCCCCTACTGGTGAAAAAGGCTTCAGATACCCTGCTGGAACGCCTGAAGGATCCCAAGACTTATGACAACATCACTAAAGACTTCAAGTACCGTACATTCACTCTCCGTAACCTGTCCTTCTCCATCCTGTTATTTACTGCAGAATCTAACCTGACTTCATTCAATAGTTGATTAAGTTGTTGTTCGAGTTTGAATTACATAAGTGCTTATATAAAGCAACCTAATACTTTTTACTAGACCCAGCAGTGCCTGGGATAATTTACCCCTAAAACTGTTACACTGCACAGGTGTTTTCACTTTGCCTGATCACACTTCCTCTCTGGACTGTGTGGACATGTATGTACGTTGCTGGTTTGGCATTTCCCTCACTCTCCTGTTAGCGTTGTTGCTGCTCTTAGCGCAGGACAAATTACACCTCCATTACTGTCATTAGCTGACGAAATTCGGTGACCTCGGCGTCGGTCCCAGCGCGGCTCCAATCAGACAGAATACTTAAAAAACACCTGGGTGGTATCTTGAGAGCACTTATGGACCTTTTTCCTCAGAAAGCCTTTTGACTTGTCGACGCAGGAGAAGCAGTTATTATCAGCTCTTTTCCATGAATCAGGCCTGCGTCATAATACCAGGATGAAAATGGCAGAAAATTACTATATAGGTCATGTGTCTGAGGAGCTGATAAGTTTGTTACCACAGATATGGGCATAAGGAAGTGAATTGTGTTGCAGGACTGATAAAAAGCCGTAGCTTTCACAGGTGTTTTGGGACAATCACAAGATTATGTGCATAAGGTGTAACCTTTATTTAAGGGGGATTAACAATAGTTTGACATTTAAGATCAATACAACTTATATCTGTAGCTTACCTTAGCAGGAAGAGTGGAAACACAGGGAAAGCCTGGCTGCCTCCAAGTGTAACAAAACCCACCTCCCATCACCTCTACAGCTCACTGTAGCTCAGTTGTTTAAGTATTCGTATCCGTACAAACGCCAGACTATTTTCTTGGCCAGCTGCAGCGGCTTCCTGGAGTCTCCGACGGTTGCCTGGTAACTGCACAGTTACAACAAGATGCAAAAACAAAAACTGAGGTTTTTACACTTTGGTTTTTGTACAGAGCCAGCGTTCAGACATGAGAGCGGTATTGATCTTCTCATGTAACTCTCGGCTGTTCCTTTTTAAATGTGCTCATTTCTAGATGGTTAGCAGAGCTGCACATGAAACAACATGATTATATATGAACAGATATAGTTTTAGTCTAAGAAGAAGTGGACTAATATTGATACCTGGAGCTTTGTGAGAGGTTCAAAGAGCAGCGAGGGGTTGTCTTGGTTCCTGGTCTGAGTCAGGTCCGGTTACAGCTTCATGAGCGTCCCTCAAGCGTTCTTGGACTGAGCTCTTGGACTGGAATGTCAGACACGCTGCAGAGAGAGAGTCTGCTTTAGACACTATGTATGTAATACAATGGGAAAAGATCAGATTCATGAGCCAGTCAGTAACATCCACCTGTGACAGAACAGATGTGATGCAGCTGGATGACATTTGTGTATTGTAAGGATCAATATTAATGCTCATCTCAAAGGTTTTATCACGCAGTTTTAGTGTCAGGGTCTAAAGACCATTACAAGAATATAACTACGGTTTAATACTTTTTAAAAGGTCAGTCCACACAAATAAAAACGTATTTTCTCAAATACTTTTAGCAGTGTCGCAATAGACAGATTTAAGCTTTGGGTTCACCTCCTGAGATAATGAGATAATGAGATCTTTCATCAACTGTCCTTTGTTTATAGAAAGAGATGTTGCTATTGCATCAGTCGGTATTTTTATATTAACAATGAATCAAATGAGAATGTGTAATATGAAGGAAATTACTCATGAGGAACCCATTAAGAAATCCAAGTGTCTCTCCACAGAGTCTTTTAGCATCTTTTGGCTCATTTAATTTTCTGGCCCGTGAATTTCGCTCCCATTTATCTTGGTTCCGGTTTCAGCTTGCAACTATTTTCAGAACAAAAATAAAAGCTCTGATAAACCCACTGTATAAGTTGGCAATTAGCTGGTGAACATACAGTCAATGAACATTTAGCAGCTAAAGAGCCAGATGTTTCCCTCAAGACTTGGTGGAAACCAAATCTGAGCTAAAAGGAGAGCGAATCTTGGATTTCCATTCTTCAAGTGACCAGAATCATGACTGCAAATAAAGCCTTATGTGAGCCGGACTGCTAACATGCTAGCTACAACAATCTTGTAATGCAGAAACATTTCAGGGCATTTGTGTTGCAGCTTGTTGAGGGTTTTTTTTCCCCTACTGGCTTAAAAAAATTAATTTATGCAGCTTTAATAGTTTTGAATAGAATTACATCAATTAATAATCTGTTTTACCTCGTTTCTAATTTGGGTGAACTAACCCTTTAAGAAGGTGGCAAGCCTCTGCTTCAACAAAAGTGACTCTGCCTTGCATTTATTTTTTGACATTTTCTCATTCCCTTGTCACATTATTTTTTTTCTCGGTGTCTCATTGTTTGCTGTCTCCGGTGCTATTTTATATTTGTGTATTTTAGGTTGTTATAGAGACTGTAAGGTCAGTCAGCATGATGATTAAGCATGCTTAAATTGCTTTTACAATGGTGTGGTTAGACTCACACAAACTAATACTGTCGCGGAGACACACTGAAGCCTTGTCTTTGTGTCTGCACCGGCCAGCGACCACACTGGGCATCTTTTATTTTAGCTTTTTGCAGATGATGCCGGCAGGAGATGCAGACATGTCCTCATGCAGGCATAAACACACAAAGGTCACAAAAGGTGGTTTGGCGACCAAACCACTGAGCCTCAGAGAATACAGCGCATACGTCAGGATTTCATCATGAAGGAAATATTATCTGCACACTCTCTCACACACACACACACACACACACTCACACACACAAATTACACATCATCCTCATGGTACCAAAATTTATCAGATTAAAGTTGTGACAAACAAGTAAACAATTAAAAGTAGGACCGACTCATCATCATTAGTCAACAGGGTAATGTGGCAAAACTCAAGCTAGTACACCGACTTCACTGACCAAAGGTCAGATGCAAGCAGTTCCCTGCAAGCCTATTACATTATGTTCTGGACATCTAAAGACTACACCAGTTGTGAAAGTCGATTCTTAATATTCTCTCTAAAGTGCTAAAAGAGCCATCAGATCCATCTCCTCTTTTTTGCTTTTTATTTGCACAGAGTGCGAATCTAAACAATCATAAGTGAGATGGAAGACCTCCTCTCCCTCCTGTGTATCTCAAACTACAGGAAGATAAGATGCTCTCTTCACGGCTCTGCTCTGAATTTCTATGTCATTTGGCAGCTATTCTTGACATTTTTAGAACAAATGGAAGCAGAGAATGTAGGTCCTTAATATTTATGTTGCTGCTGTTTGGTAGTCGTTCAAAATGACTGACTTTAATTCAGTGGTGCAGGTCGGATGGCTGGGTAGATACTTGGTATTAGATTGGATATAACGCTCTGTATGTGGAAATATTCAATAAATAGACCTTGATCAACAAATGTAAAACCAAAGACTGAAAAATAGTGTGAACAGGCCTTTTTTCTGGGATTAATTTACACTTTACAACTTCTCCTGCTCTCCAGCTTGTGTTCCAAACTGCAAATCCAGACAGAGACGGACTCTGCCTACCTCCTGGAAACGCTGGCTGGCAACTTCATGGATGTTGTCCAGTACAATCAAGACAACAGGGGGTTTGAGGTGAGAGAGACGCACACAAAACATCATAAAACATGGATTTTTGGAGGCAGTTAGGAATCGTTTTGGATGAAGTAGCTGAAATCTTTGCTAAAAGTCTTTTTAAATGTTGTTAATGTTCTTTTTTTTAATGGCAAAATGGCAAATCATTGTTTCCTCGGTGCATTTAGAGATTTATGAGGAGCCGAAAAAAGCTCTTAATTACAAGTCATGCAAGCGAAAATCCAGTGTTGATTATTAGTTGCTTAAAGGACAATTTCAACATTTTTCAGTGCATGCCACATTCCCCTTTGTGCTGACTGAGCCTAAGATAATTTCATAATGAAGACATTGACTTGAGACACAATAAAGGGAGTCTGTGGAGAGGCTTTGTAGGTCGGAGGTTGACCTAGTATCCAGTCTTGGTTGAGTGGAAGGCAGCTATGAGGTGTAGGAGGGTTGTAGACAGCCCAAGCAGTATACTGAAACATAATAAACCCTGCATTGTTCAGCAGCGAGAGGCCCACAGATGCTGCCTCGTAAGAGGGTCTCCGTTGCTGCATTTGTAATATACATACGTTATAGGTGGCTTGTGACTCTGCAAAGAAGGGCCGAGCTGAGTGAGATAACGCAGGACGGACGTTGGATGATAATAGATTTAGCATAATGTTTTTCCCCATAGACGCATTTTGTAGTGATGATTATTCCTGCAATACATCAACCTGAATTACACCATTCAGTCTCGACTGGCTGATACTGGTGTTAAATGAACAGTCAAGTGTATCTGTCATTACCTCGGGAACAGTAGGAGGAAGAGATCCTGAATAAGCCTGGAGAAAAAATTACATAACCAGATGAATTTTTCTGACTTCTGATCACACAGGGAAGGTGTGTGGTTGTTTTTCTACTGTAGTCAATCACTCTGGGAGAAACCTGATTGATTAATTACTTTGAAATATTGACAACATTGTAGGTTAAGTGTATTTTTGTGACATGTCTGTTTTCTGTGCCGCAGTTTCTTTAATCTAAGACGCTTTTCTCTCTCAGGAGACACAAAAAGTTCCCATCGTAAAAGAAAATCCCGTAATACAATTATATAGACAATAAACTATATTGCTTTTTCACAAGAAGTCCCCACTGTGGTGAAATGTAATACACACAATATTTCTTTTCTTATTATCTGTTACTGTACATCTGTCCACTTTCTTGCTGTCCTTTTTTTTTTACCCCTCTTTTCCCCGTCTCTTTTTTTTTCGTCCTATCCCCTCTCTGTCCCCCTGGTGCCTTGAGGAATACGTGAGTCCGGTTACCAATAAGCTGATGTGAAAAAGTAACAAAAGACTCTTTGGTCTCTCTGGTTTCCTGTCGCCCCCGAGCAAAAGAGACGCTTATAAAAGAGCCGAGGAGAGCGGTGGGCCACAGAGTCCACAGCACGAGCGGACAAACGCAGCCAACAGCTGCCTCGCTGACAGAGCGGCCCGGGTGTAGAGCAAACCGCCAGGTTTTAGGTACCATTCAAGGAATGTGGGTGAGAACCAGGAGAGAGGTGTAACTCAATCAGAGGAGTCAGAGCAGCGGCTTCACAGTCGAGGGGTTATCAATGGGGCGCTTTATAAAATATGGCAGGACGTGATGTAGTGCTACAGCATGAGGAACAAGCACTGACAGCTCTTTTTTTTATACACAAGATGCAGATAAGATAGGAGACACGAGTCATTTGTAGTTTACAAGGATTTCGTTCAGCATGTGAGATCTGTAACCGCTGCCAAATGTTCACACTGAGCGCTTTATTAGGAACACCTGTCACCCGCTTATTCAAGGAGTTATCCGATCAGCCAATCATGTGGCAGCAAATGTTCACATCAAACATCCGAGCTGGGAAAACGTTTGAGTGTTTCTGAAACTGCTGATCTCCTGGTCTCTAGAGTTTAGAGCCAAAACCCCCCCAAAAAATATCCAGTGAGCAGCAGCTTTGGAGACGGATGCACTTTGCTAATGCGAGAGGTCAGTTGGTTGGTAGGGCCACGGTCACTCAGATAACCACTCTTTACAACTGTGGTGAGCGGAAAAGCTTCAGAGTGAACAGCACGTCCAACCTGGAGGTGGATGGATGGACTACGAGAGCAGAAGACCACGTCAGGCCAAGAACAGACACCTGAGGCTGCAGTGGACACAGCCTCACCAACACTGGGCAGTTGGAGACGTAGCCTGGTCTGATGGATCTGAGTTTCTGCAGAAGTAAACAGATGGTCGGGTTACAGTCTGGCGTCTACAGCATGAATCCATGGAGCCGACCTGCCTTGTGTCAGCAGTCCAGCCTGGTGTAATGATGTGGGGAATGTTTTCTTGGCACACTTTGGGCCCTTAGTACCAATGAATCATCAATCATGGTTTGAATGCCACAGCTCCATGTCACAAAGCAAAAGACGTCTCAAGCTGGTTTCATGAACTTCGGCGGCCTCCCTCGTCTCCAGATCTGAATCCAGTAGAACTTTTTGGGCATGTGGTAGAACAGGAGATTGGCAGCATGAGTCTGCAGAAATGATGCGATTCAATATACAAAATGAAAGAATAAAGAAATCACTGTGGCCAATGATAATTACCCTTCTCCATTTATGTGGAAGGTGCATAATGAAAATAATTTGCAGATATATTTAGCATGAGGAGAAAACCACAAAAGCATGATGAACCTAGTGTTTCATAATGACATTGAAGGTTTAGAACGTGGGAAACATTAACGACAACAAATCTCGTTAGATCCCTGGGCATCCGCACAACTGATTCAGAGGATAGATGTCTTCCCAACTTGCCTGGAATCAATTCAGCTCGGTGTCATCATCGCTCCATCTACACAATCTGGAAGCTATAACCAGTAATGGGCACAGTCATCCTCAAAGAGAACAACGTGGCCCACATGTAGAGAGGCAAATGTTCATGTGACATTAATAAAGAATTACAATTAACAGTTTACATAACGATCCCTCTACAAGGTCCCTTTGAATAACTGTTTTGGAGTTGTTGTTCATATCAAATCCTGAGAGGAGTTTGTTTCTCCAGCTGCCGAAAAAATCTTTCTCATTTATCTCCTGCGGTATCTGTCCATGCAGGTGTTTTGGTTTCACATTTTAACATAATGGCCTCAAACCTCCCTTGATTCAGGTGAACCAAACTTTTAACTGTTTGTCTACGACGCTGCATTTGGCATCTTAACAACCCTGAGAAAATCTCTACTTGTGTTTGGCTGATTCACTTTTCTATTGCAAATGTAGTTTACCACCAGAAAACACACCTGTCCCAAAGGCTGGACATGGAGGGTGTAACATTTACATCAAACTGTAAAATGCCTCCTGTAGAGGCTTCAGTGTGTGAATAAAAACTGACGAAAATGACATCAGCTTTGGCAAAACCCGGCCAAAAAGACGTATAATTAAAGGTTTAAATTTCCAACAGCAATAGTCATACTTTCAGGAAACGAAATGAAATGGTGGATGATGTTATTGGGTGACTCCA
The DNA here is from genome assembly GCF_002260705.1 of Seriola dumerili. Taxonomy (NCBI): domain Eukaryota; kingdom Metazoa; phylum Chordata; class Actinopteri; order Carangiformes; family Carangidae; genus Seriola; species Seriola dumerili. The sequence continues at coordinate 123,938 of NW_019174592.1, forward strand.
CTGTACATTGCGGGCATCATAATTGCTTCATGACAAGACTTCAGGCTGCATGGGTTGATCTCAGCAGTCACAAAAGAGTTTTATTTTTTATCATATTACGTGGCGGTACATTGCTACACTTTATTCCTTATTTATAAAATATTCACACATTACCATGTTTCATCTAACTGCGAAACGGCAATCTTCAAAACCTTGCGACATATCTGCTTTAATCTTATATATAAAGTTAAAAGTTTTTGTCTTTTTGGTTTGGTGTTGTTCTGTCGATGCAGGGCGTGATAGGCACCAACATCACCATCAAGGTGCTGTGTGGCGTGATGGGTGACACCTCGCTGGGGGAGCCATACGCCCGCTATGCCGCTGTGGCCCGCCTCATGATGGACACCTTCTCTGTGAAATGCCTGGATGCCAGCTACAGTACCTACCTGAGAGACATGAGTAACACGTCCTGGGAGGGGCCGGCTGCAGGGGGAGGTGGGTCCCAGCGTGTCATTTTATTTTTGTGTTATGTTCAGTGATTTTATTTAATCCATTAATAACTCCACGACTGTTGGAAAACAGCTATTTTTCTGGCGGGGGTTTTTGGGGGAGGACCGACTTGTTTTCAGGTTGTCCCGTAGCATGTTTTTGTTCTCATGACAGAGGAGAACTGGCGCAGACAATGTGATGTCTCATGAAAACAATTTTCCACCAGTAACACAGGAGCGATCAGCTGCAGCAGAGGCCAAAACACCAGTGATAAACACCATCTGTAGCTTCAGGAGACCAGAATATAAGGCAGCTACAAGACATGCTGTGTGTTGAGTAAGGGGATGTGGTTTTTGTCATAGCGCAGCAGATCCATTTCTGGCTGCTGCTGAAATGCTTTTCCTGGAAAAGTAGGATATTACATATTCAAATAAAAGCAGACTTAGACTATTTCTGGAAAACAACGTAGACCAAACATGTGATTACATCACTTTAGACCTAAACAAAACTCCTGGGATGATTTGAGCATCCTAAAATAGTGTTTTCTTCTTTTTGCGGTTAAAAAGTTAAATTAAGACCATTTTTTCTGGCAGTGTTAACAATCCAAGGTGTGTTTATTTTAAAATTTCACAGTGACTATTCTAAGACTGGGTATGCTATTTTCTTTACTGTTGTCTCTTATTTTGGAACTCGGTATTGAGACACATCTTTGCATGTTTAACCAGAAACAGGTTCTCTATATTCCCTGTTGTACCCTTGCCCTGGGCTGTGGTTCCTTTTCCCAGCTTTGGTCTCATGAGTGGGAGGACTGGAGTGGGATCACTGGAACAGGAAGTGGTCTTTTTCCAAAGCCATTTGGATGCGTCTACATAAACTCCCCCAGCTACGCCCCTTGTTTTGTGGGTTTCAGTGAAACTCTTTCCTCTCGTAATTGGGGCTGAAAAGTGAGAGTGAATACTGTTTTGGGGAGAAAGACATTTTAAAGTAGCGTTACCTGCCCTGTGGTGTAAGTGACGTGATTTCTGTGAAGCAAATGAACATTCTGGCCATGGGTAAAGTGTGTGTGTGTGTGTGTGTGTGTGTGTGTGTGTGTGTGTGTGTGTGTGTGTGTGTGTGTGTGTGTGTGTGTTGTCAGGGAGACAGTGGGTCTACCAGACCTGCACTGAATTTGGATTCTACCAGAGCACCGATTCGCCCAATCAACCATTCATTGGCTTCCCTCTTGTGTGAGTCCACTAAACACTGCCTCTCTACCCAATAATAAACTCATAATTGGGCTTTAACCCCTGCACCAGCCTCCACCTTCTCCCACTACTGGTCATTTTTGTTTTTCTCATCCAGGTATCACGTGAAACAGTGTGCAGACTTCTACAATGTCAGCGCCGAGCAGCTGGCCGAGGCCGTGGCTCAGACCAACGAGTACTACGGCGGCTACGACATCCGCTCCAGCAGAATAGTTTTCCCCAACGGGTCCATTGACCCCTGGCACGCCCTGGGAATCACGCAGGACATCGCACCTAGCCTCCCTGCTGTTTTCATCACAGGTGAGAAAAAATATGCATGAGAGGTGATCCCACTCTGGAAGAAGCTCTGCGACTATATATATATATATATATATATATATATATATATATCATGGACACAACGTTTTGCCACTGCTGCACTGGAGTAGAGAAATTTCTGATAGCATGCACAAATAAAATATAATAATAATAATCAGAGTTTACAAAGTGGTTTGACAAACAAATCAAAAGCAATGATAGTAAAAAGCAGGACAGAAATAAGGGGGAGTTACAGAGGGAGGGCAAACGATAGGCTTCATTATAAATAAGGACAATTAGAGGGAGCAGATGCTGTATAAAAACACACGTGCAGATGCATGCAAACACAGTAAAAGCAATAAAAGGGCGATATGGAGACGATAAAAAGAGAAGAGAACGACATCACATAAAAGCAAGTCTATAAAAATGAGTTGAAAAATGAGTATAAATGGGGTTCAGTGAGAATAGTGCACTGTATAGTAAATGGGCAGAGATTTTAGAAACAGCCTGAGACTTTGTGATCTTCAATTGTTAAACTGTCAAAAGTAACATTTAAGATTTTAACCATTGTTTCTGTAAAATATATCATTATTATTATTAATACAGTCTGGCGGGACCTGAGTAAGTGTTGAAACATCGTAAAAACCATGTTTCACCAGCCAAGTTAAATTAATATTTTGCAGCCTCCTGTTTTATGATGCAGATGTGGTGTCTGCAAGTTATGATTTAAAACATAATAAAATACAAAGCCCAAGTAAAAAAAATACATATCAATGGAGTTATATATGGCCTTCTTTTTGTGTAGCAGGTGTCTTGTACATGATAGGTACATGTCTTCATTGATCCAATTCATCATCAAGCTTTTTAACAGCTTTTTGAATTTCTGTATATCCAGGTCTAAAATCTGTTGCAGGTTAATTTTTTTGTGTGGTTTCTTTACATTACGAGAACCAAACGACTCTTTCAAAGTCAAACAATGACTCGCTTGTTCAGCTCTAATTTTATTAGGTGGATAATTGTTCTTGTAACTCTGTTTTACCACTTTTCCCTGCCACATCCTTTATACATAAATTTCTGTCCGATCCAGGAACAGCACACTGTGCCAACATGTACCCTGCCAGGAGCGAGGATCTCGCCCAGCTGGCTCTGGCCCGCGACCACATCTACTTACTCCTGCAGCAGTGGCTGAAGCAGTGACGGGCAGCTGAATCAGTGGCTTTGCAAAACAAACTAATTATTCTTTTATCCAGATCGTTGACATTGGAGCGAGACTGCTTATTATGCTGCCACATTTATGACTGATTGAGAAGGCACTTTACAAAAGCATGAGTGGGTACAAAGTTCAGGCAATTCTGAGCAAATTAATAAAGATGTTTTCTTTTTTATAACCGTGTATTTCCGGTTTCATTCTGAGTTAACATTGTAAAGGTCGACATTATGCACTTAATTCACGGGTTTCCAGGGCAGGGTATACATGAACATGAAACTAGGAAGTGGTTTTTAAACCAGATAAGCATGTTTGCTGTTTCAGGAATAGTTTAGAATAGTCCTAGATAGCCTTAGTTAAACTTTCAGTGGATTGAATATCTCATCAAAAGACCAACAAGAACATTGTCTTGTGTCCAAACCCCCCCCCCCCAAAAAAACGAGTGCAAATATGTGAAACTGAAATTTCCCCAGCATGACATTCGCTTATGAATACAAAATGCAATGTCACTGCCTTTTGTATCATGCTTTTGCATAGAGGGCACATTGTGCGTCCAACTCTTAACAAACACATTTCATTTTGAGAAATTGCATCTTTCACAGCACACTGAAAATCAATGAAACAAAAACTTTATAACAGAGTTTGTCCAAAACCGGTTTCAGTTCATGTGTTTTGCATGGGACATGTGTTGCACAAACATGCGCTCATCTGGTTTTGTTCAGCACAAGTTACAAGTTTGGTCTTGTTTGATGATAAAAGTGCAAACTGCAGTGTTGTTGTGGCTGCTCAGCGTGAGCATGATGATATCTCCAACAGCACCCAGAGATGGCATCTTTGCCACACCAAGAACATCTGGCAATTGTGTAATTTGGACAACATACTGCAATGTTCTAATGTTTTCTCTTGAGATACATGTATTTAGTTTTAAAAGCAGCATCTGCAATAAGTGGCTTTGCGTGGTATGATTAGAGTACACAGCTGTGTGTTCATTAACTACCTCCTCAAAACTGAAAACACACACACACAATGACCCCTCCCCACTTCTCGCTGAACAGTGTTTATTTTCACAACAGTCCCATCTCTCTGCATCCCAGCTGGACTATGCACGACCCCCACCCTGACACAAACCAGCATCCACAAAGACCGTGGACCAAAATCTGCCCTGAATCCACCAACCTATTAAAGCACAGGTTCAGCCCATATAATACACATGAAAAATATATATTATTATTATTATGACAGCCCACAATCCAGTCTTTGTTGAGGAAAATGTTCATGATGGATTTAGTCATAATTTGCCCACATACTCTCATTTAATCCCCTGTAATTCAAACCCTCAAGCACCTACTCATAATCCTCTCTTTGGCAAGCAGCAGGGATGTAATTGAGCCTCAGCCTCTTTTCAGGTGTGTGTGTTTGTGTTCGTGTGTCGCCACCCAGCTGTGTCACCTCACCTGACAGAAAAGCATCATGTGGTCTTCTGAGAGTGTGCCTCAGTTATGGGCAGGCTCAACCATTTTGCACTAAATATGACGCAGCATGACTAATATGACTCCTACATGTTGTTTCTAAACTCTCCCCGTAAACGCGTCTTCCTGTTGTGCACAACATACAAGTTTTTGGTCGCGTCATGTTAGCCGGAGTTAGCTAAACTGTGACCGGAAGTAGCTGCGTGGACTTAAACATGAAGCTGAACTATTTTTTATTTGCTTATAAAAATATAGGCGATGACTCGGTTAAGTACAGCGACACAATTATATTATAATATTATGTGAAATTGTGAGCGTTGTATTATAGAGGTTGGGAAATTTCAGTACGATTCCGACGATTGCGTTTTATTTTGAAAGTCTACCGGAAAATGTTATTCTGTACGTGTGTATTTGACGCTAACAGACAACCCCCCCCCTCCCCCTCCCCTCCTTCTTCTTCTTCTTGCCCTGTGTGGTCTGAAGGCGGAGTTGAATCTATTAAAGTCCTCTGAGAAACAGCGGTGGAGTCAGTTGAAGCTCTCACTTTAACTAGAATATAGAGTTGGTAGATTTTTCATTTATTTTACGGACCAAACGTCGTTTCTGGGCGGGACGGCAGCGAGACGTGGACTGATAACGTTACAACTTCACCTGCGAGATAAGTCGACCTAACGTCACGTCCTGAATCGGTAGGAGTGTGGGTTTTAACGTTAATTGTTGACAGCGTTATACGTTATATCTAAGTTTAACAGCATTTAGAAGATGCTCTATCATTTAAATACAACTTTAACACGTATTTCTGTCAGGTGGGTTTTGTTTGACTCCTTAAATAAGCTATGAATAATTGAGAAAACTTTAAATTCTGTTATCTATGTGCCACTATTAAGCTGCTTTCACGGTCTCCCTGCAGTCAGTGTGGACTGAGTTCTGGTGTAATGTAATGATAAGCATGCTGGCTTTTTATCAGTGCTCCATCCCTGCACATTTATCAAACAAACTGAAGAAAAAATGCTCCCAAAGCATATTTATGTCTGACATATTTAAACACAGTGACAGTTTTTATATTTCCTGTAATTTATCTACAACAAAAAGGTAAACTATAGAGTGTTGTTTTGTAGGTTCTGAGAACCACTTAAAATCTTATAGCTGCTTCAGTGGAGTGGGGCTGCAGGCTGAATCATTTTCCTAAAATGGTCCAAAATATCTAGTCTGAAATTAAAACAAAAGAAGAGAGCAGTTTCAGTGGGCAGGTTGTGGTTAGACTATAATATTTATGTGTGAGTAAGAGTTAGTCAGACCCTGCAGCACTGGATAAAAGGTTTTCTTGCCTGAGGACATAAGAAGGTGCATGTGGTAATTGTGGTAAACCATGATGAGTCATGTGAAAAGGACATTCAGCTCTCTTGGAAGTGATTTTAAAGAATGCCACTGGTTGTAGACTGATGTTTTCATAAATCTGGAGTTGTCGTGATGCCAGGTCTCCTGATTGATGGCACTGGAAACAATGCATGTAAATAAATCTTGTGTCTCCAGGAGAACAAATCAACAATTGAGACTGTCTTGGTTTATTCAAAATGCCTACAATAGTCTGTATTCTGTCTCTGACTAGGTGCTGTATAAATCACAATGAAGCACCTCTCCTTGTTTTGCCTGTGTGCACTGGTGATCCTTGAGGGTGTGCTGCCCCAGGCTCCATCGTACGGTGAACGGGGCTCAGATCTTGGCATACAGGTGTTTCAGCAAGTAGTCCGTTCCAAGCCCCTGGAAAATGTGGTGTTTTCACCCCATGGAGTGGCTTCCATTCTGGGCATGCTGCTACCTGGAGCCCATGGAGAGACCCGGAAGCAGATCATTAGTGGTCTCCGTTACAAGAAAAATGGTAAGGACTGTTTCCGACCGTAGACGTTAAGAGTTTTGCTGATGAAGCTTTGTATGTAAGCTGTTTGTTAAACAGTGATTTTAAAAATAATAACACGTTCATTTGGTCTGCACAGGTCCTTACAAGATGTTGAAGAAGCTTCACAAGGCCCTGACAAAGTCCAACCAGGACCCTGTGCTGATTGGCAATGCCATTTTCAGCCAGGAGGGCTTCCCCATGGAGGCGTCCTTTGTCACCACCAACAAAGACAACTTCCAAAGTGAGACCAGGAGCCTGGACTTCAGCAACCCTCAGGGGGCAGCCACTGAAATCAACGATTGGGTCAACAATAAGACTAAAGGTAGGAGCCGTAAATACGGAGCAAGTAGAGAGTGATTAAGAAAGGTTTGGATAAAGTCGTCTTCCTGATCGCCCCAAGTCTGTGACAGTTCCAAGCTATGTAGGGTGATTGGACCCCTGTATACTTACCTGCAACAAAGGCAAACACATATTCAAACTAACACTGAACTTGTTTCTATTTCACAAACTACAGTAAGAGTCAGTTTTCTGTGTGTTCTCATATGATGCTGCATTATTACCTCCTCATCTGTACTGACGAAAACATGAAAGAGATGACTGTTCTCATCGAGCCTTGCTGATTGAATGTATTTCGCCCCATGTCGCACCTTTTTATCCAGGTCACATCTCCACCTTGATCAACCCAGGCATGCTGGACCCGGATATGACGCGCCTGGTCGTGGTCAACTCCATCTACTTCAAAGGCTTATGGAAGTCCCGCTTCCAGCCATCGAACACCAAGATGAGGCCCTTCACCGGGGGCGATGGAAATGCACATTCAGTCCCGATGATGTCCCAACTGTCTGTCTTCAACATGGGTGAGTTGTGATGTGCGAGAGGTTTCCATTGATGACCCTCTGTGTGAGACTACTCATCGCAATATTTTGAAAATAGAGCCGTTAGTCAGTATTAATAATTTTTGCTTTGATATCATCGACTTCTTTACACGCAGCCAACATTTTGGATGCATATTGATGCAGAATACGAGGTTTTTTTTTTTATTACATTTCAACACCAAATGAGATGTAACATTAAAATTAATTGGCCAGTTGAGGTTATCCTTTAATTGTATTTGATTTTTCTTGACTGGCTTTTACACTTCAACAATTTAATTCTATAAATCTTATTTTGTAGATGTGCTGGAGTATGTTTAGTCACACAGTATTAAAGTTTTGTTAGATAATGTGTTTTCCATATTCTAGTTTAGAGTAAGTGCCATCATCAGACCCTGAACTGAACCTGAAATTAAAATGATACCAGTGCCAACATCTAAAAAAAAACATCAGCATACACTGTACTTTCAGTGGCAACAGGATCCAGTTTGAATGTGTGTCAAGAACTGCTCTTTGTTGTTTTTTTTCCCTGCTACACTTGAAACTATTTTGAAGGAAAATGTCAGCTTTTAAGTTGCTAAAAACAGAAGTGGTCATAGGGAGTGGATGGCAGGAGGCAGGAGAACAATCGAACATCTTCCAGGAGATGGGAGGTGAGAGCTGCTGCTGGCAGCAGTGCTCAGGAGGGCACGAGAGAGGACACAGACGGGCAGAGTGCTTCAGGCATGGTGGATGATATGAGCTGAATTTTACACATTTTTGAGATGCTGAGGGGTACTGTAAAATTAAAGGTGGAGTTTTTCTTGGGAACAAATAAAAGTTATGTTTATATTCAGTGTTTCCTATCAAAACGCATTGCGTGCATCCTTGAGGTCTAAGAAATGTGTTGAGTGCACTTCAGTCCTCTTTAAAACATTAGCAAAGTCTCTAAATGTGTGTAATTCTCTATTGTTCAAAAACTCCACAAGGCACATTTAACACTGAGCTTTCACAAAATACAAATGTCAACAAACTGATCTACTGTAGATTTCATGATTAAACTGTTTAATTTAGTTATTTATATTTTAGATGGAATCCTAGGCATTGCCAGTTTATGATTCATAAGATCAGCTTGTGTCGAGTTGTAAAGAAACGCAGACTCAGACATGCCCCATTCGTGGGACATTATTTAGCACTGTGTGAAATGAAATGGTATACCAGTCAGTTGTCTATATTTAGATGAGTTGTCAGAGTTGTCTTGGCATGGTGAGTGCTGTGGGTAGATTCTCATACAGTGTGGGAGTTAAACGAAGGCTGCGTTCAGCTGTGAGCTGTGCACAGATGTTTCTCCAGTGTCCTGCAGTGTTGCTCTCCCCTCATTCCTGCGCTTAGGTCATAAAGAGAGCAAAAGCTAAAGTTTGTAAATAACGTAGGTTTGGCTTGATACACTTAAGTTTTGTGGATATAAAGGGATTTACATACACATAACGTATTTGAATGAAGAGAAAAGTTCTCTAATGCATCTTGGAAAACTTGATCTAAAAATAGTATCCCTGTGTAAAGTCATAAACTGTGATATTTGAATATCACTGTTTGTTTTGCTGCTCGCCATTACCAACTGATACAACACAGTACTGTTCCAGAGAGAGTTCTGCATTTGATCTAATGAATATCTGCTGTGTGGTCGGTCCTCACTGAGAAAGAATTTGATTGCCAACCAGGAAATGATGTATTTTCCGCTTTTAGTTTGTTTAGACTGAATAAAAATATTGAGCAGCGATAACCACTAACCACCAGGGTCAGCGAGACAGAGGACGTACTGTCATCCACAGAGAGAAAATCCACAGCCTGCAAACGAAAATCCAGGCAAAATGGAGACTTAAAACATACCAACATTTACAGACGTATAAAAGGGGAAAATATATCATTTCTCTTGCTTCACAAGATAGTGAAACAGAGAAAAGAGGCCACTCTCAGACAAAGGACATGTATGGAATAAAATTAATTTCTATATCAGTCATGATGCATGAACCAAGTTTCATCCAGACCTGTGAAATCATTAAACCAGTAACCTCTCCTCTCCTGCCAGGCATGGCCACCACACCTCAGGGACTGAAATATAGGATCATTGAGCTGCCCTATCATGGCAATGCCATCAGCATGCTGATCGTTATGCCCTCTGACGAGGACACGCCTCTGTCCCGTGTGATCCCACACATCAGCACAGCCACAGTGCAGAGCTGGACCAAACTGATGCACATGAGGAAAGTCCACCTGGTCATGCCCAAGTAAGACACACACACACACATACATACACACACACACAGTTGATTTTAAGACTTACTAGACTGAATGAGACGAACATTAACATTGCGTGTTCATACTTATGTTTGTGTCTGTAGGTTTAGTGCTGACGCAGAGGTAGATTTGGAAGCCGCCCTCTCAGCACTGGGAATAACGGACATGTTCAGTTCGGACAAAGCTGATTTCAGACACCTCTGTGAGTGAAAACACTAGTCAAACCCAAACCTAAAAGTGACGCAATGCCTCCAGCACCTCCAAGTATTTACAACTGTTGAAAGGATTGTTGGCTGTTTACTGCTAAGAGCCGGTAACAAGTGTGAGAAACTGAATCACTGCTGTTCTCCTCCCCGAGCAATGAAAGGAGCTCTGAATGAAGTGCTCTAGTGCCATCTTGTGGTGTATTGTAAAAGCAGTTTATACTTTTGCTCAACCATTTAAAATGTGTTTGTTAGGTCATTAATAGATAAATATTTTTATTCAATCATCTGATCATCATCTGATTTCCACGTCACTGCTGTTTTATGATATTGATAATAATATTTGACCCTATTTGTCAGACACCTGATCAATAAAATCAAAATACTGGACCACGGATTCAAAAGGATTGCTGTGACACATACAACCACATGCTAATTTATTAGATCCACCTAGATAAAATTAATGCAGTATAATAGAACAGGCCTGCAATAAATCCAAAGTAATGAGGATTATAAACTTCAATCTTGATTGAATGTGTTTGAGAGAGAGTTGATTTAGAGAGTTGGTCATTTTGGAGGATGTAATTTATAGTGCTGTTGAACTGCACTGTGTTATACCGAGAGGTGAAGATTAACCCTGTCAAATAGATTCAATAGATTCAATAAAAACTGAACTGAAGGGAGCATTTATTGCAGGCCTGTTGTATAATACTGCATTAGTTTTTATCTTGGTGTACCTAATAAATTGGCATGCAGTGCGTCATAGCAACCCTTCATCTCAACTGGAGAATCAGTATTTTTACTGAAGAACTTTTCTTCAAACTTAAATTGGGTACGACATGGATTTATTTAATCACTGGAGTAATTTGCGAGTAAGAGAATCACTGGCAGATGTATTTTTGCATCAGTAAGGAAAATATCAGGAACGATTTACAGCCTGTAACAAGACTGGATTGTCTAAAGCTAGAATTAACAGTAAGTGTTTTCTCAGGTGCTGAGCCTTTGTTCGTATCCAAGGCGCTCCAGAAAGCCAAAATTGTGGTGAATGAAGACGGAACAAAAGCAGCAGCTGCCACTGGTCAGTATTTGTTTGTCTTGGACTTAAATGTTGAGCCAAGCACAAACCTGTGTGCTAAGTTTGTGGGAATGTTCTATACAACAGTTGTACTTGTAGTATTAGTACATTCATAAAAGTAACTTGTTATAGTTTCTGACATGTTTTACAATCTGTTTGCTGTTCTGTTTAGCTGCCATTTTGCAGGCTCGGTCCTCTCCACCTTGGGTTACAGTGGACAGACCTTTCCTCTTCCTCATCAGACATAAGTCAACAGGTACAGTCTCATATTTCCATCTGGGTTTAGTCACCTTTTTAAAGGTATATATAAATACATTTATATAGAAGATCTAACATTTCTGCAAATATAGGAGATATTTTAAGCAAGATGGCTCAAAATGCAAATTCAACTTGCATAAAATCTTGTTTTACTCGTTCATAGTCTTGAAATATTGAAAAAATAGGATTTTACCTGTAGAAAGCAGAACTTGACCATGAGGAGTTCTTCATGTCTCTGTCCCCAGGTACCATTCTCTTCATGGGCCAGATCAACCAGCCTTGAGCCCAGTCATCACTGGCCAGCCCCTGGTGACATCATAGGCCAGCAGAAGAAATGCTTATACACTGCCACGCATGTACACACACATACACATGAATACACACCCACATACACATGCACACTTTGCTGTAGACTTATGTACAATGTGGACATATGATGTTTTTTGTTATAAATATTGCTTTTTATGTTACCCATTTTCTGTAATGCATAACAGGCTTTATAAAATGTTTTGCAGACTAAATTTTCCACCTGTTTTAATTTTTTTTTTATACTTTTTACATTTTAAAATACTTTGAATGTCAATTGTGTATTTTCTCAAGTCTGGAATAAGATAATTACATTTTTTTGTTTTATCATCACTTTCAGTTTAAATGTTCTCCTTGGGCCAATGTACATCCCACCTTGAACGACTTGCATTCAGCTACTTTAAAATGATTGTTTCCCTCATTGAGGAAGATTTCTGTTATCATACTTGCTTCATATTTGATAAAATAAATACACATATTTATAACACCAATGATTTTTGCCTTGCTTATATTCTGTAATGGTATTTCTGAGAAGAGAATGTTTATGTACATGTGGCTTTCTGTAGTACCATGTTTGTGTTTTCACACGTCTGTCACATTTATGATACAAACTCAATCACAATCACTTCCTGATTGTGGAGGCATAGCTATGGTGAGTACAGTATTGGAACAGTTGGACGTTCAAAATCAAGAATTTAAATTGTAATGTCAGGTTACAGGTCTAGAATTGGAACTTTCAAATCTAAAAATCGTCATATTCAGTTTTCCGTATTCAAATTTTACAATGCTATGAATTGGAGTTACATTTCTGAAATTGGCAAAAACCCCATCTTATTTTTTATTTTTTTTAAAGCTGTACCATTAATTCCAGTTTTAGATCTTTAATTTTAAATCCTAGCAATAGAATTTCCAAATCTAACATTGCAATTTCAGTTTTAAAATGTTGAATCACAGTTGTAGAATTGGAAATTCTGATTCTAGAATTGTAATTTAACATTCTAGAAGCTGAACTTTGCGGTCAAGATCTGGAAAATCAAATTCTAGAACTGTAAATTAAAAATTCTAAATCTAGAATTGGATTTTTTTTGTTGTGGAAGTTTATTTTTCTTTTCAAAAATGTGCATTTCCAGTTCGTTTTGCACTGGATAACAGGCACAGTATACAAACTGAATTTAACACTAGTGTGTTACAAGTCTGGCACAGTATAGACACACTTTCCGTCCCTCTGGTTTCACATTTTCAGACAGGGACAGAACCAGGGCTTAGCCCCAATTTAAGTCTATGTTCAGGGGGCATGCTGCCCTGGGGATTTCTTTCCACATTAACAGCAGCTACATGGACTATTTACTGTATCAAGCCATTTGCACATCATTTGGAGAAAACATGACTGTTACCCAGGGAAAAAAAATCATCCAGAGCCTGCATCATATTTTGAATCTAATTGTTCTCTATGAAGGTATTTTTGGTGCAAAACAACTGAGCACCTGTGACCGTGGAATTAGTAGTTGTATGAAATAGTCACACGTGTGTATCAGTAAATTTGAGGTCACAGAGGAGTTGCATACATTTTTCTCTCTCCCACAAACAACAGTTCCACCCTCTCAAATTCTTCATTGCAGGTGCACAAATCACAAATTAAGAAACTCATACGCTCACATTTTTGCTACAGTTGCTGCAGAATACTCTGTTACATATGCATCACTTGAACAATCAGCTTAATCTGAGTATATGATGGCTTCTTAACTGGCTGAACTGGCTGAATCAGACACTGACAGCTTTAGTTGCTTGTGTCATCTCGGGCACTCTGGTTGTATGTATCTTTTATCATGTTAGTCTCTTTGCTGATGCTGTGACTTTTGAGATCCTTAAAAACTCGGGGCCCCTGAGACCTCTGACCTACTTGCTTTGTGATTAATATGGCATCTGTTGAGCTTGAATCGGCTCATTTGAATGTGTTGGGCGCATTCTTGCGGCCATTACGGTAATCCTGACAGCAGCTCCGGGTGTCAGCTGATCCTCCTTTACTGGCGACTGAGGAGGAAAACCAGCTGAAGGAAAACACTGCTGGCTAGTCAAAAACCATGGCTGCGGAGATTCATTCGAGGCCTCAGACCGCTAGGCCGGTTCTTTTGAACAAGATCGAGGGACACTCAGACACTGTCAACGCGGCCGTTTTAATACCAAAAGAAGATGGAGTGATCACGGTCAGCGAGGACAGGTGAGTTTGCCTGGCTGGCTAACGGTAGCCTACACCAGTAGCTAGCGGGCTGCGTGTATTTGCTGGTCATTACACTCATAATTCTCGGTGCACTAGTTCAAGAGTGACTAATCGAAAGACAAGAAACTACATTTTTCGCTCTCATGATGAGATATTTTGGTCGTGATATTCCATATGGAACCGAGGTTAGCGGAGGAGGGTGTGGGGAGAGAAATTCATCTAGGATGAGACCTCTCCATTAAATATCCGCGAACAAATAACCACAACAGTGAACGGGAAAACAACATTTGGTTTTCAATCTGTAACGTCTCGTTTTAAGGCTCATGCTCTGCTTCGCGTAATTGTATTCAAACGTGTTAGACTAACCTAACGCTTAGCAGCTGGCTAGCTACCAAGCTACAGCTCATAGTAAACATTACTTTCTCAAAACTAACGACCTGGTGCCTTCAAGTGCTCGTCGTAATCTACAAAGATTTTATTCATCGGAGGTGTTTTTAATGAAACTTTTTCAGATGGACTTTGTATTCAAATTTGATGAACACAGTAGTAACAAAGGGCACATTTATAAGTTGTTAATACATCTTATTTACAAGTTGCATTATACTGGCGTGGCATAGTCAGTTACGCATGATTTAATGCTTGTTCATACAAGCTGGGGTCTCCCTGAACATCACATCCCGACAACTTTGGTGTATTAAAAACCCTTTTATTGTGGTTGTTCGTGAATGATTGAAATCAATACCACGTTTTCAACAAAACCTGAAAGCAGCACTCACTGTCTGTTATTGTGGCTGTCATGTTTGGCTTCGAGTGTGAAGACGCAACATCCCCGTTCAATAAGATAAGGGAACTTAGGTGCTGTGAAGAAACACCATACAGTTTCCATCACACATCTAAACCATTTGATATTCAAAAGGGAAGTTGTGGGATGATAATGCAGAGTCTAACATTCCGGTTCCTCGATGAAACAGGCTTTTGGTGTTGTTTACAGTTTGACTTTGTGGATATTTTACTGGAATAGAAGTAAAACCACAAACCTGCTTCCTTTTGAAAGGTCGATGGGAACTTATTTTAGATGCACTTGAACCGAAAACCACGTGGTTTTTAAAAAATACAACAAAACAGTACATATGAGCTTTGCAGAGTTGCTCTGTTTCTCTTGTTGTTTTTAGGGGTTTTGCTAAAAAATTTGTACCATAATATGTTAAACAGTTTTAAAGCACGACACTTCATGAAAGAATAATTATCACACAAAAACTATCAAAAGGTCTTTATGGTATATACTTAAGCAATATCACATAAGAGGGAGTTATGTACTGAATATCAGCATGGCTGTGATTCGGTCTTAGGTACATCGAGTGTGATATTTCTGTTATACAACATCTCACGGACTCCATATTAGTTAAATAAGTAACAACAGATTATGATTTGTTTTTGTATTTATCGTTTTGTCGACGCCAACATAAATAGTCCCGCAACTGGACTGGTACCAGACTGCTGCTAGCCAGCAAATAAACATGTTCCTGACCTTCACAGTGCACACTAGCTTACTACTTTATCAACACGTTACCTCAGGAATGCGCTGAAGCATCCAGGCTTCTTCCCCTTCATCATCTACTGACGACCACACATCATTTCATTCTAATGTTGTTTCTGGAAATGTATTCATCTTTGCAAAGTTTGTTACAAGCTAACATAGCTAACGACCGTTAATGTAACGCTAATTAACGGTTAATAGAGCACCTGTGAAGCGGAGTGATACGTGTAGTTAAAAGTCCCAGTGCTCATGGAATGCCTCTCGTCCAATCAAATCACTTGATTCGGAAACTAACTGTTGTATGAAATGCAGGATTAGAAGTAGATAATAATTAATATTTTTATACAATAATTGAAATGCACAGTTTCAGAAGTGGTTCAGTTCTGAGTCATCACCTCTGTAATGTGGTGTCAACAGTGATGTTTGCAGAGCGTGTGTGCATGGTGGGGGCGGCATTTAGCTAATACTGAAAATGTGACCTGCCAAGAATAATTTCCCCGACTGAAATTATTGAAACTAATAAATTTGTAATCCTCGCCCTTTTCTGTGCTGTTTAGTGAACAGAACCGAGCTTTGTCTGTAGAGAGAATTAGGGCTGCTTTCCCAGACGAGGATTAAGTCTTAGTCCTAGACGAGGGCGTTCTTCAATGGATATTTCCATCGATAAGTGCCAAGTCTCATCAAGTATGTATTTGTCTCAGTTTAAAGTAGGCCCCTATATACAGTAAGTTAAAGATTATAAATGCATTTAAAGGTCTGTATATAAAAACAGAATCATTGAGCGGATGTTGCATGTAACATCAGACACAGGAGAGTGCTTTGAATGTGATGATTCGACATTTTCCTTCAGGACGATCCGGGTATGGCTGAAGAGAGACAGCGGTCAGTACTGGCCAAGCATCTACCACACAGTCTCCTGTAAGTAAGACTGCACTGTTTCTGTGGGGGGGGGGATTGTGAATGTTTGCACATGATACAGTACAGCTCTACAATACGAACCTCTCTGCAGCACGCCATGTGTACAGTGATGTCCCCGGCTCATGGAGAATATCTGCTTCTTTCTCCCCTAGCTCCATGCTCCTGCATGTCGTACCACCATGACAGCAGACGCATCTTCATAGGCCAGGACAACGGAGCTGTTGTGGTGAGTGGAGCTAACTCAAACAAATGGCCTCATACTCTTGCTGCAGGCTCACTCTTACAGTTCTTCAAACAGTCTAGTTTAAAAAAGAAAAGAAAAGAAAAGCCTGCATATCTGGTTTAAAAGAAGCCACAATCTCAATATTTAGACTCCTCCACATGCCTGTGGGGGCAGGATGGTTATTGGAGTTAAAACTTTGTGTGTGTTTACTTGCCTTCCAGGAGTTTCTCATCTCTGAAGATTTCAACAAGATGAACCACGTCAAAACATATCCAGGTGAGAACGAGGGACTCTAAAGGGGACAGCTACATAAAGCACGAATGACGCATCAGCACACTAAATTTAGAATCAGTGGAGAAGGGGGCTATACGACTGTCCATAAAACTTTAGAAGCCCTGAATGCTCAAATAGACAAAACACAAGCAAAATATCTTCATCAATTTGACAACACGTGCTGCAAACACTCATGGATGAAGATGTTTTCTGTATTTGCCTGTGTTGCGGTGCATTGAGCTCTCAGGGCCACCGTATTTTCCAGGAAGGGGGGAAAAACAACCCTTTTATTCCATAATTAAGTTAAATTATTATTAGAAGTATTTTGCCTCTTGTGTATCATTAAAGTCACATTTAACTGTGGAGGTCTCTTGTATTGTAAACAAAGTTATGTGTTTCTCGCCAGAGCTCAGTCTGTGTATCCTTGAGCATAGTGTTGCCTATTTTTGCTTCTTGATATTGAAGATGAGGAAAAGCCACAGCCCTTATACAGTCATTCCCTCTTGATTTCATCTCCTCTCATACTGTCGTGATTGGATGACTCCTCCTGTGACTGTATCAACATCCATTTAGCCTCCTCAGTGGAAAAATCAGGCTTCGGGGGGGGGGGGGGGGGGCTTTGGCCTGGGCTGTTACTTTAGAGGACCAAACACCACATGTCACCACTGGAATGCTCCATCTGGTTTTCCACCACTTAATGCAGAATCAAGCAGCAGAGCCCGAACAGCGAAAAAACATGACTCACAATCTGATCAAACAGGCAATAAGATGTGTGTATGCACTTCAAAGCCAGGCAGGGCTTAACGCTGCCATTTGCCTTTTGGCAGCTGCTCTCCTCGTAGGTGCTGACAAGGAAAGTGGCCGGTGATCAAAACCGGCTTACATGTGT
Organism: Seriola dumerili; assembly: GCF_002260705.1. Taxonomy (NCBI): domain Eukaryota; kingdom Metazoa; phylum Chordata; class Actinopteri; order Carangiformes; family Carangidae; genus Seriola; species Seriola dumerili. The sequence continues at coordinate 141,569 of NW_019174592.1, forward strand.
TCAGTCAGGTTATAAATTATTATGACAGAATGATTGAAATCATTTCTCTCTGTAGTTCAGATTAATTACTTGGCAAGAATCTGTGTTGCATTATTATGTAAACATGTTTGCAGTGTCTTTTGTGCACACTGCACAAGGGACAAAAGAAATTTATTGCTCCGTCGGACGGCGAGGAGAGCAGCAGGTTACAGGAAACACTTTGACTAGATACAAAGAGGAAAACAAATAAAAGGAAAAGGAGAGAGAGGATCAAAGTTTGAGCCTCAGAGGCCAGATCCATGTCCACGGTTTGGTCATGAGGCACTTAAATGCATCCGTCCATCCATCCATTAGCTATACTGCTAACGCCGTGGACAGGTCACCAGTTAACCACATGTATGTCTTTGGACTGTGGGAGGAAGTCCTCGCAGACATAGAGACTAAACACAGAGAGGACAAGAGGACAAAAAGCAGTGTAGAGGAAAATATGATTTCATATCGCTTTATGTCGCTTAAAAATTGGACATGACTTCAGTTTTATTTTCTCCCGAGTTCTAATGGTTCAAATACTTCATCTTAACACAGTCATAAAGCCTGTCTAGTTTGCATGTAATGTTGTTTGTCACACTGTGCAGCAATGCTTTTCTTCTCGCTTCCCTTTTTAAATTTGAGGAAAAATGTTTCCTCCAGTAATTCTTTAGATTTATTTGATGTTTAAATTGAGATAAAAATTCATTTATAGCTGAATTGTTGCATCAAATTGAACCATTTTACGTACAGTCCTCCTCATCAATCGTTACATTTTTACCCATACAGCAGGTACGTTTTGGCTCTTTTGGTTTCATCCATGCTGCATAAACATGCACATGAGCCAATCGGTGTTTTTTAATCTCAATTTTTATATTAACAAGGGACAAACATAGTATTGATGAACACACACAGAATTATCAGCAGTTCCTTTCGGCTCTGTGGAGCATTTCAGTGTCTTTCACTTCACTGTTTTGTGTTTATGTTTCCTGCAGCAGGCAGCTGTTTTCATTTCCTGCTCCCCCAGTGAGCGGAAAATCAATTAATGTAGCTGAAAATATAATTAATAAATAGATAGCATATCGGCACATACTGTGTATTGACTGTTCGCAGGGGTTTTGGTATTGATTTTTGTATCACGTCAATGTAGCTTTTGGCCACTTGTTCTAAACAATGTGGCGCTTCAGACCGGGTTGAAACCCAGCTGGCTGTGAAACACAGAAATCTGACAACAAGAGCGTGCACCATAGGGGCGATCCCAAGATGGACCATTAAGACTGATGGGAGCACAAATCGTTTGAAGGGATTGGTCAGTCTTAGTGTGGATTACTGCGACACTAAGCAGAGCCTCTGATGGGATCAGCACATGGAAAGGGCAAATTAGTCTTAGGTGGCGTTCATCCACGACGCCTCGGATATAAAGCCCACTGGAGTAGATGTGATCTCGTTTGATGTTTATCCAACATGACTTGTGTCTGTTAAACATGCCATATGTGTGTGTGTGTGTGTGTGTGTGTGTGTGTGTGTGCGCGTGTGTTTTGCAGCCCACCAGAACCGCGTGTCGGATATGGTGTTCTCCCTGGAGAGCGAGTGGGTGGTGAGTACCGGCCACGACAAGAGTGTGAGCTGGATGTGCACCCAGAGCGGCAGCATGCTGGGGAGACACTACTTCACAGCCTGGGCCTCCTGCCTACAGTATCCTTCATTCACTCGCTGTGCGTTACTAGTCCATAGGAGCATCCCTCAGTTACGTTAAGCCTGTTGAAGCCGTGACTCTCCGCTCAGATACGACCACGAGACGCAGCACGCCTTCGTTGGCGACTACTCAGGACAGATCACGTTGCTGAAACTGGAAAAGCAGACGTATTCCACAATCACCACACTGAAGGGTCATGAAGGTAAAGACACATAAAGAATCACTTCTATCATCAGCACAGGATTCGTTTTCTCACAGTGCAGCGTATCGCCTGAACACTTTATTTTGAAAATTGAAACAATTTGGCAAAATAAAAGTGGTAAAAGCTAAAATATGGATGCATGCTTTGGGAAGTGACAAGCAGAAGGTGTGAACAGATGGAGGTTATTTGGAATAGTTAAATATGCTAAACCACTGGTATTTCCTGTAACCACCAAACTATATTATGTCAGAGTGGAGTGTTGAGCCACAACTCACTGCCACAGAAGGTCTGATAAAAGCCTGACATTTCCTCTGTGAGTGAGCACAGTGTCTCGGCAGGATGTGACACCACTGCTCCACAAACAATTTCATTCCAATTCCATATTGGACGACGACGATAATGGAAAGTACTATCTCACTCGCAGCTCCAGAAATCCCCATCTCTGCTTGTTTGGGTTGAGATCTGGTAACATGCTCATCATTCTGTTCACTGTCCTTAACACGGTGGAAAACTCCCTCTCATCCTGCATCATCAAAGGATGAATATATTACTCAGATGGGAGTTATAATCAGGGGTTCAGTGTACTTGAAGCGGGGCCAAGAAAATGAATCCCATAACAACAACAACAACAACAAAAAACTCCGTTGCCAGGACACTTCACTGTGTGAAACAAACACTCGCCTGTGCCATTTATCACACAGGAGCTTGTTGAGAACAGGATGAGCCAGATGAGGCGACCATGTTAGTGTGTCGTATGCATGGTGAAATGTAGAAAAAGGTACAACCGTAACATGTTTTTTTTTTTTTTTTTTAATTTCCTACCTGTCTCTTTGATCTGTAAATGAGCCTCGGCGCTCATGATAATACATGTTAATGGAACTGATGATACATATTAATGAGCGCAAGGTGGAGTCCCTTCCAAATATGTAATGGAAATTAGGATGGAAAGCTCAGGCTACACATCGGAGTGAGAGAAACTCTTTTATTATTTATGAGTTTTGCTATTGCTACCTAGCTAACGTTAGCATTAACAGCTGTTTGCTCACCAGTCTAGAGGAAACATTGCAAGTTCAGCATCAAACTTTATTCTTTCACTCGCCAACAGCTGTCTCCAGAGGCGGAAACCAACACCAATGTTAACTCTTGTCTCTATCACGTCTTTCTACTGAAGTTAGCACACTGCAAGAAACCACATTCGGCGGCAGAAAAAACGTACAAATAGCCCCTATTAAATATAATATGCAAGTATAATATAAATGTACAGTACGTTAACAAATTTCCTGACTAGATATACTCTGAAGTATTTCTTTTTCTTTCCTGTCAGCTCATGGAAAAGTAGCTGCAGCAAAGGAACATGAAGTTATAACTACTGTTTCTCCACATTGGCTCAAACCGTTGTCAATAACTCGGCTATGAATGGAGCTTCCGCTGTTTGGTTTCCCCTGTGGTTCATGCAGCTACAGCCTAATCAGTCCTCCACCACCTGCCACAGGCTATAATTCATCATATGACTGGTCTGAGTTCAAGATCAGTTCTGTCCCACGGTTCCTTTCCTGTGCATGCTCAATATTTTACAGAAAACGTGGACAAAAATTACAGTTTTGCGAGTCGGTTTTTCTGGAAAATCTGTGATTCAAGCAAACAGAAATGCAGTTAAAAGCATTTTAAGTTATCATAGCTGTGGGTTAAAGGGCTTGTGCGTAGTAGTGTGTGGTATTTTGGCTACAGCCACAGAAGGCTGGTGTGTTTATCATGTGTTATAAGCTCTACCCTCTGAGATGAATGGACAGATGGTCTGTGTCGGGTGGATGATCAGCTGAATACAACTGAGTTCACAGAACAGGACAAAATCTTCATTTGCTCACCACTGGTCCCCTGCACTCCCAGTGAAGCGGACATGATTTATTTCCTTGTTGCTGCCCAAATGCCACTTCACATGTACCATTCATCATCATTATACTGAGAGGTTAAATATTGACTGTCATATGATCTGTATTTCATCTATTTATCTGTGAAGTAACAACAGCTTTCAGATAAATGTAGTAAAGTAAAAAGGAAATCATGTAATGAGATGATGTGGATATTTAAAGTTACACAAAATAGCTTGTTACTTTCTAACTGTGACAGACACAGATGGTGACAATTATCAAGTTGGTTAGCAGTACTAGCAACAACAAATACTGCTACTTCAATTTAGCGAGTGAGCTAACTAGCAAGAAGCTAACTAACATGTTTCTCACTCATTAGCGAGCTTCTGTCTACCTTTACCAGCTAGCCTCCAGCATTAATGCAAAATAATGTACCATACTAAATTAATTAGTTTCAGAATTAGGATTTTTTTAAATGTGAAATAATAAACATTTACATTATATTCATTGGGTATTCAGACACCTTCACTTGGATTAAATTACAATTTTTGCTCATCAATCTAAACTCAGTGACCTATAATGATGAGTTAAAACATATTTTAACAAATTTAAATAATTTAAAAATATATCTCATTTATTATTCAGACCATTTGCTTTGCTAATAACATACTTTAAGATCATAGAGTTGTGTCCCGCAGGAGTGCCACACTCCTTGGCAAGCAAGACTAAGCTAAGAGCAGCTCTTTCCTGGAGCAGTTAATGAGATACTGGTATAACTGGTATCCAGTAAAACACTGGAGAAAAAGAAAAGGGTGGGGGGGGGTCCTCCAGCTTCAGGTTCACAGTGTTTGGCTGGAGCTGCCTGTAGTTCCACTAGCATGCACTAGGTGGAGCCAACAGGTCAGACCATAACACTGTCCCTGTATAACAAGTGTGTGTTCCTTTCTCTTTTGACTCCTCCAGGAAGTATAGGAGCTCTGTGGTGGGACCCCGTCCAGAGGCTGCTGTTCTCAGGGGCCTCCGACCACAGCGTCATCATGTGGGACATCGGGGGCCGCAAAGGACGGACGCTATTGTTGCAGGGACACCAGTAAGTCCTACGCCGTTTCGTACATGCATGGAGGCAGAATTAGCTTTCCCTGGGAGGCTTGAAAACCTTTAATTAGGGAAATTGGACTGTAGGTGTTGAAATGACACACAGTTGCGCCACTTCATTTCCTTTCACAACAGTGTCCATCTTGTCCCTCTGTGACACTCGTCTCCTCACTGTCCTGTCAAAGGCAGCTCTCGGTGGTGTCAGTAACAGCTGTCCCCAGGCACTGACTCTGTTTTTATCTCCTCTTCTCAGTCTACGTGCATCTTTCAACGCTTCCTAGTCACCGGCAAAGCTCATGTACGCTGATGCGTGGCAGAGCAAGCCTTCGTAGATCCTGTTGCACCCCAGCAGGATTTACAGAGGTTTGTTTCTCAGACACCAATAAAAAGGAGAGTTGTCGTCCTCTTGTTGTCCGACAGGCGCTAAATCCTGTTTTGACCCGGTCTTTATCTCTTCTCAAGCCTTTGTGATGTCCTTCTCACTCCTTTTTTCTCCTTCCCCTGTATTAAATGTATTTAATAGACTTCTCTTTTATGGGATTAAACAGTAAAAATACTGATTGTAGCAGATTTAGATTAAAACAGTTTTCTGTATCAGTCTGTTACCCTCAGCTGCTAAACTCTCCACTATGTTCACCAGCTAGTTGCTAACTTTGTCTGTCTGCTGTTTGGGTCTAGGCAGACAGTGTGCGGTGTGTTTCAGGCTGTCCGTGGGTATTTTGTAAGAGCTGCTTCGATTTAACCTTACAAGAGATGTGCCTCTGTTCTTTGTCTCTGTTCTTTGACTCCCTCAGCGAACGTGTTCAGGCGCTGCGTTACCTCCAGTTGACGAGGCAGCTGGTGTCGTGCTCGGCCGACGGAGGCATCGCAGTGTGGAACATGGACACGCAGAGAGAGGAGGTTTGCTTCACTGCTGCTGTGACACAGTTACAGTCAGATACAGGGTTTACAGTTGGATCCACTCTTTAAATCGCCTTATTTTTCTAATTGTATTATTTATGGTTTGTAATAGTTCTTCTCATAGATGTTAGTGTGAAACACAAATAATACAAGAGTTGGACTTGTTGTAAAAAATAAATACTCCAGTGATGATGTAACTTTCTGAAATGCTAATTGACAATAAATGTTAAAGCTCCAGCTGCTCACTCAGTATATTAGTCAAAGTAGTATACAGCAGTTACCATGGAAGCTGTTAGGATTTCTCATCTTTATTTTGGGCTCAGTTGCTGCTTGCATGAGAGTTTTTGCATCACTTTTCCACTTGTAGAGTCAATTCAATTTAGTGGGCTTCATTGTGGTGTTTCTGCATGTTTTAACATTGGTCTTAAACGTGTCCGTGTCTCTGCAGGCGCCTCAGTGGTTGGACAGCGACTCGTGTCAGAAGTGTGAGCAGCCTTTCTTCTGGAACATCAAGCAGATGTGGGACACTAAGACTCTGGGGCTCAGACAGGTACGAGAGCGTGATCATTGTCCTTAAGCGGCGGCCGTTCACCCCGGCCGTGAGTCGCTCTGACGTACGGGTGTGTTTCCTGTGTTACAGCACCACTGCAGGAAGTGCGGCAAAGCTGTGTGTGGAAAATGTAGCTCAAAACGCTCCACGTTCCCAATCATGGGCTTCGAGTTCCCAGTGCGTGTGTGTGACGTCTGCTTCGACACCATCAAAGAAGAAGAGTGAGTAAAGGCCTGCTCTAAGTATTTGGTCACGTTGTACACCTGTCTTCAGAGGGCAACTCTGATTAAACGCTGTCATTGTGTGTGTGTGTGTGTGTGTGTTGCAGTCGAACACCATTGGCGACGTTCCACGAGGGGAAACACAACATCGCCCACATGGACATGGACCCAGCCAGAGGCCTGATGGTCACTTGTGGAAGCGACCGCATTGTTAAGGTCAACAACAGTTCTTTCATACCAGATAATTCATGCATGCGTTCAGCCTGTAACACACACACACACACACACACACACACACACACACACACACACACACACACACAGTGAACCTTCTACACAAAACTCAAACGAATCAAATCAGTATCATTTCCTTCACACTGCTGTTAACCTAGATTCATATCGCTGCAGGCAGACCTAAACCCAAAGCCTCAGTGATATATAAGTCATGCTAACGTTAGCTATGTAGCAATAGCAAAACTTGAAATATGTCCGGCATAAATCACCATGGATGGAAAAAATCAGCTATTTTGATAATTACTTTAATAACTGAAGCCATTTTTCATGCAGACTGTTGTGTATGTAATGACAGCTAATAACCGTAATAATTATTATTATTAATTATACTAAATTTAGCCGCAGGTGTTGAGCAGGATCGTTGGGGCATGAGGTGGTTTTTACTGTTTGTGTTTAACTTAATAGTTAATAGTTACTTAAAAGAGGATTTGCTGCATTTCTTTATTATTTCTGACATTTTATTAACCATATGATACATTGATTAATTAAGAAAATATTTGGAAGATTAATTGACAATTAAAATAATTGATAAGTGTTTGTCTCGTGTGGATTATGCCGGCAGATGGTTATAAAAACTTTCTTATGGACATTTTTAATTGTCCACATTTCTTTCCCACCATGTAAACTTGTCGCTATTGAGCCTGATAGAATAGAATATAATAGAATAGATCTTTATTATCATTGTTAAAAAAAACAATGAAAGTTATTAAGTTAAGTTCCATTAAAAAGCAAACTACAAACTTTCAACCCTACAGGAGTTAAAACATGAGATTTTTGGTGACGTATCACTTTGAGTTTTAAGTTGTGTAGGTTCTTGTGGTGCATGTTTTTTTGTTTGTTCCTTTATTTCACCTTTACTTTATATCCATTTCCTTTGCATCATTTGGTTGAAATGATCTGTGATAGAAAAGGTTAATGACCTGAGAGCAGAGTAACATTCAGTTACATTCAGTTCACCTGACAATAACAATGCAGCTCTGTACCAGGCCTCCTCCTGTCACTGTTATTGGCTGTTTGTCTCCACAGATCTGGGATATGACGCAGGTGGTTGGCTGTAGCTTAGCAACAGGCTTCTCTTCGCGCTGATTGGCCCAGCCCACTACATGCTTCTCCCTGTGCTCCGCCCACTCTTCCTGTTACATGGAAACCCCTCTGTACAGTGCATCTCCCCATCACGCCTGGGATCTTCTGCTGCAACCAGGCCTGTTCTGGGTGAATGGGTGAGTGTGAGAGTGAGTGTGTGTGTGTGTGATAGTGTACCCCTCCACAGTCCTTTTGCTTCTCATAAACAAACTCTTTAATTTCACTAACTGTCAGTCCTACATGAAAGTGTGTGTGACTGATTTTTGACTATTTGCGCTGATCCGAAACAGAACCCTAAGCACAACAGTGTGTGTGCGCGCGCGCGTGTGTGTGTGTGTGTGTATGTATAAGTGTGCATGTATTGTAATGGTTTCTCCTATGGGAGGAATTGTATTGATATTAGTGTTTACATTCAATATTTCTGATGCTTCTTTTGACAAAGGTCTTTTTCTTTTTTTTATTATTACCCCTGCACTGTAAAATTTGGTTTCATGGAATCGACCTGCCATTCACACTAGCTTCTCCTCCTTATTAATGTGGCCCACTAACTGCATCTTACTCAGTCACTGTAACATGTACAAAACAAACCCTAATCATCTGTATATAGCTGTGCATCATGTGTATAGCAGATACTCGCTTGAAATGACTCGCACTGATCAAAGTGATCAGCTTTGTTCTGTCTTTTCTTTTTTTCCTCTCTTAATCTGTTTTTGTTCCTCTCTTTCACTAGTTGGCCTTAAATCACTCTCAGGAGGTTTTACATCAGTAAATTGGGGGCGGGGTCTGTTCATGTCAGTCGTCACTGTTATTAAGACGTGATTACTGAAGAGAAGACCGGCTTCTTTCTTAGTGGATTAACTAAATCTCTTGATAAACTGCCACAGAAATTTGATAAAGTCGACCCAGCCTCCACCTCATGATCCCAGGTGAGGCAAACTGGAATATGTTGCCATAGTAACATTTCCTGATGTTTCTATTCCCAGCCATACTGATGTGTACCGGTGAAATTAACAGTTCAAGGTTTGATTAGTGTGGGTTTAAGTCTCCAACTTTACTTAGAAACGAGTTTAAAATATATATATATATATATATATATATAAATATTTATATATATATATATATATATAGCACAGCATCACTGTCTCCTAGGTGATTCTCACTCCCTTTAGAAAACTTGTAGAAAACAAACACAGCACTGATGGTGTAAACCCGATGCCTCATGAGAATTAGTTTTCATCTGTAATCTAAAAGGATAAAATATATAAATATTAATGTTTTTTTTGGTGTAAATTTGAGTTTCGTGCCACCAGAAAGGCAACAGGTACTGGACAGGTACTCCAAACTAAATGCAGCAGTAACAGCTGTCATGTTGAATCGTCCGCCCCCCTCCCCCTCCCTCCCTGCTGAATCGTGGGTCAGATCAGGGGTGCCTGTCTCCTTTCAAAAAAGCCTTAAAGAGAGACGGATACACTCACAAAGCCTTTTTTAGTGGTTTGTCAGTGCTCGCAACTGTTTCATTCACTCACTCACTCACTCACTCACTCACGCTCGTTCACTTTCTCACGCACTCACCTCATTACGAAGCTCTGGATATCTCTGGATATCTTGACGGCATTTCATGTCTTCCTGTCTTTTTCACTTCCTGCTCTGAGCTCTCCTCCTTCCCCTCACAAATCTGTGTGCATCAAGGACGTCTCATTACACTCTCACCACTGCACTGAATTGCACAACTCGGTGGTCTTTGTCTTTGAATCAAAACCTTCTTTCTTTCTTTTTCTAAGTTCAGATTTGGGAGGGATAATAGCTGAATTCGATGTAGCGTCCCTGTAAATAGCGGCTAATATCTTCTAATGTTAGACTTGATGCTTGCCTTATTGTAAGTGGAAAAATGAGCATTATAATGTCGGGATTCCTGATTTGAAAATGTAGTCACATTCCAGTTTTCTGATCATGTAGTGTATATTTATATTTGTAGTAAAGTATTTATCTATTATCACTGTAAATGTTGTTTACTTTTCTTTGTGCCCATCTAATAGTCTTTATTTCTGTCATAGTGACAAACAAAAAACATGTTGAATGCTCTTTATGAAGCAAACTCAGTAATGTTGAGATGAGCTGCAGTGTTTTACATCTTAACACGGACAGATATCGACTGGTTGATCGCGTGTCAGCGGTGGTTACAGCCTCTATTGTTTCCCCACACACACACAGTGTCACACAATATCATACTTGGGGTTAGACTGATTGATTTGATTTGTCAGTAGCCAGTATTTTATTTTTAAATCTGAACATCCCTCTGTCGTTTCCCTTCAAAATCAGATTTTTGTAAAAGGTGAAAAAACCTCAAAAGACAGGACTTTCTCCCAAACAGGAGTGAATTCAGAAAGCTCTTGGCCTTAAAATGATATAGTTATAACAAAAAATTACAAAATATATTCCGAAAGCTGCAATAATTAATTTTTTTGGGCCACTTGGGGGAAGTGGAACAAGCTGTTAACACAACATTCATGTACTGTATGTAATACCTCGTTATAAAGATGTGGTGAATCTGCTAGCAAACAGTTAGACAAGAAGCAACGTTTGCATTCAATAACAGCTGTGTTTCTGGTTAATTTTTTGTCCACTTCCTGTTTACCACGCCCGCAGGTAGTGTACAAGGGCTTTATCAAAGCATCAAAACAGGGAGATTTAAATCATTTAAAGCTCCACAGAGCTGAGCAACTGCAGAGATAGGTGATAATTTTCTGTGGGGTCATAGCAAGAAGTGACATCTTTCACATGACACTGAGCCATTTGTGCTATTGTTAATATGAAAATATTAATTAGTGCAGCTTTAAAGTCTTTTGTTTTAAAGACTCATATTATAACTGAACTTCTGTCGTATCTGAAGTATTGAACTTAAGTTGGCTGAACAATTTTTAATCAGTCAACAGCACTGGCAAACTGATCTCAGTCCAACCCGTAAGTGTGATTTTAAAAACTCATAAAAGCGTCATCAGGGATCTACAGGGTTATTGACGATGCTACCGTACAATCAGGAGTCAAAGCTCTCCCTTCCTTTTTTTCTGTTAACCGGACATTGAAGCCTCTTCCAGTCATTACTCCTCATCATGTCACTGCAACAAATCACATTTAGTGATAAACAGAGTTTCTCCACAGCAGATGGACAAGATGTTAAAGATATGATGGATGGGCAGGATTTGCTGTTTGCAGAAGCAGCTAATGAAATAGATCTTCAGATTGTCGGACCGTCACAGGAAGGAGGGGAGTAGATTTGTGTCGCGCTGTAAATGGTTTATCGTTTGTTTCACCAGATGGAGCGTTTATAGGAGTCGTTTTGTTTCTGTCATCTTTTAGTTCATTAAACACTAGAACGGATGGCCTTCATGTTGATGGGAGGCCATCAACACTTTTAAACATGAGTCATTTTCCGAAAAACACCGTGGCCCATAAACTCAAACTGTGTAAATTGTTTTCTGCTTGGTTTGACTTTTTCCTCTTTGAACTGCTTGTAAAAAAAAAATAAAGAAATAAATAATAAAAAAAAAAAATACACTTGCTGTTCCAACATGATGTTAATGTATATCTCAAAAATACTTGTATTTTTTAAATACTTTTGCTGACAATACAGTACTGACATTAGGCTCTCAGTGCCCTCAGACACAGAGAGTGAATCGATGCTTAATAAAGATATTCTGATATGTTTATTTGACTGTTTATTTGTTTGTTTGTTTGTTTGTTTTCATGTCGCCGTGCCGGCAGGTTGTCCGTCCGTCCCGTTGTCGTGGACACAATATCTCAGTAACGCCTTGACAGAACTTCTTCAAATATGGCACAAACGTTCACTAGGACTCAAGGATGAACTGCTTAGATTTTGGTGGTCGAAGGTCAAAGGTCAAAGGCGTGGTGACTTCACAAAACATGGTATTGGCCTTGTGAACGCCCTGAGGGAATTTCTTCAAATGTGGTAAAAACGTTCACCTGGACTCAAGCACACAGTGATTAGAATTCGATGGCTAAAGGTCAAAGTTCAAAGGTCAAGGTCACAGCGACCTCACAAAAACATGACTTTTTGGACTTGTGAATGCAATATCTCCAGAACTCAGATTTGGCACAAACGTTCACCTGGGCTCGAGGATGAACTGATTAGAATTTGGTGGTCAAAAGGTCAAAGGTCACGGTGACCTCAGAAAAACAAAATTTCACACAAATGGTTAATATTTTATGACTCTGGATAAACAGGGATGTAACATGGATTTAGTCTGAGTGGCAGAGGCGGGGGGGGGGGGATTTTTTAGCTGCACAATGACACAGAAAAGTTATTAATGTTCTTTATTCAAACGTGCGTTTACAAGACCAAAGACACACCAAAGTCAGTCAGTAAAAGGCCTTTTTTTTTTTTTTTCCTTTCTTCTTTTTAAAAGGTGCTGGACAGACAGATTTTATAGCACATGTCAAGTGATGCTGCTGTGTTTTTGTGTTTAAGGCACACGGCTCATAGAGAGAACACTTCATCTCCAGCCTGAGCTCAACCTGCACAGTACAGTACATCACATAAATGAGTTAATACATAGCTGTTTATTAATACACGTCAACAACATGACACTTTTGTAAATCACGCAGACAGTAGCATCAGACTGAGCCCATGACTGGTATCATGAATTAATAAGGGGAGGGGGGGTGTGTGTGTGAGTGACTTTTGGTCACATCAGATTCCCATCTGATTGACAACTTCTGTAAAGTCACAGAAACAGACTGGGCGGCTGTTTGTGTCTCTCTATCAGCAAGAGAACCTCCTCAGAAAACAGCATCACTATCCATCACTCATAATAAAGTTTCACGGTGGTTGAGCTCATGAATAAGAAAATGTATTTATCGTATAAATAGTTAAAAAGCATTAAAAAAAAAAAGTTATAGGCGAGTTTAGTCTGGGTTTCCATTTGTCCCATTTTAAACCAGTGAGCAAAACTAACCAGATCCATCCTGGAGCCCAGCCTCGGTCAGTGTGAGCTGATGGTGTTAGTGTCGGTGGTGTACTGGTTCCCAATTTCCTGCTGCCTCAGTGGGGCTGGAACGTCTTGGCCAAGTCCTCCAGCAGAGACATTAACTTCTGCTCCTCCAGGGGGGAGCTGTGGGTCCAGGCCAGTGGCAGGTGGGTGGACACCATCTTTCGGTCTGAGCAACAAACACACAGACGGTACATGTTCACATTAAGCATGTATACTGGCTCATATATTATGGTATATACTGGTTCTAATGTTAAGGAATACTGGAATTAATAATTTTTTAATGTCTTTTTCTGTAATGTCTTGTCTTAATAGTCTTTTTAATGCCACACTGAATGTAGTTTAATACCTGTTTCAAAATCACAGCTGCCAAAGTATGAAAGTGTGATGAATACCCAGTAAAGAAGATATTGGTCATTAATTATTCATTATTATAGTTTTTTTTTTTTTTCAGTAACTCCCTGCAGAATATGACAATAATTTCAGGTGGCAGAAAAGAAATTGATGGATTAACCAATGAAAAATGATTAACTCACAATCCACTGTCACAACTATCCCACTTTTAATTTATAGGTTTTTAACGTCTCCTGAAAATTAACTACAAAACTCAACTCTTTACTAAAGGAAACTAAATTAAGACGTTGTAGGACTTCTCAAGAGCTGCAGACACGGTGATGTGAAGACTTGGTTTTCAACAACAACCAAACACAAGCAAGAAACGGCGGTTGATAGAAACACTACAGCCTGACTGAACCACAGCATTTCAGGAAATATGTCAGTAGAATATTTTTTCTATTCATCACTATGATCCACAAAACCAACCACTGACGTCAGAACGAGTGTGAGTAGTTGCAAATGTTGAATTTTATTTATTATAATTATAATTTTATTACTTAATTAATGACACTACATGTAAAAGCCCAACTAGGGACAAGAGTTGAAAATTAGCAGTGTCTCTGCAACACATCAGTTTCATGCATAATGCATAAAATCAAGTAAGAAACTTTTTCTTTGAATGAAAAACTTTCTTTATAAACAGTCTTTATACACTGGTTTTCAGCTTGAATGGGAATGCCAAAATCAAAATTCATCAGTATTGCCGCAGTAATAGTAAATATTTCCTTCGCTGACAGCTGTTATGATTTTGGCACCTGTAGCTGTTCGACTGAGCGAGTGTAGACGTGAGATAAAGCAGCGGAGAAAAAACCAGACAGACAGTTTGACTGGTGTTTAGTGAGACGACTCAGATATGTCAGAGTTTTCCCACAACCAAAATCCAAACAGACACGATGTGATGTGACGCGACGTGACGTCGCCTCCTCATCGCTGTCACTTCAAACTGGTATTCGGTGAATAAAAGCGGCGAGTTTGATCAACCTGATCAAAATAAAATTAAAAACAAGGACAGAGGACAGAACTGCCTCATGTTACATCACATTAAAAGATGAACGCTGAAGTGTGTTTTTCTTACAGCCTTCCTCCTCAAGGCCACTGGGGTCATTGTGTGTGTGTGTGCATGTATACCAAAGTGCACTGGCGTGTGTGTGTGTGTGTGTGTGTCTGTGTAATCACAGAGGCACTGTACACTCTGGTAGTATCTGGCACCAAAAGCAGCCCACTCCAGCTGCAATGGACACAGGCCAAACTCTCACACACTCACACACTCACACTCACACACACACACACACACACACACACACACACACACACCCCATCTAACGCACAACTGACAAACACATAGTTCAGCCAGCAGTGCTCTGTCCTCTCCTCTCTTCTCATTCTTACTGTTTTCTGATTAAATTTTTTACTTTTGTGTGTGTGTGTGTGTGTGTGTGTGTTTTTTTTTTAACATAAACTCCTCATAGATAAATTTGTATAATGAACATGTTGGAGTTTCGTTTCTGCATCGTACCCTGATAGAAGCTTCCACTGGGGTTTGTGGTTGTGGCCTCGGACACGGCCAGCCACACCACGGTGTCGGCCCCCTGCTCCGGGGTTCGCAGGCTGTCCTTCATGGAGCTATGGAAGTCTGGCATGGCGTTGGCCACCGCTGGGACACAACAGGGAGAGAAACAGGATCAGATTTTTTAAATAGGGAATGATTTTTTATTAATTTTATCCAAAAAGTGTCAGCAGTTATCTCTTGTGTGTGTGCGAGTGGTGGGCGGTTACCTGGAGTGTCCACCCAGCCAGGATGCATGACGGAGAAGTGGATGTTTGTGTGAGTCTTTGCCAGCTGGTCTGTCATCACCACCTGCTGCCTCTGTAACACACACACACACACACACACACACACGAATAAACATGTCTTAGAGGATGGACTATAAGCAGGTGAAGTCAGGTGTCATTTGATGTTTTCTGTGACATCATACAAAAACAAGATCCACCTGACATGGGCTTTTGAGAGGCCGATACTCTTAGTTAAAGTTTTGGATTTGCGTTTTGCATTTGATACATTTTTATATTTTGGCCAAATTCATCTCAAAAATTTAGTATGTGATTCATGAATGATCTCAAATCAATATCTACTGCAGTATCTCCCCTGTAGAGCCCGACAGTCTGTCAGTGACAGTCTGGTCTGGGATCAGGTCTTACTTTGTGCTGGGCGTAGACCATGGTGCCGTCGTAGCGGCCTCTGTCAGACTGCAGGTTTCCTGTCCTGAGCTTCTGCACCAACATTCCCCCCGATGACACTGTGATCTGAACATGGAGGAACGGAGACCGGGGTGAGGGGCAGGAGAGGGAGCTGCGGTTTTTCAGAGGTCATGATATAAAATCCAATTATTCCAGTTATGTGTATATGCTGTATTTTAATCTTCAGCGTGTACACTGGTGCAACAGTAAGTAGGTTTATTTAAATACTTACAGTACATACAAAACCAATAATCACCTTATAAGACATGATGCACTGTTCAAAATTATACTACTGCTTACATAAATAATAATAATATTGTATTATAATATAAAAATAACACTGACTTTTACTGAGTACATTTTTTATAATCTTTTTGTATGTGTGCAAAACTAAAGGAGTCATGGACGTGTTTAAATTCCTCAGCAAATGGTGTGAAGACTCGCTGTTCAAGGCATGTGAGCCCATGTGGTATTCGCCCTAAACATTAGGCCATCAGGTCGCCCCAACCTGTCTGTGTTATATAAAATAACAGGGAGCAATCAGCCACATCTGGATAAGATATATATGATACCAGGCCCATTATCAGAGATAACACTCATCCAGAGCATCTCTTATTCTCACTGCGACCACCGGGGAAGTGTAATCGAAGCATCAAATTGAACATCGCTCGTTTTAAAAGACAGGCTGTAAGACTTTTCAACAGCCTGCAGGTGACAGGGACAAGACGCTGCTAACCCACTGTGCTTCCTGTTGAAAGTTCTGAGGACTTCTGTGAGATCAGACAGACCTACAGCAGAGCAGACAGCGGGAGATTTTGACCATGTGAAACAAACAAAAAGTTGCGTCTCTCAGACTCACCACTCTGGGATCTGCGCTCTTCTCCAGCAGAGGGATGAGACTCTTGGTGAGGATGTAAACCCCTGGTGGGAAAGACAAGGATGAAACAACACTTTTAAAAATCTTTCCTTCTTCTCGTTTCCTTCACACCTCACCACCTGACCTTTGACTCACCGAGGACGTTGGTGGCGAAGCTCTTCTCCAGCCCCTCGGCGTTCACATCCCTCTGGCTCATGATGGCGCCTGCGTTATTGATCTGCACACACGAGGCAATATTTCTTCTTACTTATACTGATCAAAAACATATCAGATCGAATCAACACTGACATACGCAAACGCCATATATTCATATACGCAAATGTGACTCACCAGCACGTTCAGGGCCTTGTACTTTCTCTTGAAGGCCTCAGCAAACTCCCAGACCTTCTTGGTCTCAGACAGGTCCAGGACGTGGACATACACCTCCTGTAATGACACCAGCCATTTGGAATAATGAATAATGAATCATGTCTGAGTCAGTTTGAAGGTTGTCTGTCCCTGTGTTTTTTTATTTCATTTTTTTAATATCTGTGGAGGAGTCATACTGTACCTTATTTCCCGACTCCTTCACGATGTCAGCCCTGGCCTCCTCGGCCCTGTCCTTGTTCCTGCACACCATGTGGATCGTTCCACCTGTGACGGAGACAGAAATTAACATCGCTCTGTTATAATGTGACGGAGCAGCTGCAGAAAACAGGAGAGGAGTGTTGGATTTATCATCGGCTGCCTGTGATGCATCAAACTTAACGTGAGCTACAGTGAAACATACAGTGGACAGAATATACAAAATATTACTCTAAAATTTAGAAGGTCTCGTCTCTCACCTTTAAAATCCTCCCACCTTTAGTTTTGTGCAGATTTAATGAGGCAAAACAAAAGGACTGTGGAATAAAGCTTCAACATTTCTACATAGAATTTCTTTTTCTAAAGCTGTTATAATGTGTTAGACTGGACCTGAACACATCATGGGGAGGTGCATATGCCATACTCTAGCTTTAATTAACATCTTAAATAAGGTGAATATGTCAGGATTTATAGTTTCTATGACACAAACTGTAAAGTTTTATATTTTCTAAAAGTAATTTTTTTTTCTATTTTATGTACAATATGTGCAATTTACAGATGCAGATGGGTGAGCTTACATGACAACCACTGTTTATTCAACTTAATGATGATGGGATGATGTGTATATGTATGGAAGTGTAGGCACCTGTATAATATGTCACAGAGGTACAAGTATGTACTGTATACCTGCTTCACATACATCCTTAGATGCTGTGTTTGTGTATGTATGTATGTATGTATGTATGCATGAACGTTTGTTAATGACATAACTGCAATATAATAGATAATCAGTGGTTTGGTTGGTACCTCTCTTGGCGATGGCCATGGCGGTGGCTTTCCCGATGCCACTGTTGGCCCCTGTTATCATGAAGGAGCGTCCGGCCACGGACACCTCCAGGTCCTTCTCCACAAACCTCTTGGAGGCCGACAAGAAGGCATTCCTGCAAGAGATCAGCGTTTACCACATCAGCAGCGTTTACCACATCTGTACTGCCGCATCTCTGCCTCAGTGTGTGTGTGAGTGTGTGTGCGCGTGTGTGTGTGTGTGAGTGTGTTCAGGTCATAAAGGCTCAGTGTTTGAGGTCAGCCTGCGTTACTGTATTTCCCTTCAGAGCTTTACTGTACAGATACAATGAAGGAGAGAGGGTGCCTGGCATTGTCTCTGGGGTTTGGGATGAGACTAGTGACAGCAGCATCAGAGTGTGTGTGTTCGTGTGTGTGTGTGTGTGTGTGTGTGTGTGTGTGTGTGTGTGTGTGTGTGTGGCACCAAGGACCTCAATTCCCCCCATTGTCCTGGATGCCATTGTTGAGGGCGGCTGAAGGGGGGGTGGGGGTGGGGTGGGGGGTACTACTGAGGCTAAATGCCCGCTCTGTTCAATGGTGTCATGCAGAGAGCTATTAGTGCAGGGTCAGAGCGGGTTGCCGGGCAGCTCTCTGCGAGAAAAGATAACACAGAACAAAGGGGAGAAGGGAAACAATCACAAAAGCACCTCTTCAGACAACTTGGCGTTCTGTGCCGTGATGAGGAGAGGCGCCGCAAGGCCGCCAAGCATCGGATAGGACCGATGTTGTGGTTGAACATCTGTCTTACATGACTCCTGCCGAGTCATTATCAACTTTGAGCAATTCATAACTCAGTGATATTCATTATGTTCATTCTGGTCAGTGATGCAATTAAAGGTTTGTACATAAGTTTCAACCTAACCTTCTTTAAATTTTGATCTTACTTCACATTATGACTGAAAATAACAATACTTATCATTATAAATTAATGTGGCTATTAGTTATTTTTTAAATTAATAGATTTGTTGAAGTGAAAATAATCACTACAGTTCCCCAGAGCTCAAGGTGAGGTCTTCAAATATCTTGTTTTGTCTGACCGACAGTCAAAAACTCAAAGATGTGAGAATGGGAACTGCTGGTGTAAGGTCCTGACCTCACCCTGTGAAGTGCATTGAGATAATGTATATTGTGATTTGGCACTATACATATTAAAACTGAATTGAAAGATATGTGATTCACAATGATATAAAAACACAGAAAAGCAGCAAATCCTCTCATTTGACATTTTCACATCATCATATTTTTGGTGTTTCTGGTTTAAAAATGATTGATCAGTCATCAAGATGACTTATTTTCTGTTGACCAACTCTTTGATTATCGCTTGTTTCAGCTCCACTTCTCTCGGTTCTAACTTTGATCAGAAATTTCTTCCAGACCAGTTTAGTTTAGTTTCCCCATTTCTATTCTATTCTATTCTGTTCTGTGTAGATTATGTAATGGGGTGGTCCCAACCCATCCTATATCTTAATGGCTATTTATATAGACACATACTGGTATATGCATTTTTTTTTCTTTTCAAATGACCAGAAACTTAGTGTAGTGTGACATTAGAAATCAATCACAAATAATAATGGTAATTTTAATTTTACTTACATAATGAAATAAACCAAAATTAAAGAAAAACTAAATCTATTTTATTTTCAAATTAAAAATTGAGCCCTACGGAAATGATCTCTTTTCAATAGAATAATTCTGACCCAGTGCAGAGACAAAAATTAGAATGATGCCTGTAAAAGTTTTCGCTCTCACAATGAAATTTTATATAAAATCATGAGGCAAAGAGAAGAAAGTTACACTGAGTTTGATACTAGTCAGTATTATAATATAGCCGTCACTTCACTCTTTACATTTTCGTCCATATTGAGTTTCTTTTATACAGTTTCTCTGAAGTTATTGCGACGTCCTGATCTTGAATAAGAGATTTTTCCTCCATATAAACAAACACACACACACACACACACCCACACCCACACCCACAGTAATGAGGATGCACACCTGAGGTCACAGACTGTCTCCAGCTGCACTGATGCAGTGCAGGGGCAGGACAAGTAAAAGCGTCTTACCTGGTGAACTCGGTCATTCCCTTCAGGAACCAGGCGGAGTTGCGGTACAGAGACATGGTGTCGCTCTGGAAGGCTCTCGCCGAAGCTCCGCTCTCTGCTCCGCTTTAACTCTGGAGCCGAACCACGTGGAGCTCCGCTGAATTCAATTAACGGACAGCGCGCGAGGACTCCAGCGACCGCCCAGCGGCGGGAAGGAAGGATGCATCAGTTCACCACCAGTGTTACCGAGCCTACAGACAGAAACATACAGTCCTATCACTCCTTTACTGTAGGCTTAGTCTACATCATGAGGTTGTAATATTCCTGCTGTTTGATTTCCCCTCTGTATTTAATTTTAATAGGAGTTTATCAGTTGGTGATTAATTTGAGTTTCAACATACAAGGAATTTGCTTTGGTGTTTTGGTGCATGACAAACAAAGAAATATAAACAGAGATGAAACAAGCAAGTAGCCTACTGCAGGTCAACATATAAATACAAATAAATAAGAATAAAATAAATATAAAAATAAATATTCATAGAAAAACGTAACAATAAGATAAAAATATTTAGAATTAAAATGTGACAAAATATAAATATATACAATACAAATAGATCTCATAAAAGAAATTATAGCAAAACAGAACTTTTGCCATTTCTCCTTTGAGATTGCATAATACAAGATAAATAATGTGGATTTTCCACGTGCGTTCAGCATCATAGAAATGAACGTGGCTTATGCCAAAACAGGCTGCACTAACTCGTGTGTGTGTGTGTGTGTGTGTGTGTGTGTGTGTGTGTGTGTGTGTGTGTGTGTGTCTTTAACTCCCGGAAGCCAATCAGCAGCTGGAGTGTGGAAGGGCGCGGCCCCGAGCGGCGAAGGTGTGCGCACGACCTGGAAGCAACATGTCGGGTCTCCCTAAAGCGCAGCAGGTGCAGTAGGATTCTAGGAAAGTATTCATCACAAACCTGCAGCATCTGAACCTGAGTGACTTCTGTCGGACCGCGCGTGACAAAATGGTGGGTATCCCAGCACGCTGCTGTATCTGGATGTATTGAGTTTAGTCCATGCACGAGAGATATGTCCTAACAAACGGTGTAATAAACGTGTTAGGAGTAGTTAAACTAAATTACCATTTTTCAAACAAGTGAAAACTACCGTCAGAAGGGAATTATTTAACTTTTTAATTTAACTTTTTACTTCGTGGCTGCAAATCAGTTCAGGTGAGTGACTTCCTTGATCAAAGGTCATAAAATTGATGGTGTTGAGTCACTGTCTTGTTTCAAGTTCCTGAATATTTCTTTTCCTTTCCTTTTTTTAACATGTGGAAATTACAGCAGAAAAATAAACTGTTCCCTTTTATTTAGAAAACAGATAAGATAAGAGTGAAAAGCTTAAAAACAAAAAGGACACTTGCAGTGAAACAAAGTCTGACAGTCAAATGAATGCAAATGTCTTTGAAATGCATTTAAAGAAAACATTACACCAGATAATCCAGATTCACAGACATCATCACACTATGTTAAGATGAAGTGTTTCCACCAGTAGCTGATATATTGTTGTCCTCCTGACCATGACCTGGTCCTGTTTTATCTTGCTGCAGCTGCACCTCGGGGCAAAGAGCTCTCATTAATTG
The DNA here is from genome assembly GCF_002260705.1 of Seriola dumerili. Lineage (NCBI taxonomy): Eukaryota > Metazoa > Chordata > Actinopteri > Carangiformes > Carangidae > Seriola > Seriola dumerili. The sequence goes on from NW_019174592.1 coordinate 163,086, forward strand.
CCCTTGCACAATGCAAGCATTGTATTTTAGTGTGTTGTAACACATCTCTATTACTTGAAGGTGATAAGGATGTGTTGTTGTGTTTCCATGGTGGTGTTTAGTCACGTTTCTAGTTGTGAAATCCGATTTCTGTTTGGGTGTTTTCATTTTAGTTGCAGTGTTATGACCGCAGGAGGGGTGAGTATCACTGAAGGCGTTTGTTTCCACATGTATCTGTATGTAAAGTTAACCCTCACAACACAAGATGTCCCTCCTGTTTGGTTATTTCGTAACATTTTCCACAGTTTTCCTTAACACCGCACCACACAAATGTGATAAATCAGTGTCTCCCACCACCTGTCATCTTCAGATGCACTTCCTGTTGCTGTTCAGTCGGCAGGGGAAGCTGCGACTGCAGAAGTGGTTCACGCCGGTAACGGACCGGGAGAAGAAGAAAGTGATCCGGGACATGATGATGTTGGTGTTGCCACGTCTACCACGTTCCTCCAACTTCCTCCAATGGAGGGACCTCAAGATTGTTTACAAGAGGTGCCTGCAACAGACACAGCTGTGTTTATTGTCTCTGATCACTACGAGTTATTGTGTTTTGTAAAATGCCATGTCATCGGCATGTCTTTCCTGGCCGGTACCGGCTTGGGTGTTGAACAAAACACACCCGTTCTCAGCAACGGGTTAACAAGACCTATAAAGAGTAAAGGTCGAGTTAAACACACAGAGCGTGACCCAGATTACTGGCAGGACAATGTTAGTGATGTAATAAAAGTAGAGTCACTGGCAGTAGACAAAATAACACTTCACAATATCCTGGGACCCAGTGCAGTAACCAATAAGAATAATTTAAGGGCAATATATAGCATCTTTATGAAGTATTTAATGAGGAATTTGTATTAAGTCTGTCAAACTCCCAGAATATGTGCACAGGCAAAACAGCAATAAAATCCTTAATCATCAGAGCAAAAGAGTGCACATGATTAATTCTAAAATGGTACAAATGATGTGCTTGTTTTTCAGTGAAATCCTTACATACTCACACAATCTATAATTTAATTTATGGCTGTTTTTTTCACTCCACGTAGACCCCTGCAGGCTGTCATATGAGGACATGTGCAGCCCAAAATGAGCTTGTAGTCTTACCTGGTTTCTTGACAACATTATGGCAACTGCTGCTGCAACATGTGACCTTTACCCTCTTCTAATTTCAGGTATGCCAGTCTGTATTTCTGTGCCGGTCTGGAGAACGAGGATAATGAGCTGCTGGCCCTCGAGGTGCTGCACAGATACGTCGAGTTGTTGGATAAATACTTTGGAAATGTGAGTGGAGCTGAATGTTTTGGTCCAAGCAGAATTCATTTGGTCAGGTGTTTTCAATTATGGTGTCTAATTAAGAGTTGTGTTCAGGCAGACCTGAGTTGGAGCTATGTGAAGACACCAAACCTTTTTTATAAATAAATTCCACATCTGGATCAATTCTGGCACACACAGAGAAAATGTTCCAGCTGTCAGCCAACAGGACAATCTGCCCAGACGTGGAAGTATATGGTGTTGGACTCTGGCAAAAACATTCAGAGCAGAGTGAGCGAGATGTCAGTGAAGTACACTCTGCACATGCTCACAACAGACCTGAGAAGAGGTCTAATCAAGCAAAGTGAGAACACCTGTGTGGGTGGACTGTAGCCATGTAGGACGACCTTCTCTCTCAAACACTACTGTTGTCAAAGAGTGAATTTTACACCGAATAATACTTATATTAATTATACTTATGGAGGTGATGTTCATCCAAAACTAAACTTACAATATGCGTCTAACTGTAGCTTGAAGGATCAGTGAAGTAGTAGACCAGAAGTGCGTTCATGTATTGATTGACAGCCGTGATCTCCCACCCCCTGACTTTGGCTTTCTCCGATTGGTTAGAGGCTTACTCAGAAACTTTAGGAGAGAAAATCTCTGCAGCGGTGCCAGGATTTGAAATGAGTCTGCACAAAAACGTTTGACAGCACCTCTCCACATTGAGATATAAATAGATATTTTGTGCATATTTCAACCACAAAATATCAGAAAATACATTAATTTATTTATTCTACTGCCACAAATCAAAGAAAATAGTGAGATTTCATTTTCTCTCTAAAAAGTCTGATAATTGTCAGTCATCATCTTGTGCAGCTTCATAACTTTGAAAGAGATATGACATACTAGACATAAGCTACAGTTTAAGGATGAATATAAATGTACTGTCTTAATTTAGCTAGTGTGCTAACTTGTTGCTTTGTCAGTTAGTCATTTTTAGATTTAAAACATCTCCATCGTGTTTTAAACGCTGGTGGTTCAGGTTAAAAGTAGTCGACTCTTTGAATTTTGTGTCAGTAAGATTTACTGCATAACAAAATCAGGTGTTACTTTTTGTTTAATGAGTCCATATTTTGTCATCCTGGATCAAATCATCTTTACAGTCCTGCAGTTGTAACAGAGATATCAATACCTAGCAGCACATTAATATAAATGTGAATACCTGAGTCTAAAGCCATGAGCATTAATCTGCTGCTTTAACAGACAGCCTCCGCTCTTCTGAGAAAGCTTTCCACAGGATTTTGGGATTTGGCTGCAGGGATTTGCTCCTGTTGAACCTCAAGAGCATTAGTGAGGTCCAACACTGATGCTGGGTGATAAGGCCTGAGTCACAGCTCACAGTTCATCACACAGGTGTTGGACGGAAGGAGGTTTCAGATCAGGGCTCTGTGCAGGCCGGCCAAGGCCTTCCACAACAACCTCAGAAATCAGTTTCTTTATGGGCCTGACTCTTGTTTACGGAGGGATTGTCATGTTGAAACAGGAAAGGGACAAACAAAACTGAAGCTGAAGCCAAGACTATCCGTCATACATCTGGCCATATAGTGAATGTCTGTGACACAGTGCCTGTGCTGCATTGCATACTACAATGACAAAGTAAAATAGGTGATCACAGTCAGAGTCAGTGGAAACAGAAAGCTGGATTCTTTACAATGTTTGAAAGTACAACTGAGATATTTCTGAGACAGTCTATGGTCAACTTAGAAAAGACACTGTGATACTCAGTGCGATTAAATACAGGTCAAACACTCTGAACTACAGTACGTCTTGTGTTAGACTGTGCAGTCCTCACTGTGCACATCCACATCACTGTGCTCTTTGCCAATCAGACTCCCCCTGGTGTCCATGAGATGCCTCTGCTTCAAGAACCACTGTGATTCACCTCAAAGAAAACAAGACGGGGGGGGGGGCAGATATGATCCAGAGTTTTCCAAGAACCTAAAAATGATATTTCAGGATACTTGGGGTTTATTTTGTTTTGTCATCAACTTGCTATATTCTTTAAAATATTCAGTTAGGGCTTGGTCATAGGGCTTTTTTTTCCTTATGGATGAATTTTCCTTCCATATCAGTAACCAACAAAGTGTATCTTATCTCTTCATCTATTCATTGGATGGTATATTGCTCTGCCTTCCTCTGTCAGGTGTGCGAGTTGGACATCATCTTCAACTTTGAGAAGGCTTACTTCATCCTGGACGAGTTTCTGATGGGAGGAGAAGTCTTAGAAACTTCCAAACTAGCTGTGGGCGCCTCCATAGAGGAGGCCGACACGCTCCAAGAGGTACGCTCAGGTCTCACAGACCGTTCAGCTAATGTAGGTTTCTGTTACTACTCATATGTACGAAACGTGTTCACGTGCCTCCTCTCTCACCGCAGACGATGGAGGAATACATGAGCAAACCTGCCTACTGAGCCGAGAGACGAGGAGGGTTTTCAAGACTTGAGCCAAAAGGTTTATGATCACACGGTCATACAGTAACCACAATCCTGGTGATTTTTTTTTTTAATGCTTATTACTTCAGTTTTAAGAGTTGTAATTGTGTTTGCATCTGCAAGTGCCTCATATTTATTAATCTCAGGGTTTATGACACATTTCATATCGGAATAAAAGTTTTAAATATTTAAATATGCGTTTGCAACCTCTGTAAGACGTGAAAGGCAGAGCGTATTTATGTTTAAATCGATGGATTGTGTGATGGTGAGTAAATGAGGAAACACGACACAGTAAGGAAAAAATAAAGTCAATGCTTTATTAACCTCAGGTATGTCACATATGACCACATTTAAGAAAGAATTACCAAAAAACACAAGTGAATCTAAGGGATCCAACACTGATTTTGGTTGTGTGTGTGTGTGTGTGTGTGTGTGTGTGTGTGTGTGTGTGTGTGTGTGTGTGTGTGTGTATAAGGCTGGTGAGTCCACATGTAGGCTACTGGTTGTTAAATGCTGTTGAGCAACATGTAAAAAAAAGAAAAGAAAAGCATCAAATGAATGTCCAAACATATTTTTCTGCTAATAAATAACAGCTTTTGTAAACCTACAGAAGAACTAAAGTTGACATGTTTTATTCTTTAAAATACTTTGTTTTCACCCTCCACCTCCACCAACACACACACATATATATATATATATATATATATTTATACTGTATGTGTATATAAATATAAATATATATATATATACAGCCTTATTTATATTCTTTAGACAGTTTTGCCATCACTGTCTTCAGTTTCTGGGTTCAGGTAGCTCAGCAGTTTCATCACTGCCTCGTTTTCAAAGCCTTGCATTTGCGTGCCCCCGCTCCTCTCGCCACTCTCCGACTGTCTCTTTTCATTTGGGCTTTTATCTGAGTCCATGTGATCAAAATAATCCTGAATGGCCTGTTCAAAAGAGCCTGTCACGCTCTGTCCAGCCTCGTCCCGCTTTTGGCTCGCCTTTCCATACGCGGGGTTCAGATACTGCGCCGGCATCTGAGCCGCTAAATACGCCGCCAGTTCATCCTCGTCCATGGTGTTGTCATAGTCGTCCTTTAATGTGGCGGGAAGGCGCCGCTGCGTGGGAGTGGATTCTCCCGGACGCCCCACAGGCAGAGTGTGAAGTCGTGACAGCGGGCTTTTGTACTGCTTCTGCTTCCTGGCGGGAGCTCGGTCCTCCGTGGCCCCAAACCCCAGGATGTTGAGGATTTCTTCTGTCCTCAGCTCCTCTGGGGATTTCTGACTGTCAGGGAGGCGTCTGCTGTAGAATTTAGCTTCAGGAATCTTGTGTATCTTCTTTGAGGATATCTGAGAGAGCTTGTTTTGTGCTCTGGTTAATTTGTTTACCTTTCGTGACCGCTCTTGATTCGTCAATTCTCCGGTTCTGAGCATGTCCATCAGGTCTTCAGGTGGAATCTGGTATTTCTGAGAGATCTGAATGAACTCGTAGATGGTTTGTGGGATGATATTATCTCTGTACTGCGTCTGAGCCACTCTCCTCTCAGCCCTCTTCTTCTCCTCCTCTTCCTCCTCTTCCTCTATCTCTCGCTTCTGCTCTTCTGCTTCGGTTTTCTCCAGCACTTTCAGGAGGTAGTAGTCCACCAGGTTGGCGACATCATCTGCATCTTTTGACCTCTTGACTGGGTAGCTTTCATCATCTTCGTCTTCATCGTCCTCATCGTCTTCTTCATCATTGTCGTCAACATAATCAAGCCCACGGTCTGCCTCATGTTTGTTGTCCCTCTCCTCTTCCTCTTCTTCTTCTTGCTCTTCCTGTTCTCGTAGCGGACCCCAGTCGAGCGCGAGATCCCTGCCTACGTCATCGTACGCCACATTCTTCACATTAAACATATCGTCGTCCTCTTCCTCATCATCATCATCATCATCATCATCCTCCTCCATGTCGTCCTCCTCATCTTGGCGTTTATGCACGGTCTGCGTGCTCGTCAGCTTGTCCAGTTCGTCAAACACAGATTGCAGCGTTGCCAGATTCTGAGGCGTGTACTTCTCCTCCACATTCTCATTGGTGCGTTTGAAGTGGCTCTCGTGCTCCAGATCTGGCCCCTCATCTTCATCTTCCTCACCCCCCTCACCCTCTTCCTCATCCTCAAACATTAGCGGCAGCTTCTTGTGGAGCAGGATGCCGTGTTGCTTCTGCTGCACCTTGGGATACATGCCGTCCCTCGTGACTTCTCCTTCGGCGCCGGGGCGAAGTGACTCTGGCTTTGACGCCTTTTCCGTCTGCTGGAGGGTGCTGAGCACTGCCTGGAGCAGCTCTTCACTCTTATCCTCCCTCCCCTCCTCTTCCTCATCCTCATCTTTACTCTGCACAGGGTTAGAAGCCAGTCTCAGCATCATACGCAGCTTCTCAGCATCGTCCACGTGGCTGGCGTCGTAGCCCGCAGAGAGAGGGTCGTGCTGCTGGGAGTCCGTGTCAGTTCTCTGACGGAGGCTCTCGATGTACTCCAAGGCTTTGAGCATGTCAACGTTAGGAGCCTGGTGGACATTTCCTCTCTGGGAGTCTGATTCACTTCCCTGCAGTCTGTGCTGTCTGAGTGCCACCCCGTGAACACCGGAGGAGCTGAGGAAGAGGAGAGCTAAGAGGAGGTGGGTGAAACAGACGAGGAAGAGTTTGCTTGTTGTGCAGGTCTCGGGGAGAGAGGGCATGGTGATGCCTGCAGAGGGAAGACAAAGATGCACATGTCAGCACTGACTTTTACACATTAAGCTAACCGGTTCACAACAGTTTTAGCGCTCTGGCATTCCTCTGTCATTTTTTGCTCTTATCACTTTAATTGTCTGATCTGATGATGACATCACAGACCGCGGAGACATTTGTATTGATTTAAAAGTTGAAAATCTGATCCATCAATTTCTGTTCTGGTGTAAACCAGTTGAAACAACTAAATTTAGTCCAGTTAAAAAAAAAACATTGTCATTGTTATTATATATAGACCTATTATTATTATTATATTTTTTGCTCTTATCACTTTAATTGTCTGATCTGATGATGACATCACAGACCGCGGAGACATTTGTATTGATTTAAAAGTTGAAAATCTGATCCATCAATTTCTGTTCTGGTGTAAACCAGTTGAAACAACTAAATTTAGTCCAGTTAAAAAAAAAACATTGTCATTGTTATTATATATAGACCTATTATTATTATTATTATTACCAATACTACTACTAATAATAATAATAATAATAACAATGATGATGATGACGATGTTTCCTTTTGGATGGTCTAGTGAGTCGTCACCACAGAGGATCACCTTCTGCATATTTGATTTGGCATCGGTTTTACAGTCGGAAGCCCTTTCTGACGCAACCTGGGTTTGGGGGAGCCGGGAATCGAACCGATAACCTGCTCTACTACCGGTGCCATGGCCCCCCTTTATAATTATAGGCTACCACTATTATTACTACTACTACTACAAATAACAACAACAACAACAATAATAATAACAATAATAATAATAATAACGGAATCCTGCCGCGTGTTCACCAGCAGCAGTAACAGCAGCGGCATTCGGCGGCTCCCGTGCAAATCTCATTAGTCGTCAAATTGCTGCTCACCATGAGTCACAGCCCCGTTGTCAAGGCAACCCGGTAAGGCTGTTGTTCACATGGAAATCTCTCATTTAAACGCTTAAAATCTCCAAACTCCAGTTATTACAGTTTTTTTTCACGCTTTAACTCAAAATGTTTAAACAAACCGCTCCCCAGCGGGATGAAGTCAGACTCTGGGTTTTTATAAACACGCGAACGAAAAGTGTTTAAATGTTTATTTTCATGCAAAAATCAAGGTTATGATATTATACAGATAGGTTAGAATTGATAAATAATAGTGATCTATATATAGATATACATAGCCTATATATAGACTACTATTATATATATATATTCATATAACATATTATATATATTGATATAGATATAAAATCTATATTGATAAACTACACAGGAACTTTTACAATTATAATACAGTAAGAAGAATGAATAACAGACCAGACGCTGAACGATGCATAATTGCTGTCATTTCGCCGTGTTTACTTTTTGCTTTTCCAGCCTTAATTGAAATTGTTCAACTTTACGTAGTTTTTTTTTTTTTTTTTTTTTTTTTTTTTTTTACATGTAACAGAGAAAAATTACAAGCGCCAAAGCGCAAGCAATTCAAAACAACACGTAGCGAAAAGAGAACAAAGAAACACGTCGCAACCTCTTCGCCTCCACATCTGTGGCGGTGCATCAGGTTGGTAAACAGCTACTGGAACAGAAGGAAGCTTGACTGACTAAAAACAAAAACCTCTGTGTTTAAATGAAGGGTGATAGAAAAGTATGCACAGTTTAGTGTAATGTGACTCATGCCGTTAACAACAACCGGGTCTTACCTTTGTGATTAGTTTCTGTGGAGGGTCGTGAGTGAGCTGAGCATCTCTCTGCCTCGAGCACTCGAGTCTGGTTTCAGCACCGCGGACAGCTCCTCACGCTATTAGAGGAAGCACCTGACTCGTGCGTCACAGAGCGAGGAGATACGCAACACACACACGAGCGCGCGCGCACACACACAGACATATAAATACACATATACATACACACACACATATATATACACACACACACACATATATATAGATATATTTATATATCTATATATATACGCACACGCGCAGGTAATTTGAGTCAGCCAAACAAAACTGCTTCGCTCTTTGAATATGAACTAAAATAGTTTGGAGGCAGCACATCTCACCGCTTTTGTCGCAGCTCGTGGTGAAATGAATAAATTCATAATGATGCTATATTTAGAAAAAAGTGACTGAATGATTGATGTGGCTGCGCGCTATTATGTGAAATAGTCTGTATAGGATGGCGCTCATTGGCCCATAAGTCTTAATATGTGGCGGTGAGTGAATGAATTAATGCTGTTAAATTGCTGATGAAAAAAGCTTAATAAATGATATTTATGATGCATTATGTTTCCACGCTGACCGGTACTGTAGCTTTATAGCAGCATATCATTTAGCAGTGTAGTAGTGACTGTTGCGCGGCCGTTGTCATTGACTGCCGTTTTGTCTTTGCTGCGGCACTGAGGGACAGAGACAGTTAAAGTCCACCGATGACTCACATATGGACTCCGCCAGAGCCTAAGACGGGCGGGGTGACAGAGGGACTGCAGAGGAGTGTGTGCGTGCTTGTGTATGCCAGAGAGAGAGAGAGAGAGAGAGAGAGAGAGAGAGAGCTCTTCCGTCAGCCAGGAGCACTGTGGTCTCTATTTTTGGCTGCCTGTCAAATCTTGTGTAGTATGGATCAGTGTGTGTGTGTGTGTGTGTGTTTGTGTTTACTTGCAGCTCCATTCATAAACCCCTCTGTTGCTGTATCTGATGTGAGCTCAGACTATCCTCCCCTGACCTGCTTGTCTGATATTCAGAGGCAGTAAAAACCAGGAAAAAAAGGAAGCTTCTTCAGCATGTTTGGGTTTGTGATTCTTCCCACTATGTTTTTCTGCCAGTATTTCTTATTAATCTCATTGAGAAACACAGAACCGTTCGTAAAACAGTCATTGTGGCATCTGAAAAGGTTCTAACACATTAAAAACCAAAACAATAATTTTCTTGTGCTTCAAAAGCCCAGTACTAAAAACCTTTATCAATCTCATTTAGGAACTTTAAAGACTCAGCTCTGTCACATTCACAACTTCTGGATATTGAGTCACACAAAATAATTTGTAGTGATCTTTTTTTTTTAATTAGAGAGCAGCTGTAAGTATTGAAATTTTTAAACGTAAACTCAAAACATACCTCTTCAGCCTGGCTTTTAGTCATTAGTCACTTATTTTATTAATTATTTTATTGTAGTTATGTTCTAAATTGTATCTATTCCATTGTATGTTATTTTTTTATTGTGTATTAATCTATTTTATCTGTTCTTTTTTTATCAATTTTTTTGCTAGTGTTATTATAGCTTTTTAAATCTATTATTGTATCTCATTGTCTCATTATTATCTCATAATTATTATTCCTGAATGACTGCGGTGAGAGTGACCTTCATTAGAATAAAGTCGGCCACTCTAATGTTGTCATACCACACGTTTTAGGATCAGGAGACCAAAAGAAAACCAGGACAAAAGAGCTGATTTTAATCTCATGTCTCCTTCAACCTAATTACACTCTCCCTCATGACTAACACACACACAACCATACATCCACACACACACCCACACCCACACATGCACACACAGTGCCAGTTTTGTACTGATAAAGCCCGAGCTGTCTGGCTAATTGCTTGTGGTTGTGTCTGTGGCAGGATTACTGGTAAACAGAAACCAATTACAGCTCAGTTCCACCCCCATTTCCACTGCCTGTCCACTACAAAAAAAAAAATGCAAGGTTTTTCTCAGGTCATATGAGAAGTTTCTTACTGGCAATTACTAGTTTTCCCATCCAGACGTATTTGCTGAGAAGTGTGGTGTGACTGTCTGGGTCACATTTGTCGTAAAATGGTGAATCTGAAACTTTAGCCAGCACAGGAAGTGGTGCAGCCACTTTCATTTTAGGTTACAGTCTCATTACAAGGTTTGTAAAAGGGCTGCAGTGACTTTTGTTTGGGTTCTTTTCTCACAAGACTGATATGAGTTTAAAAACCAAAGCTAAATAATAAAAAGAAAAAACTTTTGTGCTTAAGTTTTAAATCCAACATGGATGAGAATTGATACAGTTGAAAGTCGGGAAAGCAAGAGTAAGTGGATCTTCAGTTGGGATTCATTTGTCTTTCTTTTCTTCTCTTATTTATGTAATTATTCTATTGTTTTGAGAGAATTTCCAGTAATAGATGGATTAAAATCCCCAGTGAAGTTGCTTTATGTGCACTGTGACAGTTCAGTGTGATTTTCTGCTGCTAATGGGCACATACTGCAATAAAATGGTGTAATAACCCAAAGCCATTACAATCAGTACAATTTGGTACATATGACATGAGGGAATAGAAGTATGATCATCTGGATTTGGGCATGTGCATGATGTTGGATTTACAGGTAAATCAGGATAAAAGTATGTTTTATTTCTGCCTCCGAACACCTCAAAACTCGGTTTCAATCTTGATTAATTTTCCACATGATGATCGCTGATCACGACGAGTTATAAAACCGTTGTGTAATGTCATCTGTGGCTCCGGAGAGAGTTTTCTAAAGTGCGACAAACAACCAATGATAATCTTTAGGGATATCTTGGATTGATATATAAAAGGCAGCAATTACCATTACCACTGAAGCAGAAGTGTCCCTCTGTCTTCAAGGATCTCTTGAAGACTCATTTCTTCTTAGAGAACTTCCTCTAACACCCTAACAAGCCTAACTAACACTCATTATGTGCTTTCGTTTCAGTTCTTTGTCATTTTCACCTTCTCTGTTTGGGCCCCCGCTCTTTGGAACAACCTCCCTGGGGAGATCAGATTGATGAGGTGTTTAGCCTCTTTTAAATCCCTTTAAAAGACATATCTTTATAGGTGTGCTTTCTCTGGGCTTGGGGTCTGAATCTACTAATGTTTTAAATGTATTAGTCATAATCCTGTTTCTTATTGATTAATTTAATTACTTTAGACTGTTTTATCTCATTTTTACTGAACCTCATTGTCCCCCCCCCCCCCCATGTTGTAAAACCTTTAAACTGTTATTTTATCATTCAGTTTTTATTGTTCCTCTATTTCTCTATTGAAAGGTGCTCTCTAAATAAAGCTTATTATATTATTATGTTACTATACCTATTAAATATTATACTATTATTATAAACTTAATGGGTGCGGTTTGATCAGATTTAATTGACAGTGAATGAGTAGCCCAACAGCTGTCATCAGAGTCTGATTCATATGTTGCTCAATCCTGATTGGACCACAGAAGCAGGTGACATCACCTTTTTTTTTCCTTTTTTCCCCCATCTGAGCCCCGCCCACTTCAAACCAGGGAGAAGAGGTCAGAGAAAAATCATTCCCCACTGTGTGTAGTAAGAAGGTGAATAAGTTTTTAAGGACTTTAAGATGGTAGAGATGCTGTGTGTGTCATTTTGAAATGAATAAATCTGAGTGTGTGCCTCAGCCACATTAAACCACATGAGAGTCTGTAACTATAAGGGCTCGTTACAGACAAACACTCACCTCTCCTGGTCGAGGGCATCATCTCCTCTCCTCTTCTTCTTCTTCTCTCTGTGCGTTTGTCCCCTGGTGACTGACCGGCTGCTCCCCATTCATTACCACCGGGCTTGACAGCCAATAACTCTGCTCCTTAACTCAGGTTGTCAGAAGCTTGGCAGACACAATGTAGAGAGAGAGAGAGGGGGAGGAGGGGGGGAGGCAGGGAGGGAGGGAGAGGTTGTGAATGGGTTTACAGGGTTTGACGTCAGCCTCATTTCTCTCTCCTCTGGTCGATTATGTGCCTGTGTGTGTCTGTGTGTGCGTGTGTGTGTGTGTTTGTCTGGGAATAGGTGTGATGCATCATTTTTTTTTGTTGTTTTTTTTTTTTGTTTTTTTTCCTCTTTTGTGAAATGTTAGATGTGGCACCAGATTGGGTCACAGCCTCTCCACGGCATTTATAGCACACCGGGGCAGATACACAAAATGTTCCCCACCACATTTGTCACCTTTCCCTGAAATGATGAAAACAATGAAGTCATTCATCTCTGAAAATCTGCGTGTTTACAGCCCTCACACCTGTCTGGCAGGTTTACATAGGAGGGCTACAGGAGACTGAATGTTACTGCCACAGAGAGAGAGAGAGAGAGAGAGAGAGAGAGAGAGAGAGAGAAAGGGATCAAAGGGATAACGCAGAGAGCCTGACATTTATAACATGTTTTTTTGAGGCAGCCATTAAAGGCCTCCTGGGTGCTAATTTTGATATTTAACCATTTATATAACCGTGCTCGAGTCCATTCTCATGTTGCGTTTTTTTCAGTTTTTTCTGATCTGCGTGTCAACAGCAGGATGAGTCATCCGGTTTACTGATGCTTTGTGAGGAGAATACAGCAGAAACAATCAGACCACTTTGGCTGTTTATGAAAACCAAAATGAAATTGGCAGGATCTTTAGCACGTCTGGAAATCAAAAACAGGAAGCTAACGATAAAGGATGGGCTTTGAACAGATAGTTTTAGAGGTGTGACTCAGATGTGTAGCATAACACAGATAACAGCACTCTTTTAAACTGAAAAACATCTGGAAAAAGCATATTTTAACAAACGTCAATATAAAAGTGTTCAATACTAAATAATAAGCTAAATGGAAAACATATATGACATAAATAATCATATATAATCATTAAATCTTAAGCACACATTTTTATCCATTTATCAGTAACAAGAATTCCCAATATCGCTCTATAAATGCAGCTTGAATTATTACTCAGCATTAATGTGAAGAGCCAATGTTAGCAGTGTAAGCTAGCACCTGTTGGCTAAAGCAACCACAGAGAAAGACTAGCCAGAGGATTGTGTGTGTGTGCATGCGTGCGTGCGCGTTTTTTTAATTACACATTTACTTAAATTATTGAACATTATTGGGTCTCTGCACCTGACTGGATTAGTGTAACTGAACTATCATGCTATCATGAGATGAATTTCTGTGATGTAAACTTCTCTAAACCTTTATATAACAAAATGTCTCATGGTTTCTAAGAGACAGTGTTGTCCACCTATCCACTCAACAGCTTTATCGGGGATGTCACGACACGTAGAGAAACATGGTTTAATCACATTAATGGTACAATAGTGCATGATCTTCCTTCTCTGATGAATTCCACATCTCTTTTCTCTCTTGCTTCTCTTGCCCTAGGCAGCTGATGAGACCCAGAAAAAGAGGGAAGTTTAAAAAAACAGATGAAGAGAAGTTGTCTGATGAGATTATTAAAAAAGGAGCACATTCTCTGTCCTCAGTTTAAAGCATAAGTATCTGGTTCTCATATTACTGCAGCCAAAGTTACACTGTTAGGATCACTGACTTTTGTTTGAGGAACATAAACATCCACACTTGTTTGCGTATGAACAACAGTATGTTGCGTGTTGCCTCCCGTTGTCTTTTCCAGGTCCTGGACTTTGATGTTGCCTTTTTGAACAAGGCCTCTGCCTCATTCCTCCATCTTAAAGCCACAGAGCAGATGTTGTGTTGTCGGCACATAAGGGAATATTTGTTGTTTACCTCCTTCTGAGAGACAAAAATAAACCTGCCCCTCCCTCCTCTGCTACCCCACCAGCATTACTGAGAAACAGCCTCTTTGTGCTGCGACACATTAGAGGACAGCAGGGATACTTGTAAAGAAGCAGGGGGGCTAAACGAGAGGTTTCTAAAATAAACTATATTGCATAACTATTTAACATTTATACAGAGGAAAAATGAGGAGAGGAAAAGATGAGGATGAGCCCCTGCATCACAGAGGATTTGTGACTCTTGCTTTGTTGATCTGAAGGGATGAAGCTAAAGCTCCAGTTTGAGCTCCATGTCTTCATGGTCCGCTCGCAGGGAATTCACCCTCTGCCCCAGGGACAGAGTGGATACCAATTAGACGTACACCTTGGGAACCCACAGTACACGTACCACCACTTGAAAAACATCAGTGAAACATCAGTGACATACAGTGATCAAACTGTGACCAAAACAGATGCTCCGGCTGAGAAGCTACAAAGCCTGTGAAGGACTTGATGTTGAACATCTTTATTGTATAATTCAAGCTCAGCCCTCGAGTGGAAGCACAATCCAAACATCAGATGAGTAAGAGTGGCTCACTGTCTGAGGGGTTACAAGAGGAAAGACTCCTTTTCTACTAAATAAATACATCATCAAATGGGTTTTCAGCCATGGTAGCTAGGGACTGTAATGTTGGTTGGTTTGGTGTATTGGTCTACCACTTCAGTCAAACTAAAATATCTTAGGAAATATTGGCAGGACTGAAACTTTTTCCAAATATTCGTGGTCGTCACAGGATGAATTTTATCCAACATTTTCTGACCATATACCTGCAAAACTAATGACCTTCCCATCCGCCTCAACTGCACTTTGTATTTAGTGCCAATTATCAAATGTTAGGATGCTAACACGCCAAACTAACAGCTAAACATCTGTATATTAGCATTATAATTGCACAGACGTTAGCATGCTGATTAATAATACACTTGACTACAGCTAAGTACCTCACTCAAACCAACGCCAAATAACAGGAACTATCACTTCTATTCTTCAGAACTGCTAACCCTTCCCCTTTGAGTAGAGTTTGAACTTCTCTCTAGCGCTCCGAGTAATTCTTCGCTTGAAAACCCAAGTGGAAAACTATGAATGTCCTCTTGCTTTTGTATTGTGAAGAGGTGTTATCCACTTAGCCTCGCTGGAGCATGAGAGGAGATCTTCACCTTACTGAGTCAAAAAGGTTGACCACAAATGGTACATACTGTGTCAGTTAGCAGGCTGTTTCATCATAGGAGACACTGAGGTTATCAAATGGCCAATTCAGTCGATAAGAAGTAGACATCCGCCAGCTTGTCAGGTCAGTTATTTCATCTCGTTCACCCTGCCCTTTCTTTTCCCCCATTTTTTTATTTTTTTTTTTCTTTACTCTGATTTTTCTGATGGAGACCAAAAACTCAAGTTTCTCTTCAAACTGAAATACACAAACTGGTCCACCTCCAGGCTTCCATCTGTTTTTGAGCACAGGGATAAATTAGTATGTGCAGCAGGCATGGAAGAAATCACTGAACTTGTGGGAGTGGATGGTTGAGGAAAGACTGAGGAAAATGTTGTCAATCTGGCAACATAACAACTCCTCCCCCAACCTGAACAACCACACAGACTGTTCTGTCTGCTATCAGTGAAATTGGGCCATTTGCAAGTTTTTCCCTGCTGCCAAACGTGGTTTCCTGCTGGCAGCGGGTGGTGGTGGTGTTTGCCACTTGACAAGAGCTTCAGCCATTGTTGCGTTCACAAGACAAGCAATAGCAAAACTTACAAATAGCTCCTTTAATAAGTGCATCCGCATCGGCATACCGGATCATTGTTTTCAGGTTTCATCACAGAAACCACTTGGTTAAGTTTAGGAGAGGATCGTGGTTTGGATTCCTTAAGGTTAGAGGACCTTCATTGCCATGGTTACAATAATAAAAACGTAGTTATAGATGTGGAACAGTCGTGGATAAAAGAAACGATGACAATTTCACAGTCCACCCATCCGTCCACCCCAACCTCCTCCGCAGACGGACTTTGTCCTTCTTCATACTACATCACCTAACTTCCTCCATTGCTACCATCATAATTATGACGTCTGTAGAAGCAGAAGTAGTTTTACTTTGGCTGTATTCTGGGGTTAAACCTTCCCACTTCAGCCTTTTTGCACTTTTTGACCAGCAGCCACTAAAACCTTCTTTTCTCATCCTACTTTATAAATTTGCCTTGGATCTGGTATCTGTTGCTTCTAGCTATTGATTTTCCTCTTAATCCCACAGCTCCCACTGCGCAGATATGTGTCTAATCCGTGAAGAAACACTAATGTGATATACTGATGCAATAAATGTATTGAATACAAGAGCAGAGCGCAGGAATCTCTTTTTTTGATAAGATGTTGTGCTCCCCTCCGACTCACCTGCCAAAGAAATACTGGATGTGGATCTTCAATCACAGCTGAAGCAGAAAAGGTCTTAAATAGAGAAATAGTGAAGATTTATCTGCAAGCTGACTATCATACAAAAATATATGCAAAACAAGTTATCAATTATATACAGGGTTGTAGAGATCAAAGTCTGACCTCTGTGTCTGATCACCGAAGGCCTAATGAGACCACAGACCCCCTGAGCCTCAGGTTTCATGTACTCTCTCTGAAGCTTGGCACATGTGCAGGTATCTGATACGTTTGTTCCATGAAAGCCACGCTCAGATCATGAGGCGCTGTCCTTTCACTCTCCCTAAGCTGTGATCTGGACAGGCTGATAAAGCAGTCTCTGAAACAGGAACACCAACGGTATGGACAATTTTAAATTTTAATTCAAAAATAGCCTTTTTCTTTTACATATAATCATAATTGCACTT
Organism: Seriola dumerili; assembly: GCF_002260705.1. NCBI lineage: Eukaryota > Metazoa > Chordata > Actinopteri > Carangiformes > Carangidae > Seriola > Seriola dumerili. Next base: position 179,953 of record NW_019174592.1, read on the forward strand.
ATAACGTACTATTTTATTCATTTTTAAATCTATTATAGTAATTTCTGGAAGAAAAAAAAATAGGTTCCTTTATTTCTGTAGCCAGCCAGCTAGGAAAGCTAACGTTAGATTGTCATCATCTAAGAAGAAACTAGAGAATATCTTGTAATGGGATCGCACTAGTCGTGATGCCCCTCAACACAATGACGTTTCGGTGTACCACATTCATCTTCTGACTCAGGCTTCATTTTGATCTCAACTACACACCTGTAAAATTTTGTGACTGTAACTTGCACAGTTGTGACGCTTTCACAGTGACAAAATCAATCCATGGACATATGAACGCCATATTACACAAAACCAACCCTGTGGTAGTTGGTGGTTCACACTACAGTAGGTGTTTCCAGGACCACATTTTGGGATGATCACACACACACACACACACACACACACACACACACACACACACACACACACACACACACTCACAAAGTGAAAACAATACCAGCCATGCTGTCGTAGCTGGTAAAAATGAAGCTTCTGTCAGGGACCTCCCACCAACACCACTCACGTCATAAAGGTCAAAACGCCACTTCCAGTAAACATAGCCACAACTGTTTACCCCTCCAGCTGACAGGTGTGTTTTCCCGCACACAAGACCCAAATATCTTTTGTCAATATTTTTTCTTCAGCTGGTGCTTTTTTCCCGGCTTTTCCTGCACCCTGAACACCCCAGAGGCTCAGCAAGTGCTCAACAAATTGCTCTGCAATATCTTGCTGCAGCCACTAAAAGACCACAGGTTCTCGGAGAGTGACAGTCAACAATACCGTCTGTGACCTCAGGACTGACGGCAAACTGTTGATGGATGTCAGGAGTGTCAATGTCAAGTTCAACATGACCCCAAAACAACCACAATAATATTCTATAATATTGTGACAAAGGTATCCAAAGCAATATCTCTGCAACAAGTACTTTCATAAACAGCGTTTTCAGTGAATAACAGAGGACGTAGCAGCCAATTTTATCATTCTCCAAGTTCCAAGGCCACTTCATCTGCTCAGATTGCTTCAGTTCAGTCAAGTAAATGGTTTATTAGACCTAAACATCAGTGGGTGATTCTTATCTAACAGTTGCATCTCAGACTTAGTTTTGATGTTATGTTCCACATTATTCATCATTATGTGATCGTTTTGATCCAGTCACATGTCGGGAATATTAAAAAGATACATACCTATGCCAGTAACACTCAAGACAACAATCTCAAATAGTGTATAAACGTAACTGTAGCATAGTCCACCTATAATTCTCTATTCAACATATGCATAAAAATATACTTAACTTATAAAAGAAGATACTCTGTTCTGATGTGGGCCATTTCATTGTTTGAAAAATTCTGTTACTTCTCAAACTAAATAAACCACTTGGAGATCATCATAGTTTTAAATTAGTTAGCTTAAAATCCATTGTTACAAAGCTAAAAAATAAGGCCATTTTTTAGGCTCATGAAAAGTCAATGTTTGGGATATATAAGATGTGGTACGTCCCTACAGGTCATATTATTGCTACCACGACGATGAAGGAGGTCAGGGACAAGAGACATATATGTTCGTTCAAGTTGGACGACGTGTTGGTGGAGCTACCGCCTGGTGAGACTTACTTAGAAAATGCATGACCATGCAAGCTGTCTTAATTTTTTTCTGGAGCTGCATTCACTGGTCACAGAATGCCACCATATTCCCAGCCAAAATGTTTGCAGGGTGTCCTTGTGACTTGGTTGTATAAGGTGCATAGTGTGTGATCCCAGCATCTCTCTTCTCTGTCTATGAGAAAAAAAACAAAAAATAAATCCTAAAAAAAGTAAATGTTTGAATGGTCAGTCTGCAGCACCTTTTCACCTCTATATAACACACTCTGACGTCTGCTGGTGTTACAGCCCTCCCTCTAGACCCGACTGGGACCAACAACCTGCCTGAACATATCACTTTCACAGCTGTGACACTTCCTGCTCAGAAGTCACAGTCTGAAATGATGCACTCTGCTGCCATATGGGGATAACAGCTGCATCAACGTGACACTTAAACCACTCGATAAGTGGTCACGTGTTCAGGCTGATTAGAAGCTGTTAAAATGCGACAGTACGAAAAAGACCCAAGACTGCACTTCCTCAGCTTTTTCATGCATTTGTATGTCATTACACAGATATCACATCTAAATAATGGGTCTTTTTGGGTCAGTAACCACAGTGTTATTTATTACATGTCAGCTACTTAAGCAAAAATATCATGTAAATAAACTCTGGCATGAATACTGACATTTTCAAATTTAGTCTGACTTGCACGGAGACTGTGGAAGATGTAAATAAATCTAAAAATAAATTTTAAAAAAGCGTAAAATTAAAATTCAACACAGTGTTCACAGTTAGCTGGTGTTTAACGGGGGGAGATGAACGAATGCTAACAGATGACTGTGAGGTAGATAGCAGCTTTTACCTACAGGTTGGATAAATTCTGCAATGTATTTTGTGACACTAAAGTAATTGTCCTTTTCATACACGTCTTTCATTTAAATAACACACTAAATAAATACATAAAAGGAAAAACATATACTGTGACAATGTGTACATGTATTTTTCACTTTTTTAAAATTTTGATTTGTGCATTTTATATCTTCCGTATGGGCCCATCACAGCTCACACCAAGCTGATTTATTTGGAAGTGATTGGTCCAGTGACGCAAACAGGTGTCTTCTTCCTTTCAACGTTGCAGTTAACAGTAACAACCCGACTGTATATGATCAATTCAAGAAATACTGACCGAAGAGTGTGCAGGTTCTAATTAAACACTTTTGTAGGTGATTTTACAGATTCGTCCGTCTGTTCATGGTGGAAATACGATTGATTGATTGATTGAAATGCAATTCACGTCCAGTGTTTGTGGATAACTTTTTTTCTCTTGGTTTATCCATCCAGTCCTTTACCCCCTCTCAGTGATGGTGAGCGATGACGAATTGCTCCTTTAATTGCTGGTTAAACTCGGACTGAGCCTAGCGGTTGCTAAGTGCCCAGAGAAGAGACAGGAAGCAGCATCAAGACTGCGGCTGTCTGCTGCATGATTCTCTGACTTCCAGTGGGTTAGACAGGGTGGGATGGAGGGAGGAGGGGGAGAGAGAGAGAGAGAGAGGGAGGGGCGTCTGGAAGTACAGCCAGAATGACTCATAGGTCAGGTTTGCGTGAGTGAATGAGCGAGTATGTGTATGTGTATGTGTGTGTGTGTGTGCGCGCGCGCGCATGTGTGTGAAATCACATCTCTGCATTTGCACATTATGCAAAGTTGTGTCTCTGTTAATTTGTTTCTGAGGGACAGCAGAAAGCATTCAGCTCCTTCCACCGTCCACACTCTTTTAGTCTCCAGTCTGCGATCCATTCACTTAATGCATTTTTACAACGCTGATTATAAAAATACATCAAAGTGATATTTCACTTCATTTACTCTCTTATCGCAGGCACAGAGGAGCAGGCTTCACTATTGTGCTTGGGGATGTTTCAGCAAGACATGCTGCTATTTAGAGGAGAGCTTATCCTTATGAAACAGTCTCTGCTATTACTGACTGCCCTCGTTACCCTGCATTAATGCTACTGCTCTGTATTTTACAAGAGTCCAATCATAAAGGCTCAGACAGGGACAAAAATCATCGGTTCCTTTAAGCTACTTTGGACTCCGTGTTCCCAACATTCATAATATACTTTCTGTTCTCTTAAAGCTCCTATAATCAATATTTTTACACTGGATGGAGCCGAAACTGCAGTTTCAGTCAGCTCTATGGATTATTTCAGCGTCACAGCAGTTTCCGGCTCACGACGACACTGTTCTGATTCACTCTCCCTGCTTTCAGCTGAGTTTTTGATACACAGCAGGCAGTGTGAGGCTCAGATAAATGTGGAACAGCTAAATGCTAACATCAACATGGCAGTGCACTCACAACGACAAGGCTAACTTGCTAATGCTTAGCAGGTACAGGAATGGTTATCTAGTTCCGCTCGGCTTGCAACACACAACGCCATCTCAGTTCAGTGTGTTAGCATGCTAATTAGCACTAAACACAAAGTACAGCTGAGGCTGATGGGAATGTCATTAGTTTGTCAGCTATTTGCTCATAAACCAAACTGGACAGATTAATATTTTGACCTGATGAGCTAGAGGAAAAATTAAGGGATCATTAAAGTTGTTACAGTTCATCCTCTGAGGATCATGAATGCCTGGACAAAACTTCACAATTAATCAACCATCTCTCCTAAAAATTGAACTACACTAAACTGCAATGGCAAATACATTTTGTAGGAAACATAATTGCAACCGAATTAATGTATTAATGAGGACACAAATGCTTGCGGCCCCAAAGGTGAAAGAGGGGCCCCTGATGGCCCTTCATATTGTCATATTACATTTCTGGAAAAAAAACGTAGTTCCCCCTTAATTTATTTATATAGAAACAAACAACAATTTCTGCAACACAGGTTTGAAATCAATCCACTAGTGGATTAAACATTTGATTCAGGACCAAACTGTTGGACCGACTGACTTTGTCTTCCTCAAAGCCACACAGCTAACGTGGCTTAAAAAACGACTGGGTGAATTCAGTGCGATGGCTCTGAGAGAGAGTCACACAGGATGTCTGAGCTCTGTGTCCGACCTACGTCACGTCTGGTCGACTGTTTTGTCAGTTAGCAGGATGTATTTGCAGCTCGACAAACCAAGCAGGACTTGTACACTGATGAACACACACATACAGCGCGAACTCATCTTCTGTAAATCAACAGGCTGTTAATCTGGGAAAGCTGCAAGGACTTAACCACTTAAAACTGACTGAGAAATGAACAGAACCAGATCAGAGGAATCTTAAATAAAAGTTGGCAAATTACTGAAAATCAAAAAACACATACTAAACCAATCCTCCTCTGGGATATTTGGACTAGTCAGGAAATCATTAATCTAACAAACCGCCCCTGGCAGACCTGACTGTCAGAATCTGTACTCGCATCCGTTCCCTCTCCCTTGTCACACATCAGACGCCAGCAGGGCACCAACAGTTCACATACTCGGCTGATATCTCTCTTCATTAGTCGCCTCATCTTTTCACTGTCACAATTCACACACACACACACACACACACATATACATTTTGTCGGAAGGAATTCGCAGTGGGAAGTTGTCAAACCAACTGAATTATCTGAGGTGTGTTGACAGAGGTTTACTGTGAATTCAATTATCCCCCTTGGCACCAGAGAACGTGTCTTTTCGTGTCATGTCGCGTTAATGCCCACACAAAGAGTTCGATCACAGAGGGAGAAAAATGACTGCAATTATACTGAATCACTGGACAGAGAGAATGAGAGAGAGAGAGAGAGAGAGTGTGTGTGCTCTATAGGAGCTATTTTTTTTTACTGACAAGAACACAGTCATGTTAAACTCAGTTACAAAGGAAACACACACACACACACACACACACACACACTCCTCCAACAAAGAATTCCACTCCGCTGAGGTGCACAGCTGGTATCCACGGAGACCGAAGATGGTGCTTCTATAGATGGATGTCCTCCTGAGGAGTGGCTAATATCTAATGTCATTGGCTCGGCTTGCAACACACACACACACACACACGGGAGTAAATGTCTTCACACTCGTAAAAGTGATTGTGTTTCAAAGGGTAAATAATAAATAAATAAACCGTTTTCTTGCAGAAGGTAATTATGACCCACAGTTACCTTTTGTTGCTAGGTGACATCTAGCGGTCGTAGCAATTCTGACAGGAGCAAAAGGGAAAGTGCGATGACGTGTAAAGAGCGACAAAGTCCACGTCAGGCGCAGGCTGTGGTGGATGGATGGGTCAACAAAACACAGGAATATGGCGCAGGTTTTCGATTCCTAAGTGAAACCAGCAGTTTATGTTGCTTCCATTACCCACGATCGTCCCACAAAGTTGACCACTTTGTTATTATTGTAACCATGACAACCAAGATCCTCTAATGTTGAGAAAGTACTTACTTTAACCCAGATCACGATCTTTCCCTTAAACCTAACCAAGCAGTTTTAGTGCCTAAACCTAACCAACTCATGACCGTTATTATTGTAACCACGGCAACAGTTGGTAGCCACTTTTAGTACAGCAGCGTTTTTATTATGGTAACCATGACAACTGAGGCATGCCTCCACAGGAGCACTAGGGGCGCTTTTTCAGGAGACACTCCTATGGGTCGTATCAGAGGGCTGGAAAGAAACAACCTGTATGGTTGTTCAGGTTGGAGGAGTTCTTCCACTTCCACTGTTCTTACACAATTAGCTTCAACTCCTTCCAGCGCTGACGCTTCAGCTGACTCAGTTTATGGACTTGAAGTGGCACCAGCTTCTTGCAGGACGTCCATTTCCACTGCGTGTTTCAAATGTGAATTTACAGGAGTGACGACCCTGTGTCTCCTGGAAATGTAGTAACTTACAGAGAATAGAAGGCTTTATTACTTCTATACTATAAACTCCTTTTAGGCCGACGTTTCACTACAAGCGCAGCTGTGATAGCTGATGTCAAGCAGTAGCCTTGACACTTGCCTTTATCTCTCTCATTAAGCGTTTTCCTGCAAGGACAGAAAGTCATGATGCTGTAAAACAGAGAGGTGAAACGGGGGCGGACTTTTCTTCTCTGCTGTTTAGAGAGAATCAAACAGAAAAATGTCACGGCAGTCGAAGTTTCATAAGCTCGCTATTGATACGGAGAGCCGTTCTTGTTGACTGTGCGTGTGTCAGGTCGAACCAAATTATATCACAGTCTCAAGGCTTGAAGACTAAAGCTGTTGACTATTCTGTAACCGAGGAGGTGAAGGCAAATACTAAAGTCAGCTGGGAAGAAGTCAGAGCTACTGAGTTAGAAGATTTGGAGAGTCAGAGCCTCGTGGCCATTGAGGTCACTGTGAACTCAAAAATGGGAAAGGTGATGGAGGTGGATTAGATTGGTTCTCGAATTCTGGGAATCTGTTTGGTTTTTGAAAACAATACCATGGAATTGGAAAGGTTTATAAATGTGTCTCCTGAGGTTTACTTTGAAGGTGCAATAGTCGTATGTGGAGCCGTCATGGCTGCAGTCCATTCATTACCTGCACACTCACGGTTTTAAAGCGATTCTTCGTCCAAAATTTATCTTTTAAGTACCAAACTGCCACTTATAGAAGACTTCAAAAGACAGCTTTAAAGGATCATTTCACCCATAGAAAATCTTTTTTTTTTCTCATTCCCCTTATCTATAGCTGATAGTGCCACTTCTGAGACTTCTGCTGCCACCTCAATACAATGGAGGTGAATAGAATTTTATTTATGGCGCTCAGCATTTCTTTTCAGCAACAATGTCCCTGTTACTCTGAATGATGCCCAACGGGACTATTTCTTCTTCTTTGGTTCAAAAAAGAAGAAAATAGAAGGATGTGAACTTTAATCTGCACAAACCACTTCATGCATCTGGTCTGCACTTAGGGGGGACGCTAGTATTTGGTAACTTTAAAGTTGCAGCAATTGTTTTTTTGTTGTATTTTAAAAACTTTGGATCAATGAAACAAGTTAAAAACATAATCTTACATATTATTATTTACTATGAGAGAAACATGATTACACATAAAGATCTGATCTACTGTTAATATATATAAAAATAAGATACAGTAAGTGCAGCTTTAAACCTGTATGTTTTCATGTTAACAATCAATGGATAAAAAGAAGAAGAATATCAAGAGGAAGAAAACATGTAACTGGGGGATTGTGCATTGACGTACAAATAACTCTGCTCCTGTGTTGTCTTATGTTCTTCACAGAAGACGAGCCGGTTGATGTGTTTCATGTTCGGTGTAATTTCAAAACAGAGTTCAGCTGAATTAATCTTTGTGCGAGTGGCAGAGGTTAAATAAAAGGGCTGGCTTGTACTCATCCTTCTCTGCTTTGTTTATCACCCCCAACACACACACACACACACACACACACACACACCCCTTGTTCATTAGTTTAAATAACTGCTCTGCAGATCCATCCAGGCACATAAGCAGTCTCCCTCCACTCAGCCACTGTACATACTGTTGTTATGCAGTTAGTCCCCAAGCAGCCAGTTACAACATCAGCAGCTCACCGTTAAAAGCTGCTGCCTGCCTGGTGCTAATTAGGCAAAAGCTAATGTTACATGAACTTGGTGTTAATGAGAAACAGTCACAGAATATAGACTGGGTTCAACTCACCGATTCGAATTCAAACCAGTGGCAGGGATCAATTTTATGTTTGAAACATTTTACTAAATTTAGATAAAATTGTCCCAAATACAAGATTTAAGCTCCATTTATTTACCCTGTTGTTCAATATAAAATCCCTAAAGTTCTTCATGATCTTATTAATTTACTCACAGGAAAAGCTTGATTTACCTGTGACCTGGGAGTATTATTCAACGTTTATTTATATTATGTCTTCTGTGGTTCTGGAAAGAAATTTGAACTTGATTTTAAATAATGTGAGCATGTAGAGGTGCTGTCAAGATGCATTAAAATAAAATCAGAATGTAGCATTTTTGTAGACTACATGCAAAAGACTAAAAGTCAGGCTTCAGAGTGTCAGAGTGCCTCTTTAATATCTGTAGTGGCAATTAATATGTGGAATTAATCTGGTATTAACTTGGAATTAAGGAGCCTCTGGCCAAAAAGGGATAAAATTAAAATGATTGGAAATTGGAAACAAAAAGTAAAACAGTAGCTGGGAGATAAGTCTGCTAATGGAAATAGACAGAGGATTGTTGTAGCACACTGACAGGACAGAGTCAGACAAAAAAGACGCAGAGAAAGAGATTGCAATCAAAATCGATGTCAAGCTTTAGTCTTAAAATCTGCACTGGGAGTGGGACATCCCATATCGCACATTCTTCAAAAGATGAGATATAATGCTAATCTTTTAAGCCACCAAGTCCAAAAAGAGCAACAGAAGAAGTCCAAACAGCTGCTGAGCTTGCATGTCAACAGATACATCTCCATGACAACTGAGCGGATGAAGAACATGTGATACAATCTAATACGTTGCTTTTTCCTTCAGTGCAGTAAAAGTGAAGTATTTTTTCTTGCACTTAAGTACAAAATATCACTTTTAGCTATTTACATATTGTGTTTGTCGGCACAGACAGTTTTGGTGCGGTTTAGTTTCACCATAAATGCTGTGTCAGGGCAGGTAAAAAAAAAAAAAAAGGTGCTACTGTACATTTAACAGAGTGTTTAAGTCAATTAAACCACACAGAGTTCCTTATGAAGCCTAATGAGGTAATAACCACCTGATAATTTAATACTTTCTCAAAAATGTAATAAAACTCTCTCTCAAATTGGTTGCCAGTGGTGTAACATATTTTGCACTAATAAAATGCTAATCAGCCATGTGGCGTTATTGTGTGTATCACTCAAGATGCTGTCACATTAACTAGTTTCATTAGATTCTAAACACACGCAGACTGATTGAAACTGTAGCTTATAATTACTTAAACCATATGGCAGTTAATGCACAATTAACCTACTGCTACTCCAGATTTAGACACAGACGAGCTGTGATTTGGAGACTGATTGACGGGGGCTGCTGCAACATTGCCGGGGTATCAGAGGAATTTAATCCCTCCGCAGGGGGACACATTTCCCACATGTATCAGCTGTCGTCAGCACACTGTGTGCCACTGTGCGCCACAGAACAGCACTCATAAACATGACTCCTGACTTCAATGGAGACACACCACACCACGCAGGTCTGACTTCAGTTCAGTCACACAAACGGCAGATCAGATTAAAAGATAAAACTGTTTTTGTCTTACTCGAAGCAGTCCTGCATCTGTGTGTGGTTGCCACGGAAACAGGCCTATAGGGAACGGCTCCTCGAGTGTGTAATTAACCAGTGTGGCTCAATATGCCATTCGTTAGACAGGTGTGTTTTAACAGCCAGCCAGAAAAAGCCACATCTTGCTCCATCTGCTTTAAAAGGACGGACTGAAACGTGGGACTCGCACTGGCCCACGTTGGTCCGGCGAGCTTTATCTCCGGCCCCACTGTGAACTATGACTGTGCTCATTAGTAGCGATACGAGCCAATCTGGCAGGAGGGAGCGAGGCTTCCCACTGACATAATGAAGCTTCGCATACGGCCGCTAACAAAGCCGTGACCACATACTTTCAAGCCTGGGTAAGACTTGCTACGCCTGGCCCGATGTCACATGTGTGAGCATGTCCACACACCCCCAGCATTCCACATTAGTCAGACTCTTTTAGGAGGATCAGCTCATGCAGTGGGTGTCATTATATTTCAAAGGGAGACATCACATGTGTTAGGTACTTCTGAGGAGAGAGAGTGTGTGGGGCTTTTGGAACAATTACAAATGCAATGTAATACAAGTTTGTATTAATATATAATATATATGTATGGAATAGCATAATTAAGCTTATTTACCTTAACGCTGAGAGTTAAAAGCTAATCTTTTTAAAGTGTTTGGTTGAATAAACAAGATACAGTGTATTAATTGGTTAATTAGTGAGCTTTAAAAGGTGCTGGTAGGTGGATTTTCTTAGCTTCGGACAGAACTAGTGAACCAGTTTTGTATTAACCTAACCTAACAAGTTGCCAGCTGTAGTCTTGTATTTATCAGACTAATACAGAGTGGTTTCCAAAGGATAAGGATATTTTCCAAAATGTCAAACTATTGCTTTAATTTGTTCCCATAAAAAACAACAATTCTTACTTTCGATTATACATTAATGGAAACATAATTAGGAGTATTATACTCCATTTCTGCCAATAGATCCCCCAAAGTCTTAGACACTGGTCCTTTAAAACAACTTTTGTCTTTTGTCTTTTACTGAAACCTGCATTAATTGACTTGGGGGAAGTGAAACAAGATGTAAATGTTGAAACGGTAAAGAGGTTAGCAAACAGTTGCTTATTGACACAACCAGCAGAAACGGAGCCACACTAGCATTCATTTAGAGTCAAATAAGTGCAATATTTACTCCTTTTAGCTCTGTTTTGACTTAACTTATTGTAGCTTTAAAGCTGCATTCATCATTTTTGGCCAAGTGGGGGCAAACCTCCAAAACAGGACAAAAGTTATGTTTGACATATAGCCCTATAAAGCTGATATGGCTAACATGTTAGCAAGAAAATGCCTGTTTACACACCCAGTAGATACGGTGCAAGATTATTGTTCATTTGCAGTTGGGTTTCCGACCATCTGACAAATTTTACTCCAATAAAAACTTTACTTTTAGCTCCATTTTGGCTTCCAATAAACCCTGAGGAAAGCAGCTTTAATAATTTGGACAAAGGTCTTCTTATATATAGCTTGTGTAACCTTGATTATTTATTAAAAAATAACTGAGGGGAACAAAACTCTATATTGCATCACATGACTGAGCTGATGGAGCCAATTGGTTTAAATCTACAGCAACAGACTTTACTTCCACTGAACCTCCTCCAGTTCAAATTACAATCAGAATATGGATGAAATGAGCCACTTGTCCTTCTGCAGCCTCGTTTACATTAACTATACGATTGATTTTTGTTTTCAATATATTCAGTATTTTTGAGACTCTTCACTTGTAGCGGTGATCCCTCCTGACCAGAAACACAGATGTAAATTAGCCTTTGCCTTACGTTTCTATAGTAACAATCATTAGTAGAAGGTTGACTCATGACTGCCGTTTGTGTACAGGAAATCAAGGCTATCCACGCTCCGAAAGAAGCGCACTGAATTTGTGGACAGGCAAACATTCAAGCCTATTTGCTTTTTCTTTTGTTGGTGTTGACAGGTATGTGTGTGTGTGTGTGTGTGTGTGTGTGTGTGTGTGTGTGTGTGTGTGTGTGTGTGTGTGTGTGTGTGTGTCTGCATAAGGGACTGTTTACAAAAAGAACATGACATAATCGCTGTGTTACGTGCTCAAGAGGAAAAGCTGAACACCTCTCGTTTTGACCCAGAATCTCATTAATTCTGTCAAAGTTAAATGTCTCAGTAGTGACAAACACAATGTAATGAGAAGCTCTCTGAGATTGAGCACTGATGGTCTCTGACATGAAGCTCAAAGGGTCAAGGCCGTTATGAGAACTCTGAACACTGTATCTTTGAGTTCTTTCACTTTGCGAAGAGGCCATGCTCAACATCCCAATCAGGTGAGAAGGGAAGATAAGTCAAAAGTGCAAAACCATTTTTGACTATGAAGAAAAAGCAGCAATAGATTAGATTTCCAAAAATAGCACAATAAGACAATTGAAGTGATTTAAGACCTTAAAATATGAATTTAAGCCATATTATCCTTCATTTAGCTGTACTCAAACATAATTACAGCATCATTAAGCTATCGGTAATCTTGAGTCTGTCAGGCAGGCTGACTGTGGTCTCAACAAATGAAGTTATTTCTTACATAGATTTTCAGATTGTTCCCTAATAATAGCTGTCAGAGGCTGAGTGACACAGGCCTGCTGCATCACTGTAATTGATGTGGCTTTGTTTTATAATTTGCTCAATCACCATGACCCAGAAAAAGGTCTGGTAATTTATCCAAGCCAGTGCAGCCTATCATATCAGCTTAACATAAACCGTCTTTCTTCAGGCGATTCAGACAACCAGCTTCACACTGGTAAAGGTTGGTGGAGAACGCTTAGTGACATGTATGGGTTTTTTCTCGGTTGATTTGGATACCAGAAGCCGCAGGTATTTAAAGCAATATTCCAACATTTCATAAAACAAATATTTTAAAATAAATATTTTGCCTTAAGGACATTAATTACTCTAAGATTCCTTCACCACCAAAGAGATTTAAGAGGGAAGACACAAAAGATTTAAAAATGGACTGGCTTTAAAGCTGCATTAATACATTTGTTTGCCACTAGGGGGCAGCAAAACAAGCTGTAAACACAACACTGGACATATTATCACCTTTTATAAATTGTTGAGGTGAATGTGTAAACAATATTTACACATCCAACAGACAAAGCACCATTAGCATTCATTTTTAGATGCGTACTAGCCACATGATGATTTTTAGTCTTTTTTGGTCTCAACCAAGTCGTGCTAACTGTTCCACTTTCCTCACTTACAAGTTGAGCAATGAACTTAAATATGCTAAAAGGCCAGAGTCAGGTCTTCATTTTCTGTGAGTTTAATATAGAGTCATTTGATCTGTTAGTGCAGTTTTAAAGCTGCATTATTTCTTTTTGGCCACCTGGGGGCAGAACTCAACAACCAGCTGAAAATCACATTCATGTGAATGTAATGGCTTCATAAAGTTGACACACAGAAACATTAGCATTATTCAGAGTTGTGTCTTTGGTGACCAGACGAATTTAAGTGTCACTCCCTCTTTAGCTCTGTTTTGGTCTCCACTAACTCCTGAGAAAGAAATATCTGGGTCATAAGTATGCTAGGTGCCAACAGTGACTCTCTGCTTGGTTCTGGGCAGGTATATAGCTATATAGCTAAGACCGAACCAAAGCAATGAGCTAAAGCAGCCTCTGTAGAACTGAGGAGAGCTACGGAGTAGGATAATGACTTCCTGTGTGTTCATCACTATCTGCGACTCCTTTTACACTTCCCTCAAAAAATTCATCAATGGCAACGTGAAAAGGTTTTTCTTCAAATATCTGATGGAAAAAGATTCCCATTCACAACCAGTGCAGTGTATATAGATCAATTAGATACACTCACGTTACCATCACCACCTCCCTTTCTGATTAAATCTTTTCTTAATGAAAAGAAGTTTAATGAGGAGACAGCACTGAGGAAGAAAGGAGAGGTTAAGAATGGAAGCAGGGAGAGAGATGGTGGGTTTGGAAATGACTCATTTCCAGACTCATTAATGGTGTGCATCCGTGTGAGTGTGTGTGAGGCCTGAGGCTGGACACAGGCCCCACTATTGACTCCCACAGGAGGACACTAATGACAAACATCCTGCTTCACGGTGCAGTAGACGCTCCATGCATCACATCTGCTTCTTATTCTCACCCTGCTTACTCGCTCTTTCTCCTGAGAAAAACTCACTTCACTTTCTGTCCCACCATCTCACACATGCACAAACACAAACACACACACACACATACACATCTGCTACACCAAAGACCGAGGACAAGGCAGCTTTGCACATATTTCCCCTGTTCGTTGCTGGAGACACAGCGGTGCATGCCCCTCAACTTCCTGGTTGATAATAAATGAATGGTTCACTGCTCGGTTCTGTGTGTGTTTGTTGTACATAAATTATGCAGTGGGGTGTTTATGTCGTGTAGGAAATAAGAATTACAATGCTTCAGCAAGTCTGTATGTGTGTCAAGATATCCAGACGACAGGGAGACAGAGATACAGAGTTACAGAAATCCGTCTAACTCTTTTCACAGCAATTTCCACTTATATGATTCCTCTGTGGACACAGTGATACTGCAAAAACAGACTACAGATTCTTTAATGTTGGTTTCCTGTACAGCTGCACAATTAATTGAAATCTAATCAAAATCGCAATATGGCTAAGTGCAATATCCAAATTGCAGAAACTGCAGGAGCTGCAATTTTTTTGATAAAGGTAAAATGTGTCACAATATTGTTTGTTTGGTACAAGACCTTACAAAAATCACGTCATCATCATTTTAAAATTTATTTCAGTGAAAATTAAATGCCAAAATGACCATCCCGACTGAAATCACAATCACATATCGCAATATCTGTGAAAAAATATCGCATTATGATTTTTTTGCATATCATGCAGCCAAAGATTTCTTTTGTTATTAAGGAACTTAGGCATTTTCAACTGCTCCTCTTACAGAAGCTATAAGTGCATTCACACATAAAAGGGGATTTAATGTGCCTTTTTTTACTAATCAACAGAAAAAGATCCTTTAAAAAGGACTTTTTATGCTTTTCTGAGTTTTCCTTGTCCTATAGCGTGTTATATAGACTTTTGTACATGTAAATGGTCAGCAGGGGTTGAAGCCAAATCAGCTTTCTGTCCACTGACCACGGTCTGGACCACAAGGCACATATGGATTTGCTGGTTCATATTTATAAACAGGTAAATAAAACTGCAATATATAATGCAACAATAAGAATATCTGCAGAGGCTAATCGATAATAGAGCATATTTAATAGACAAAGCATTATGATCTCTAACATTTATTCAGCTAACACTTCCAGAGAAGGGAGATGCTAGCTTGGACCCTTTAAAGACCACTCCACCTCTATATCTATATTATTATTGTGGATTTCTGGTGTTTAAACTGGGTCGCCTGCAACCTGATCTTTGAGTTAGAGTTAGAGTTAGAGGACTTTATAGTCCCCAAAGGGAAATTTGTCTTGGGCACAATGTTACAATCCATTGCTTCACATGAAATAGGATAATCAATACGATAATCGATACGTTTCGCCTTCGAGTCAGACTAGTGCGGACTAGAGAGACCAATACATGATGAACTGATGAAGCCGCTTGGATAAGAGGCGAAACGTCTTCCACAGACAAATACAAGTCCAGTTGCCTTCGATTCAATTTGAGATTTTGAGAGATAACTATAACCTGGACGAATGAGAACATTCACAGACAGATTGTGGGTATATTATGTATACACCTAAAATGTAACCATTCAGTTCATTTTTCAGTAACTATGAGCACAGAAGTTCGATTAATTGGACTTACCAGCATCCTAAACCAGCAAGATGGCGACTCCAATTTCCGGTTGTGAAACCAGACTGTCTGTTCCTCTTTTATATTCCTTTAGTCCATAAGTGTCCACAGATAAAAATTTTAAAAAATCAAAACTTTTTTTTTAACAAAAGTATTCCAAGCTATAGATATTGTCATGTGAAGTCCATTGCTGACTGTCTAGTGATTATATTCGCTGTACTCTCCACAATTCTGCCATTTCCCTCCTTCCGGATGCTAGCAGTGCGTGTGCTAGTTTTCCTGCTCCAGTCCAGCTTGCGAAGGTGGTCTTCTTGTTCAAAATTGGACACCTGGCTCAAGTTGATAAGGTAAAACCGACACCATTCTTCCTCTTTTTATTCTTATTCTTTGAAGTTTATTTGCGGCAAACGACGAATTAACCGACGCCATCGTAGCAGCTACAACCGTTTGTCCAGAGTTTCACGAGAAAGCACGAGGTGGGCGGATTTGTTGTTGGCGGCAAGCTGACCAATCAGAGCACACTTGACGGACAAATTCGTGGGGGGGGGGGGCTTAAAGAGCCCACAGCTCTAATAAAGCATCTCAGTGGGTGAATACAGTACAGTAAGATGTACAGTATAGTAATTTTAGAATTTATGAATTGAATTACAAATGAAATGGAGGTCATAGACTTTTAGTGAGTCGGTATTTTGGCAGAATCTCAACTATAAAACAAAGTTATACTCCAAGTGTATGAATGATGAAAGTTAGAAAATTAACTTTTTCTAATTAGTAAATAAACCCTACGTTGATGGGTACGTTGCAGGTATTTAAGACAAAGTTCTGGACATGTTAAAATGTCAATCTGTTGATTGCCAATAAACAATATGTTGAGGTGTTTCACTAAAAACAACAAAACATCGACCTCATCATGAGAGGAAAAGACGTCATCAGGATTCATCTTCAGAGAATTGTGAATATTTGGAGCAACTTTTGTAGATGTTTAGACATTTCAAATGCTAAGTGAAAAGTTTTACCTGCTGGGGGTGCTAATGAGAAGTCATGGGATTACCAAAGCTTCAAAGGTTCATCATCTGTCCACCACAGGTATCTGTATCTTTCACTGAAATCCATAGCTGTAGAGACATTGCATTGAAAACCAAAAATGTAGACCTCATGGTGGTGCTCTTTCATTGTAACCCAGCTTGTATTGTAGATGTTGAAATATTTCAGACTAAATCAGTGGTGGACCCACTGACTGACTGACTGACTGACTGCTTGACAGGCAGACATTGCCATCAATAGGGTTAAGGTTAGGGTTAGGATTAGTAGGATTAGTAGTAGCAAGGTCACTCCTAGTATGGAGTGACCTTGCAAGAAGACTACCAAGGTAGCTGACAACTCTGGAGGAGTCCTTAGCTTCAGGGGCCTGAGGATGCGAAAACTCTGATGGTATTTCACCAGTCGCAACTTTATGGCAAAGACAATTCCACTTTAAAAAAAAGAACAACAAATGACATCTCATGAGACTCAGAATCAGACTCCAAAAAAACTGCACAGGAATGGCTTCAAATCAACAATGTTTATGTCCTGGAGAGGCAGAGTCAGTGGCTGGACTGTTCTCTCACAATCCCTATGCAACCTGACACAGCCTGAAAACTGCAGACTACGTAGACAAATAATAATAATGATTTTTAAAAAATGTTCTCTTTGATATTTTAAGGTCTATTTATGTTGATCTACGTCAAAAAAGCCACATTAAATCTACTTTATTAAATCACTGTTTTAAGACGATATAACACAGGAACCTACAGGTGGGGTGAAACCTTATATTAAGCTTCAACAGGAGCTAAATGTCACTTAAATTCACCTTTAAAATGTGAAATTCCGAGTATATCCAGTAGAAAGTGAGTTCAGACTAAGTTAAATAAGTAAAAGGTGCTTGTGAAGTAAAAAGTATAGTGTTTAGTGTTTAGTGACCTTGAAGCTGATTTCCTGCTAGCTGTTAAGTCCTTTCAATCCACAAAGATCTGCTTTCAAAGGTGCTCAACTGAAAATGCCCCGAGTGAAAGAGGAAAAACAATGAAATCCATTCACACACACAAGAAACGCAGACCCTTGCAGACACCTCTGAGCCTATCAGAGCCGTCACCCTGTCGATACATGTACGTCATAAAATCTATGTGTGTATTCCCTCCGGCTGTTGCTTATGCTGGTGTGGTGAGCTGTCACTGCAGTGACTCGTGGAGATGAGAGCCTGCAGGCTGCTGATGCTTGTGCCTGTGTTTGTGTGTGAATGTGAATGTGAATGTGAGTGTGTGAGTGTGTGTGTGTGTGTGTGTGTGTGTGTGTTTGAGATAGAGGCAGGGTTAAGTGACACAGCAGAGAGAGAACACATAAGAGCTTTGTCTAAGAGGAACAAAAAAAACCTGAAACTGCCACCTGGTGTCTCTCCCTTTGTCTTTTTGTTTGTAATCTACAGACTAGAGAAGCGAAAAGCTTCAGTGATAATCCAGTCTCATATGAGCCGTAAATGAAAAAATAACCTGCTTCAGGCTTTTTAATCGCCGCCACAAGTTAAGCCATTGTCAGTTTTAAACATAGGGACATAATTGGGTTAATTGGGACATAGCCTGCTGTGTCTATGTTTGAGAAATGCAGGGTTAGAGACAGGTTTAGCTGAGGATATGTATAAAAAATTGGAGTTATGGTGCATTGGAGGTACTGATGTAGTTATTATCTGCCCTATTCTGCATTATTATGATGATCTAATGTAGGCTAAACATAACATGATAATAATAGACTTGCCCTTTCCCACATTTCATCTCTATAATCTTCCTTATTAGCAGCAACCACCCAGTAACCACTACAACACTGCCCCCCACTGGTGGTTCATTGTAGTGCAACATAAAAAAAGGAGGAAATCAAATCTTTTCTCAGTTGAAAAGCATTCATTTTTTATACAAAGATTCCATCTTAAATTAAGCCTTACAGGGTGACAAATACAAACCGTATGTACAGTGCATTGCTTTCTTCAAGTAAACCTACTACATCATCATCGACTGTGTATGAACAACGTGTCCATTATTATAAAGCTACAACAAATACATTTTCAGTCTCTTTCAAGTGGGTTCCAGGTACATTTCAATATTCAAGGCCGTTTTTGGCAAGAGCAAGTCAAGTTCAGTCCAAACAGCCAAACAGCCAGTCCCTCAGTCAGTCAGTCCCCTGCAGGGTGAGTCATCAACCCAAACCAGAGAGGTGGTCCTCAGTGTGGCGTCAGGAGAAGGGGGGGGGGGGCTCCAGCAGGGAGGGGTCACCACCAAAATGAGCCAAAGTCATAGTTGTACAATAAAATAATAATAATATATTTCATTCTACTGGATATAACCATTCATTTTAATATATATATATGTTTTTATCATTCTGTATAGCTGTGTCATTTTAGTTAATTATATTCATTCATATATAGTTTTAAGCATAGAGCCTTTGATTATTTTAACTTTGTGATTAACTGTGTTGATGTGTGTGTTGACCTGGCTGGTGAGCTGCAGCACACACGTGTCCCTGCAGGGATAAATAAAGTAGTACTGAATTGAACTGAACTATTACATTCACTATGTATTGATTGATGTATAAGTTATAAGTTAGCCCGACATATAACATAAAAAAGACCAGTGTAGTCAGAAATTTCAATCTCACCACTGTTATCTTATCATTTAAAATGAAGACTTTAAAGTCACCAAAAAGGTTCCATAATGGCCAAATGTGGCCAAGACTAAGATCTAAAGATATTTCACCTTGGCCACAAAGTCCTGTTTGAGTTTTTCCAGGAGATCATGTCATGATATTGTTAACTTATTTGGGGGTGGGGGGTGGGGGGGGGGGGGTTATGGCAAACAGAGGATGTATATTTGGGGCTGATTGGCCTGGTCTTCTCTCCAGGTGATGTTCCTCCTCTCTTTTTTGAGTTGACACATCGGAGTTCAGCCTGAATCGTCTCCGCTGTTCTCGGATCCCGCCTTAATGGCCTCCTCCGGTTCCTCCGCCGTGCCGCTGTCCGATTCCTCCTCTATGGCGAAGCGCGTGTCCGCGGAAGAGCACAGGGAACTGATGCTGCTCTGCTCCGTGCACAGCGCGCACGCCAGCGGAGAGGGCAGCGCGCCCTCGTAGCGCAGGTGTCCGAAGTGGTTGCCGTGGTTACCGCAGAATGGCAGGGACACCTCCACCGAGCGCAGTCCGGTGGCGGCGACCGGAAAGGTGACGCTGTGCTTCTTTGGCAGCGCGCCCCACTCCCGCTGCTCCTCCTCGTGCACAAGGCGCGTGAAGATGTTGATCCTCCTCTTCTCCCTCCTCTTGGAGCGGAAGTAGCCGAGCATTATGCCACAGAGGAAGATTCCGTAGAAAGACATGACTATGAGGATGTACAGGTATGCGTTCCCGTCGCTTTTGTCCGCCTGGGGGTTTACGCTGCTCGGTGTGTCCACGAAGATGCGTTTGGGTGAAGCTGTGGAGTTTTCCAGGTGCTCCATTTTTTCTTAAAGGTGCGCTGAAAAGGAAACAGAAGTACATCCATAAATATGAGTTGTTTCTTTTTCACTTTTACGCACGCTTTACGCACAGGGATAGGTTGTACGAGTTATTATAAAGTGATGAAATATCATGAAAACACGTGTATACAGCCACAGCTATGAAAAAAAGACAAATGTTTTCACCCTCTTCATGTGTAACTGATGATGACATTTAATCACAGGCGTCATTTGGAAAAGCAAAACATATAAAGCACGATGCATGATGACAATGATGATGCAAAATAGTATTAATCAGTGCTACCAGAATATTCTGCAAATGACATTTAATGCATTCAGTTAGTGGTTTGTTGCACGTTTTAAAATGCAACTTTAAATGAAATTAAATTTCCATACGTTTACGTAAATAAACAACTTTCTGTTCTTTTACATATATAAGAACACGTTTATTTTATTTTGAAGTTTTATTTTATCTCTTAATTTGGTAGTTCTGTACTTTTTGTTTTAAAGAAAACTCTTCCCTGTTGTTTAGAAAAAGTGACTAAAATGAACTAGTTTAGATAAACCGGTGGTAACAGTAAACAATAGTGACAGTGTGGTGATTTCTTAACTTACCAAACTGCGGGGCTGAGTCTCATGTGAATCTTTCCAGCTTGAGTCTTCTTGCAGCTCTTGTGGAGTTTGGCCGCACCGCTTCATGGATGAAGTTATTTATACAGAGACCCCTGGATGCTCATCATGAGTCACGTGACGGGGACTGATTGTAAGATGAATCCTGTGGCTATGGAAGCCCTAAAGGGACGTTATGTTAAAAAAAAGAAAAACTAATAAAGAAACAAAAACTACTAGTATTTTGAAACCTGTTGGGGGTCGTTATAAAAGCATCAAATACCCATGAGTATATTAGACTTACTGACTTTGTGAAGAATTATTACATCATCTCAAGAGTCCAGCAGATAATCCTGAGGGGATGTGATGGAAAAATACATTTTAGAAGAAACTAGTGATGAAGAGAGAGTCACTCAGTAATACTGTCAAAATGTGCTAGGATGCATGTGCATATCGACATCTACTCCTTATTTTCCATCAAGCCTCTGCACTGTCCTTGTGCACAAACAATAAATATATCTGCTCTCCTCATCTCATCGCATAGGATTTTTCAATTCCTTTGCAAATGAACCTGAAGTTCATGAATAAAATCATGCAAAAATATTCATGAAAGGTGTGGTGGCAATGACAGACTGCAGTCAAAAACAAATGATTTCTTTCAGTGAACTCACCACTGCACATACCACCAGAGTATGAATGATGCAGAGAGACACACCATGATTCCATGAGGGAAACTTCATCTTCATCTAAGGGTTTTCCAGAAAAGTATTCTGTTTTTTATAGTTTGCTGTTGAGTTTTCACCCCATGGGAAGGTCGAGTGAAGCTGGCGAGCGGACCTATTCAAAAGCCCCAAAATTTCCCCCATGCCAAAGCTCTGGCCTTGAGCCACTGTATTTTCATGGTTTTAGGACAGTAACCCTTTAATTTCTGAAGCAAACGTGATAGAAAATTAGGCTAAAATTAGAATTAGAAGAGAAAAATTACAAAATTTGAAGTAGAAGAGAAAAAAATGATTAAATGAAAGTGATTTAAAATAACATTTAAAATACTGATATGTTTGCCCACCTAATCGCTGAGTGCGTCTGTCTCTTGTTTGGTGTGTTGGTGGTGAGTTCTCAGTTACTTTCCCACCACAGCAGAAGTCTGTGTTAAAGCTAGGATTTCTGAAACAACACAGGTTTAGTATCAAGAACAAGCCTCGTAAAGAAATCCTGCAGCTAATTACAAATACAACACAAACTGTGTGATGCCTGTTTCCTTAGTACTGCAAAAAACAAAGCTATTAATGAAGCAAAAGCTTGGTTTACGTTAGTTTACGTTAGCATTTGATTCATGTTCGTGTTTGTGTTTGTGCAGTGACATGGTCGGCACGTTCTCTTCCTTATAAAAATTATGATTTTCCAAATGACTGATTTAATTCAATAGTCTGAGCGAACTGCACCCTGCTCACCAGACGCAGCCGAGGAGAGGTCTGACAGCACTGAGAATTCACACCTCCACACTAATGACTGGTGAGCATCAGTGGTTTAATTGGATTAGGTTCCAATCAGTCATTACCATTATTGAATCAGTGCAGGCTGATTTCACTCTTTAACTGGTGAGCAGACGTAAATAAATGTCATCATCCATCAGTTAATTAATATGAGGCAGAAATATTAAACAATAAAGTACTGCTGCACGTAGACCAAACACAATCTTTATTTACTTCATTTGAGTATTTTCCAAAGGCAAAATTACAAATAAATAATTGGACGCACTTATGTTACAAGGCAGGCTCTCGATGCAGAGAGGGAGTGGAGCTCCTAAGCTGGACTACGATGATAAAGTTTGAGTTAAACGTCAAGAAGCTAGACATGAGCTTCCTCTGCTGATCACAGCTCCACGTGCAGAGTGTATGTACACCTCGGGAGGAAATAAAAATCAGAATTACGCCGACGCAGTATCACAAGAGAAGGCAAGAGGTGCTGCGCTGCGAGGGGAGGCTGGGCCGTGCTTGTGCCGTGAATGGACATAATGAGTCACACACTCTGTCACACTCTTGCAGACAACAAAGAAAAATTTAACATGGCTTTAAACTGCTAACTGCTAACTGCAAAAATAAATGTTAGCCACACACACACACATACACAGACACACACAAACACACACACACACACACACACACACAGAAGTTGCACTTATAAAAAAAATTGCTATTTTTTCCAACTGGTGCACCCACGCACACAGAGAGGGTTTTATTTTACTCCTGTCTGTAATCAACCGCCTTACTTGGACTGAAATGATACATTTTCATATTGCACTATGATTCATCAAACATGACAATGATTACAACAGTAATTTCATCTGTAATACAAGCGAGTAAATGTGCATTCTTGTGCGCACTGCGGTCTGTACAGCACGTAGAAAAGTATACTCTATCTTTGTAGGAAAATTCAATAGACTAAACAACAGTGCATCTTTGTTTCTTTTCTTTTCACATACGCCTATTAGGAGCAACAGCTTTATTGTTTATAATGAAAAAATAAAAAATTATTAGACCAGATATGGCCTTAGTATTTTTTTTTTAACCAACCTGCTCTCATTTGCCCTCAAATGACTTTGTGCTTTTGGTATCAAGATGTGCTGATGGGGGCGACGTCCCGCGAGCGTGGGCGTCAAAGTCTGACTGTGGGTGGCAGAAAAAATAAACCGTTGACAGAACTCAAAACATATTAAGAAAAAAAAAGAAAAAAAGAAACAAAAGAGTTAACCGTCTCCTGACCTGCAGGAGTGTTTAGTGTTGGGACTAGGAGGAGGAACGTGAAAGAGTGAAACCCAAAGAATGAAAATAAACTACAGGAAAGATTTTTGAGACCAACACAACCACTCGAGTGTCTCGTGGCTGAGCACAAAGAAACAAGGCAACAAACCCGTCCGACCGACCTGAGCTTCTGCTGTGGCGCTCGAGAGTTCAACAGACGACAGCAGCTAGCACACACATCTGTTTCATAACTCACATCTGGAACAATAAGATCTCCACAGAGAGGTCACACACCTGGGCGAAAAAGAAAAAGGGGGAAATGCAGCAGTGGACAGGGATATGTATGATGTATGATTTTTTTCCAGCTTGACTTAAGTTACAAATTCAAGCAAAAGCAAAAAGGCTTCCACAGTGGAATAGGTTCAAATGTGCACAGTAAAGGGGAAAATTGCAGCATCTTTCTTACAAACATTAATATTTCACCACAGATTTATGTCACTGTGGCTTTTTATTTTTTTACTGACGGAGTAGAAAACTGACGGGAGGGGTGAGAGGGGCACTGGGAGTGTTTCTGAGTCAAGTGTTGGTCTGTGCTTTGAGAATGAACAAAGACGCGCTGGTCCTCGCCGTTATTTTCCACCGTACATTCTCTCAATGTCATCCTGGTAATGTGTTTTCAGCTCCTTGCGCTTGAGCTTGAATGCATCAGTCACTAATCCTGTCTCAGGGGTCCAGGGGTCTGGGCTCAGACGGATCTTGCGAGGAATCTCAAAGCGCTCTAGCTGAGCTGCAACAGACGGGAAATGAGAGAGGGTTGTGAAAAACCTCAAGGTGTTTCTTTCCAACACGTCACTGACCGGTTTCTTTGAGCCCTTCTTACCTGCCAGTGCAGCCTCAGTGATCACCTTGAGGGCCAGCTCCTCAATGGCCTTGCTGTTGCACAGCTCCTCCCATGAGCCTCGGATGCTGTACTGGTCCGCCAGAGTCAGCAGCTGCTTCTGATTGGGCACCACAAAGCCAATCACGTATGTCTCATCGCTGCAGAGCGGGAAGGGGAGAGGAGGCGGGAGGTCAGAGTGAAAGAAAAAGTAGCTATAAAGGCACACTGCTCTCTAGCAAGTGAAAGTTCGGCCCAATAAGGGGATGGAGCACAAACACGAGCAACCGTCAATACTTCGCCAAGGGAGATATTTACCCTTAAAAGGAAATGTAGATTGCCTGAACAGAGTGTGAACAGATCGCAACCTCCAACAGTATGTGTTGCACTGTGACACAGAACCATATATATTAAGTTAAGTAAGGTTTCTGGCACAACTTCACCCACAGAAGGACTTTATTTAATGGAGGTGTTGCTGGAGTTTCAACCTCTTTCCTTATATATATATATCGAGTTGCCACATAAATGGTTTCAGTTTTATTTTACTGTTTCCAACATGGAGCCTCTGTACCTCATAAGACGTCTGTCAACTGTAGCAGCCTGCTGACAACAGAAAACATCTCAAGGCTGCTTCACTGCGTCTGCAGTATATTCTCTTTAGCTGACACTTCACTAGAAGCACTGCAGCTATGTCATAGTTATTGTCAAGCAGCAGCTCTGACACTAAGCTTTTCCCTGAGACTGTCACTGTAAATGGCCACAGGCTATTGATAGATCCAGGTCAGTTGATGAGAGCGACAAGACTGAACAATGAGGTAAATTTGCAAAACAAAACAATTTGCTAAAAGAGGCTAAACAGCTACATCTACTTCAGTGGGTTTTTGTTCTTTCAGCCAAGCGAAGACATGAACCAGCCTGAGCGGCATATTAGTTAAAATGTCCAACAGTTAATTCCAGCTGGATTTCATCATGTGGACAGTGACATATGCGCTGGTTCAGTGAAATACACACACCTGTTGGCGTAGGCGCAGATGTTGTCGACCAGTGAGCAGTTCTTTAACATGGCCTCCACCTTTCCCAGGGAAACGTACTCTCCCGCCTGCAGCTTCACCAAGTCTTTTTTACGATCTGGAAACACAACAGAGACAGCTGCTTGTAACAACATGCGTGCGTCCATCTATGAGTGTAGATATGTGTGTGTGTGTGTGTATATATATCTTTTTTAAAAAAAAAAAGGGGAGGAAGTTGGGGGAAGGACCCATTTGTCACTGAACTGCGTATATCTGACCAGTGCCATCTAGATAATACAGAAAAGTTCTGGCTGACTGAAGTAAACAGGACTGCGTAGTTGTTTCCAGAAATGAGGTAAAATCTGATTTGTGAGACGGTTTCCTGCCAAAGTGATGGATGGAAGCGGAGCAGAGAAGTCGGCTGGATGGAATCCAGGAATGTGGGGCACACTGACGATAATTTGTACTTGTTTGATGTTGATGATGATTACCTGCACCCACCAAAATCATGTATTTATAGTCTAATACACACCCACTTATTTTATTTCTCCATCCAACTTTCCTCACCAATTATCTTTAGGCACCCATCTTCATGAAACTCTCCGATGTCTCCCGTGCAGAACCACCTCTGGCCGTTCTCATCCACAAAGAAGTCTTCTTGGTTTTTAGCCTCGATCTTGTAGTATCCCATGGTTACGTTCGGTCCACCAACCAGAATCTCTCCTCGAGGGTGTGGCTTGTCTGTGCTACGGTAACCGCCTGAAAGCAGGGTTTTAACATCAGCGGATGCAAATGAAAAAGTGCAATTAAACAAACATTCAATTCTCCTGATTCTGCAGCATATTTTTTTTGCAGATAAAAACCTGACAGCATGTTTACTCTAACTTCTATTTCTGCTCTGCGAGTCAAGCAGGCAATAAAATCAACTTGATAAGTATCGAGATTTAACAGAGTGTAATAAAAATGAGTTATAATGCCTTACGTAAAAAAAAAATAGAAGTTGTACAGGAGTGGAGAGAGAAAAGTGGTGTGCTTTCCTTACAAGGTTATGAACCAGCTACAGTGATCTCTGACAGTCTGTCTGGCCTGGAGAATGTGAAAACGAGTAAACTCAGGAAAGTGTTTATGTGCGTGCATGAGACATGGCTGCACTTATACAGCGCTTTACAATACGTGCGAAATTCATATATCAAACCCATATACATTCATAATTATGTGGGGTTCAGTGTTTTCCCCCAGGACACTTCGACTGGAAGAGCCGGGAATCGAACCACCGATCTTCTGATTAGCTGACGCTCTACTTCCTGAGTCGCAGACGCCCCAGAGTGAGATGACTCACAAGAGAGAAAAGCAACAAGGACTGATGCATGTCCCTGTGAATCCATTTGACATTGTGTATTTCATCATGAAGTGTGTGTTTGTGTGTGTGTGTGTGTGTGTGTGTGTCTGTGTGCGTCTCACTCACCCTCCACCCAGTCTTTGAGCTTTATCTCACTGCAAACCAGCGGCCCTCCCACTCTCCCAGTGCTGTAATCCCACACTGGAACAGACAACACACACACACACACACACACACACACACACACGATCAGGAAGCACACCAGCATCAAGGCATGACATTTATTACCATAGCAACGTGACCTCACTTGTTCCCTCGCCATGGAAACCCCATCCCAAAGGAATATCCACAAAACAGCATTTTCCTGGCTGAAATGACCGCAGCGGAGAGCCGGGCAGTGGGCCACTCTGTTGGTTTCTGTCTGCCTGGGAAAGGCTTCCATTATTTGACAAATGTTTTGGCAACGAAAAGCCGACAGATCAGCTGCACAGTTCAAAACAGATGACTGGGACGGAGATATGTACATCACTCCTTTATGCGCATTTTTTGAAGAGATGCAGAAATGATTTCCCTGTTTATGAGAAGCTGTACTGTCTGCATTTGTGTTTATTTTACATATCGACACCAGCGCAAAAATTTCAAATCCCTTAATGTGGAAGTTTCACAACAGGCTAAAAACTCGATGCTAACTGGGTACTCAGAGTACAATGACTTGTTGCTTGCTGTGTTGATTTTTCCACACCACTGCATCCTCTTTTTCAAAACAGATAACCGACTCCCTTCTCTGTTTACTACAACCCACGCACAATATTTCTCCTCATTATTTCCCTCCCATCCATTTTCCCATCCCTGCTATAAAACACCCCCCCTCTCTTCATGTCCTCCCACTGGTTTTATCTCTACTCACAGGTTGTGGAAACTCCGTCGCTTTCTTACAGGTTCTAGAAACTTCCCACAGCTACTCAATATTATGCAACTTTTCCAGTTTATTTGGATAAATGTACTATTTTAATTTAACATTGAGTCATTGCCAATAAACATGGCTAAGTGGCAGCTATGTGGCATTGGCAAAGCAGTGCTAAAACTAAATGCTAATATCAGCCTGCTAACGTATTCATGTTTAGCAGATATAATGTTTATTATGGTCATTCCATCTTTGGTTAGCGTGTTAGCATGCTAACACTTTCTAATTTGCACTAAACACAAACAGCAGCTGAAGCTGATGGGAGAGTCAAAGTCCAAAGCTGTTACAGTTTATCCTGAGGGGGACATGGATGCTTGTAACAAATTTCACAAGCATCTGTCCAATAGTTGTAGAGACATTTTACTAAAAGTCACAAAAGTGAACCTCATGGTTGAGCTCAAGGAAAACTCAGAGAATCCCCTGGTTTGGATTCATCCTCTGGGAACCATGAATGTCTGTTTGTACAACATTTTAGTGGTTGCTGAGATGTTTCAATCTGGAGCAAAGTGGTGGACCGACTGACCAACATTGAACCATGTTAACCTCCTAGTTTTATTGCCTTTAACCAGAGAAAATCAAGTCATTATGTTCTCTAAAAAATAAATGTGCAAAATCAGTGACATCACCTTGTAGTCCAGTAAGTTTCAACATCCTGTTGCAAGACCTGTTGCAGTTACGCTTACGTACATTTAATCTGCTGATAATGTACTGATAATATGCAGTCACTTTAGCTGCAGTGTCAGATTTGAGGGTCATTATTTTGTTGGGTGTTTCTACATGTTTATGTGTGCTACTGTCCGACTGTGATTCCTGCTTACGCTCGCTGATGGTTCCCGCTCCGCACGTCTCCGTCAGGCCATATCCCTGACCCACCGGGCAGCAGAAACACACATTCATGAAGCGCTGTGTGGCTGCGGAGAGCGGCGCTCCTCCCGACAACAAGACTCGCGTCCGACCTCCCAGCAGAGAGCGAACTTTCCTGAACACCAGCCTGTATGGATGGATGGATAGATGGATGGATGGAGGGAGGATATTGTTTTTTTTTTTTTTAGGAAATTCTATAACTTTCAAAAACTCTCTCTTATAAAAGTGCACCTGACTCAACTGTCTACATACTTGTCACATAGAGGTGTGCTGTATCCTTTGGTGAACTGCTCCAGCTTGTAGTTGTAAGCCAGAGTGAAGAGTGCTCGCTGGACGCAGTTCATCTCCTCGACTTTGGTCATCACGTTTTTATAGATGCGATCCATGATCTCCTGGAGTCGGGGGGGGGGGCAGAGAGAGAGAGAGAGAGACAGGTGATGAGGTATGTACTGAGACTAGAGGAATAAATAAGAGAAAACTGTAAAAACAGCAGAGAGAATAGTTGTACACTGATGCAGAGGAAGCCAAAATGTAGGAGATAAGATAAAGAAATGCAGAGAAAGTGATAATCAGACACTGGCTGGTCTGTAAGTCATGGTTTGTATCTGCCAAGTGAAAAGTTTGAGAGATATGAAGCCTTGCCATTACAGCTCCTAATATGAGACCCAGTCAGAGCTCTGCTCTCTCAGTCTGAACCAAAGATATTTGGTTCTTTTATATTTAGGGCTTGTTTGTTGTTACAATATTTTTTATGGGGATGGTAAAAAATTTGAAAGGGAAACTACAGGAAACTAAAATTAAGTCTGTAGTCCCAGCTCTGGAGGTATTTACTACGCTCCCATCTCCCTCCACATAACGATTTTTTAATTCAATGTCATATATGCCTGTTATATATATATACGTATGTAATACGAGTAACTCTTTTTTACAAAATGTCAAATATAAGTGGGCCACAGCTCATAAAAAACAGAACATTAACAGGACAGCTGTCTCTTGATTCAACAAGTCCAACAAGACCATACAACCAGTCCAGTACAATGTGGAACACATATGTGTTCCTAAATTTGGTTGCATAACAGCATGTCTCCCCCAATGGATTACTCTCAATGAGTGACCTACAAAACCAGAGGGAAACAAATGGAATCCGCAAGAGTTAAAACAACAACTGAAAAACAGAGCTGAAGTCAACTTCCTCAACCTGTAGGAGTAAATACAACAGTGTTGGGAAAAGGACAATCGACGGCAAAACATAATACAAGAGTAAGCAAGTGGCAAAATGCTGCCAACAGTAACATTAGCATTCGTTAAAGGTCAACATACACTCTTGTTTAAGCTCTGTTGTTCACATTAAAAGAAAGATCTGACTCTTTTGCAGCTGGACGCTTGAACTTTTTACTTTTCTTTTTTTTTTTTTTGCTGGAAATTGCTGGTGAATGTGAGAAACAGTGACCTCAAAGAGGCCAAAAGGTTCTGTAAAGTTCTGTCATTATATATACATTAGTTATGTAGGTTTATTTATCTGTTTATTTGGCTCATTTTTCTTTGTCAGGGACAAACCGAGGTCCCTGAAATGGGGTGGCTTGGTCCTGGGAGCAGGAACATATTCCTGGTATAATTGGTATTATTTGGTTCCCTGGCTACATCCCAGTTGGACTTCACTTGGTTCCTTGAGTTTCCTTCTGTCAAAGGGAGAGCAGTGAAGACGAAGGACCCCACATATTGAGAACTCTTCATCATCCAAATCAGCATCAGTGTCTTCAAACGTTGGACTCATGGTTAAATAGGGAAAAGGGCACAAAGAACCGAAAAACAATAAAAACCAGCTGGTCCCTGTGGGTGTGTATATATGCGCGTGCGTGTATGCGTGTGTGTGTGTGTGTGTGTGTGTGTGTGTGTGTGAAGCTAATGCAGTGAGAGAGGAAGTGGCCACAGGATTCATGCGGCAGCCAGTTGTCATATCACAGCAAACAATTTGTATGCGTGTTAGTGTGCATGTGTGCGTGTGTGTGTGCGTGTCGTGGGGATAACCACATGGGGCTTTCTCACGTTCTGTTTACAGCTGTGAATGGTTCCAGACACTGGGGCCCTCTGACCTTTACACTATGACCACTGGGAGACAGGGGGGTGGGGGGGGCTCTGCTCATTGTGTGAGAGAAAGAGAGAATACAGCAGCAAAGGCGTATTGTCTCGAACTAGCCCACGTACAGCTAACATGAGTAATGGTGTTATAATGTCTTACTGTCAAGGGTTTAGTCATTTCAAAGTTTTCTGTGACATCTATCTGAATCAAAGGTAGCGGCAGCATCATCACAGCAGAATCAGGATTTCACGGTTTTTACGAGCCGAAACTTTGAGCTAATAAAGGAAAAGACTGTAACTTTACCCAAACTTAAACTGACGTGACATAAAGTGTAGAAAACATTGTGAATGATCGTAGCCAGCTAGCTAAATGGGGCTAACTGGCTAGCTACAGTAAATCACAATAAAAGTATAACCAGAACCTTAAAGTTGATATGGTTAACTGTTGTTTTTTAAAGTTATAAGATGTAACTTTTCCGCATTAAAATGTCTAAATGTCTTTAATCCAGTTTTAAGACACATTCAAAGATACATTCTGGTCGTTTTCAAGTATGTATTTCAACCAGATGAAGGATTTTAGTCATCGGATGTCTAGATCTCGAGTTATCAGAGAAAAAAAGCCAGGCAAATGTTAGACAGCTCACCTCCCTATCCCTCCCTGAAGTCCTGTGTCTGCTGAACAATGTCGGTGACTCACTGATTTTTAACGTGTAACTGCTTGATTACTAATCCCCTGCTCCGTCAGTGATGGACAAAGGGACAACTCTGAGGATAATTCGGCTGTAGTTAAAAACCTCATGAACGTCTGGATCATAAGATATCAAAGAAACATTTGACACAAAGGTTAGCGGCAGTCTCAGCTCCCGTGTCTGCCGCAAAGTGTCTGATTTTTTAACGTGAAACTGCTTTATTCAGTGTTTTTACCAGTTATAATCACCTGTTTGTTTTTGGAGAGGAGGAGACCTCTGTGGATAATTCATCTCCCTGTAAAAACCTCCTGAACGACCGACCAAGCTGACGGCAACGGTGCTGAAGACAACTAACTAGTTGCTAACTTTGCTTGTCTGCTGTTTGGTTTTGGGCAGGTAGTGTACAGCGGCTTTTTACAGCTTTGTTTCCCCCCACTGAAAGCAGTTGCTTGCTGCTGGAAATGATCAGAGTATTAAGACTGTAAATCTAAAAACAATGAGCTGTAAGTTGCTAAAATGCAAGTTGTCACTACAAGAAGTCTTTCACACAAACATAGTCATTTTACGGATTATTCATATGAAAATACTAATTATAGTCATTTGAATCCTCATATTTTTGAGTGCAACGATCAAAAGTTCACTCTTCAGCTCACACTGCGTGCCCTACTTTCCGTTTCCTCAAACTGTAAACTCCCTCTAACACTAATAAAGCATTTAAGCAGGGTGGAACTCCCGCTCAGCTCTTTCATTGACAAAATAAATACTGCCATGCTAGGTTTAAGCCCATTCTAGCGTCATCGCTGCTGAGATGGATTAATCCGTAAAATACACCTCAAAGGCGAGCAGGAGCAGCAAACCTCAAATATGCCATTTTAATTCCAGGGTGTCAAATAAAGAGCACCATTGGACAGAGACAGTCGATCCATCGGAGACACATCCAGCAGATCCAGGCCTGCTGGACTCTGCCAGGGCTCCTCCACAGTTGGACTATGGACAAAGACAGTGTGAACTCTGTCCCGCTTCCAAACGGCATTGTTTGAACACAAGACTTAAGAAAGAGTGACTCAATGGGAGACGCTGTAAATGTTAAAACTTCTCGGACATCAGATAGTCATGTGCTGAGTGTACTATTGTGACATACCGGAACAGCTGCCATCAGGGTGGGCTGCAGGACGCTGGTGTCTCCCTTGCTTCCTTTCTTGATCTTGGTTGACTGTTGGTGGGAAAAAAAAAGAAGCGAGATCACAAGAACGATTACACACGTCACATTTTTTAGCTTCTTGAAAAACTTGAAATCTGCTTCCCACTGGTTCTTGCTCAACATCACATCACATTCAATAAAAGCAATGCATTCATTTATGATTTAATACAGTGATTTAATTTGCTGGTGTTCACCACTAAAGACAGACAGAAGTTTCATAGTGTGGCGGATCTGGCACGGTACAGTGCAACAGTGCCTGATGTTAAGATTAGGTTTACAATTCACCAAACAGTATTAAACATTAATGGAGGCAGCATATTAAATGCTCTCTATGTATCACGTTACCCACAGTATTTTACTATGCAACCAGCGCTCACGCTTTGTAGTTCCTCTACAGGACTCCTTATTCATTCATAAAACACAACACGCCTCTCATACGCATCAGCATTAAAGGAATAGTTTGACATTTTTTGGAAATACGCTTGTTTGCTTTCTTGCCGAGAGTTACACGATGAGATGTAGCGAGAGCGAGCAGCTGATGGAGGCAGGGGTAACACTTGTCATTGCAATCAACAAATACTGATGGACTCTTTGTGCTTCATATCTTATTTATGATGTGCATTGGTTGTGTTGACTACCGTGGACAAGACTTTCTAATCTAATCTAATCTAAAGAAATTTAGCCTGACTCCTGCCTGATCTCTACAACTCAGAATTTAACCTGTTGTTTCACAGGGATTTATGTGATATATGGCAACCACTACTGGCCAAGAAATAGTCCAACACATAGAGCCCCGTAAAAAAAGGCAATGAGACGCTATTTACTAACTTTAGAGGTACTGGTAGGCGGATTTTGTAACTTTTCGGCAGAGCCAGGCTAGATGTTTCCCCTTGTTTTCAGGCTTTTAAGCTAAGATAAGATAATCTAAGATAACTGGTAGCTAGCTTTAGCTACATATTTAGTGTCCAGACATGAGCGGGAATAAGTCTACTTTTAAGTGCAATGTGTGACATGACATGAGCAGTGCCATTTTAGTGTTACTTTACCTGGTCAGCAAGAGTCTGAGGTGAAGAGTAGCCGATCCTACAGCCGTGGGAAATACATACGAGCTCTGCACTGAGCTCCAGCACATGAGCGAGAGGCAGGTAGCCGATGTAGGTGTCCTCCTCACTGCAAACACAAAGACGCTCTTAAAAACAGCTGTGAAAGGAACCTAGTTAATCAACTAGTTAAGTTGATCAAGCTGAATAAATACAAATCATATATATATATATATATATACACACACAATCTGCTGTATAATCAGTTTTAATGCAAACTATCACGATCATAAATCATACGATAGAAATCCCAAGGAGATAAATGCTAATCATCAGAAAGGCTGTGCGATCATTAGAAGAGGCATACGTGATGAGGAGGTTTACACAGTTGTTAGAAGTCTGATTGTGTTGGTAACATCCACGACACCTCTGACCTCCATCCTCGTCACCCTGCCTCCCTTCCTTGAAGTTTTTTTTTTTTTTTTTTCTTCTCTCTGCTCAGCTAACTCCCTCTCTTCTGCATTTCCTCTCACCCCTGTCTCATCCCCCAGGGTGAGGGCCCTGTTTTTGTTTCAATGTGAATACTTCAGTTGTATGATGGCGCTAGCTGGCTGACTAATACTTCTGCACGTGCTCAGCTGACCGACCCACCCCCACGACAAAAGCAAAAAAAAAAAAACCTTTGGCATTTTTTTTTTTTTTACAGTCCTGTCACACAATCTTAAAGCCAACAGAATTAAACCAGTGACGGTGGAGATTAGTGAAGGGGGAGAGTTGGAAACAGCAGATAAGAGGAAATTAATGTCCTCACTGTGCTGATATAATGCAATTTAAACAGCTTGTCTCTTCTTGAGATACACCGAGGAGACTCTCTCAGGCATAAATGGATTTAGGTGCATACGGCTCCCTGCTCTGCTTTTTTGAGAAATAAACGTCAGTGGTGTTTAATTATGAGTCCTAGAAACGTCACTACCTCCTAACCATTGGTTGGCAGGTTAGTTTAGGTGAGTAGTAATCGCTGTCTTGCCGAGAGCTGAATAAAAAGATACCTCTGTTATGTCTGTATGCTCAAGGCACAGCTGGTTAGCTTAGCTTTAGCCTTGCTTAAAGAGTGGTGAACCTGGTGGTCCGCAAGTAGGTTTATAAAAAATATGTTTTAAATTTAGTGTTTATCAAACTGTCTGAGTGACAACATATCCCAGTGGTGAGCGTTGTTTATGTGTTGTTTTCAATATCAAATCAACTCGTACGTAAACTGAAACATTATTATTTGAACTGGTTGTTTTGCGACACTGCTCACTCACGTAGCTGCGCCAGTTTACAGTTTATGTCTTTCAATGAAAAACGATCAGTGTGACATATGAAAGCAAATGTGGATGAAGCTAACAGTTAGCCTGCCCTGGGATTGTGCTAAATTTCACCAGTTATCAGCAGCCTATTAACTCTCAAACACAGACAGCTGACAATGTCATGGACCAGCAGCTTAAGACCGAGTCAATTAAAAGAAAATCAAATGAAACTTCCGACACAGTGGACAACATTCCCCAGAAGCTCACTAATCAACACGTTATATGTCATTAGTTTAATCAGGAGAAAAACCAGAGTGTAAATTGGCCAATTTATGATTTAAAAATTAAAAAAAATATGATTTAAATCAGGAACAGTCAGATCAAAGAATAAGTAAACTACATTTCAAACACGAGACATTGTTGGAAGAGAGAAAAGAGTACTCAGATGATCCTCACACACATGACACATTTCCCAGTGTGTAACATACAGTATGGTTTGGCCGTTTACACGTGAGGTTGTGGTGCCTACCACAGATTAGGTATCCGCTCAGCCATCCCTGTGATGCCGGCGATGATGTTGCTATGGGAGATCATGACGCCCTTTGGTATGCCTGTGGATCCGCTGGTGTACATGATGACTGCAATGTCTGAAGGCAGCGGCTGCTTACGCTCACGTGCGGCTGTAACATGGGAACAGAGGAAACGCGCATTAAAACGTGGACAAACACACACACATGTGAGCTGAACATCACAGAAACTGCAATTACAGTGATGGCTTTCAACATGACTGTGATTTGTGTATGTTGTATTTATATACTGGCTGACCACACATGCACACACACAAGAACCGCAGCCATGCCTGAACATGCATCCATGTTTACACACTGACCCCACGGACTCATTCTGGGAATAAAAGTAATAGCCCCCGTCACATTTGTTCCATGCGAGCAGGATGAACGTGCCCAATGCTTTGGGTGTCAGAGGCCGAGGAAATATCTTAAAGTGTCTGTAATTCAATAGAAGTTTTGTAGAAGTTCAAACACACGGATGGAAAATCAGTCAGCTGTGATATTAAACAATCAGGCCCCTTTTGGCACAATGAAGAGTTTGTGTCTGACTGTGCGAGCCAAAAACACCCACCTCCATCTTTCTCTCACTCTCTCAAATCTCTTCTTTCTTTTTCTTTATCTTTTGCTCTTCTCAGTCGTTCCTCTTTAATCTTGTTCTTTACTTTCTCTTATCAGGACTTCACCTCTATATTTGGCAGCACTGTTATCTTCTGTTAATCCAGCCCTGGCCGTAATTTCAGTGTGTGTGTGTGTGTGTTCCCAGTCACCTTGTAGGCATAAATCTTCTATAAAAACAAATGCAGCCCTCTCATTTATTTGAATGGAGACAGTGTTGACGTGTCTAAACTTTTAGCTTTTACCGATTGTTAGCATTAGGCTAGGCTGCACTGGCTAATCACATGCATGCAAGTGCACATTCCTTGTCGACTACTTTGTAGCATGAATGCAGTATAGTATTTATAGTGTTTACCACATGATCATTGTGTGAAAAGATGAAATAATTTCCGCTGTGCTAACTTTCCAGAGTTGTAAAGTCTGCGAGTAATATAAACTGTGCAGTGTGAAGTGTTGTGGTATTCTTCAAATGCATAAATATGCGAGTTTCCTGGGTTGTATTTTACTGGCACGTGCCTCACCGATGCCTCAACACGGGGCTGTTTTTCATCTGCATCCCTGCTTATTCTAAAAATGGAGCCTGAAATGAAGCGGAGATTGAGAGAGAGTGAGAGAAGTTACTCGCCTCCACTCACCTGGCATCAAAGTGGGTGTGAATGTCAGATTGTCAATGTGAGAGGGTTACAAAGGAAGCTGATTGGTGAGTCACGGCTTAACCTAGCATCCCTGTATACGACTTGCCCCCCTTTGAACAGTGAATTTCAGTTTCTTCCTTCTGGACGAAGGCTCACAGTCCCAAAGTGCAGAACAAAATGGCTTTATTCCAGCAGCCATCACTCACATGAATAAGTTGTACTACCACTGCATAGAAGCAATGTTTAATTTATTTATTTTTATTTCCCTTGTGCACATGGTGTTGTCCAAGCTGTGTGTTAAATATGTATGTGTAAGATTGACGGCTCTTTTTTCTGCAAACCAAATTTACCAACAGGTACAAATAAAGTAACCTAACCTGTTCAACTGGATTGGCTCCATTCAAATTCGTTTTTTCACACAGACCTAAAATCGGCCTTAACACGGCCTAAGGGAAAGCACTAAGATGGCTTCCTTTTTCCCATGATTCCTGTAGCTTTCGAGGCTTACAATCAAGACCTATAATCAAGACCGAGAAAGGCTGTGGCGCATGTGTCTCGAAATCAAAGAATGCATAACTAGGAGAGAGTTGAAAAGATACAAGAACAGCGAGCGCAGAATGATGAGTGCCCTGCCCTCTGATCCAGGACTCCT
The DNA here is from genome assembly GCF_002260705.1 of Seriola dumerili. Lineage (NCBI taxonomy): Eukaryota > Metazoa > Chordata > Actinopteri > Carangiformes > Carangidae > Seriola > Seriola dumerili. The sequence goes on from NW_019174592.1 coordinate 217,304, forward strand.
ACAGTCTGAATAAATAAGTAACGTCCAAATCCGTTTAAAGGATGGAAACAAAACCAGTTGGTGGTTTGGTCTAGCTGCAGTGAAGTCTTCATGAGAGACTTGTCTTGTTTTTCCACTCTGTTTAGCATCATGTGGAGCAAAAGCAGAACTCAGACGTGTGAGCACAGCGGGCCCCGAAAAGCCAAACAGAGGATGAAGGCTAGCCATGATGAAGAGGAAGGGAGTCTAACCCACATTGGAGTCTCTTCTTTTTCTTTCTTTTTCCACTCACTCGGATGCGAGGCGTGTAGGAGTGTGTTCTCTGAGAGCTGATGTCATGCGAAGTTAACAGTATTATGTGTAAACATGATCCTCCCCGATATCCCAGTGCTCCGTCCTCCCATCCTAAACCTACTTCCTTCCCACTTTATCTGCACATGACACTGCCAACTTCTCTTGTTTTGGGTCATTCAGTTCAAGGGGCCACAATGAAAAGGCGAGAGGGGGTAGAGTGGATCCATCCAATGCACTAACTGAATAAGCGTCGTATCAACCTTTAATCTAACACAGATGTGAGCACTTCCTCATTCACATGACCTAATGGCACTGATACCAATCTGCCCCCACCCTACCCCTGACCCCAAGAAAAACCCTAGCACGACCATCCCATATAGAGCGGGATGATCTGTTACTAAGTTTTAAACTATGCCACTAAAACAAGGGAGATTCATCATGAACCCCATGGATGAAGCATTAGGTTTATTCAGTCGGGCTTTGGAAGGCGATAACTGATATTTTACACTGAGTTTCTGTGTGGGGCTTTCGTGCTGGCTTGGTCTGGTAGCTTTTAATGAAAAAGGTCTTTCAAAATGGTTATCAAGAAAACAAGAAAAAAGTCACAAATAACTTTATTCTTCATCTGCCCTACAGTCATTCATTGTGCAACTTGGTTTGCCACACTATTCCCTAGTGGAGATCAGAGAACAGCATCAGATGGAGCTGGTTTTGTGGTTTGGTCCTAAATATTTGGACTGAAAGTAAACATTATAAACTTCTGTGAGATGTGAAATAGTTTCTCCTATAAATAAATACCTATTTTGCTGCTCTATAATGTTTATGGAAAAAAAAAATTATTTAAAGGGTACTGAGCCAAAAAAATCAAAACATTAATCGAAAAAAATTCTCAATACACTCATTTAGCATAATCCTCTTTTTTTTTTTTAGTATGGTGACAATTCAATACAAAGCAATGTCATTTTTGATGATAAAAAGCACTTGTAAATGGTTACAGGCGAATCCACCTTCAGTGGACAACCGGCTAGAAATTATTCAGGAGATTCATGAGAAGGAAAGGTTAACTTTTTTGCTAAGATTGAGAAATTATTTATATAATACAAGATGGTCAAAATGGAACATGTGTATACTAGGAGAGGATTTGTGGCTGGTGTTTTGCGTCTGCACAGTTGCAGCTTAAAAATCCCATTCGCCTTCCTTTCATTGTTTTATTTTATTTTATTTTTCTTCAACATAAAAAGACTGATTATCCAAGTCGACTACGAGCTATGTAACATTTGTAATATGGGTACTAACAAGTTAATATGCTGGAAGTATATTGTTGCAATCACGTTGCTGCTCTGTACCACTGTTCTTTTGGGAAGAAAGATAAAGAATTTAAATATTAAAACAAAAACCCAAAACACCCTATGACCCCAGGTTCATCACAGAAGACGTGTCCAAGTAGCACCAGAAAGATGTTCTGAAACGTGTTCTCCAGCAATCTAGTATTGCAGGTACATGGGGATGAGGGATGTGTAAGATGGGGTTTAAAAAAGACTTGGTAAAAATCAGAACCAGTGGAGAGATATCCTGACTTTTAGTCCCTATAGTGGATATCTGGATTCTGCACAACACAGCACAGAAACCTCCTAAAAGTCACCAACGACCTGCTCCTCCCCTTGAAACCATCAACTTCACCATTTCTTCTCTTCGACCTTAAATCCTACCCCCCGGTACTGCCCTCTCCTGGCTGAAGTCACATCCTACGAACAGGAAACAGTCCGTCAATAACTGCACCCCCCTCCACCACTCCTCTGTCCCAAGGCGTCCCCCAGGGTTCAATGCTCGGTCCTCTCCTGTTCATTCTCATGCTGCTCTTTGGCAACACCCTCCCTCGTCACGGTCTCCTTTTCCATTAGCGATGTCCAATCTCTTCATATCCACCAAATCCACTGTAATTGGAACTCACGCCACTGCCTAAATGCAATTATATCATGGACGCGAGCGAATAACCCTGATGACATCATCAGGGTTATTTTTTCCAGACTTCAGAAAGCGCCTTCATATCCGCAGAAAACATCATAAAATTATTGAATTACTCATGATGAGTAAATTGAATTTGCGTCACCCCACTTTACAAATACATTTTGAATGGTAAAAGTAGCTTCAATATTCAGGTACCTTGGTTTTACTTTCTTTTAGTTATGATGGACAAGCTGCATCATTTAGGACACCACAAGACACTAAACGCTCTGCAATTAAAGTGTTTTATGTGGATTAGAAGCGACATGTTATTTGACACTATAATACAGTAGTAACTCCACGTCTAACGAACTGCACAACCTAAAGTAGGCAAATAAAAATCAGTAAAACACATACACAAGCTTACCATTCTCAGGCCTGGCCCCCAGTTTCTGAACAGCAGCCATGTTGTGGACACTGATGCCACGCGGATAGCCGGGCCATGAGGTCGGTGTGTCATCCACTACAATGATATGCTGCAGCCTTGGAACTTCAATTAGGATAGCCTGACACACACACACACACACACACACACGCACACACACACACACACACACGCACACACGCACGTACACACAAGAACATGGACATAAATGTAAGTGTTGTGTATACACTAACACAAGATGAAAACCAGGTTTCTTCTTTTGTCAAGTGACCATGAATCCCAGACACATCATCTTCATCAGTATTTGGTCTACGAGGGGATGTGTGAGAGTGAGCAGAGGAGCTGTGTTTATTCCACTTTGATAAAAGGAGGGATGAAATGCCAGAGCACCATTTGTCTTTGGGGATTGAATCTGTCCAAAACAGACCTTAACACATAGCACGTGCACGTCTCTTTATTTTTATATCTCTATGGTGACACACCGCTCCTCGCCTCCTCCTTAATCTGCTCTGCTCCAGTGTTTTGGATTCTCCCTGATGGATAACAGTGGCCTAAAAGCTGCTCACAGTCTGGAACCACTGACAGACTTTGGATCAGTGATGTAATGGAGATAAACCGTCTTTATCTTAGTTTACATTGCTTTTTATTTGCAGGGTAGAGTCTATCAACATTTATAGACCTGAGGTGAAGGAAACTTTTTGTTTATTGTGATCTATTTCATATTGGACTTCTTATATCAGTTTTGCACTTTTTCTATTGTTATTATTATTGACATTCAGCATCAATCAGATATTTCCATACAATATGTCTCAGATTTCAAACTGAATGTGTAAGACATACAGTATATTTGTGTTTGTCACAGATTTCAAGATACTTCTGAACAAAGCATACGAATAAAGAAAAGAAGTGAAAAAGAACAACTAAGGATAAGATACTTATCAGAATAGTGGTAAAGCCCAGAAGTGGACGGAGGTATGTTTTAAAATGTACTGCAACGGCTGTTTATGTTGTATATCTTCACTTTGTTCCAGGTACTGTCGAGTTGTATGTCTGACTTTGGCGTCTTTCTTTTGGGAGATTTGAGTTTTAAACACAAGGGAGAGAGAGAACGAGTATGTTTTTTCTCTTTCTGAAGGGGTGGTGGGTTATATATCATGTAATATGTTGCATAATAAGGCTGTTAAATGAAAACTGAATAAAGACATTATTCAAAGAAAAAGAAACATGAATGGTTGGGGTTTGATCTTTTCTCTATAACAAAATTATTGATTTGTGAAAATAAAATCAGGCCTGTATGGTGTTTAATGCTTAATAAGTTTTTCCCCCAGTATAAAACTACAGTATTTATTAACAAATAACCTTTTCTCTCAAACATCAAGGTCAAGTTAAAAAAACTTTTTGGCTCCATGGAGGGAGGGGTCCCTTAAAACTGTCCACACCAAGGGTTCTTTTTAGGTCAGAAACTATTTCTGCTGTTGACCTGTACAGCCCACTCAGATATGTGATGTTGGGCTACGCAGATATAGTAAATACCATCCATCACTTCCTGATACTGTTTACCTTATTTGCCTGCTACCACAGAACAACTGAACTAACCATGCACAGTTGCACATGGTGAATCTGAGGGAGGATAATACCAATAACAGTTTAACCAGATGACCCAGTGCAGCTGCTCTCTCTCTGTGGAGGCCAATGACTCTCAATAACAGTAATAAATTCCATATTTCCAATTATTAACAAGGTTATGGAGAATATTATTACATCTTCGGTATATGTTTGCGTAGGTTCTCACCTTGAGTCTGGTCTCCAGGAGCTCTCTGCTGGTGAAGATGTGGGTGACCTGAGTCTCATTCAGCCCATGAGCGATGGCTGGACCTCCCAGTGTGGAGTAAAGGGTGGCCACTGCAACACACACATCAAAACACTATCATCAAAAATGACTGAATATATAAATATTTAATCAGGTGACAAACATTTATTAAACATGGGGGTACATATCTATAAGGTAACCCAAAGAACAAATGACCACATTGAACTCACTTAATGAGAGGAAGAAGAAGAAGAAGAAGAAGAAGAAGAAGAAGAAGAAGAAGAAGAAGAAGAAGAAGAAGAAGAAGAATTAAAGGTTTTCTCTCTTAATGAGCTCAAACTTGTCAATGAAGGATCTTGTACCTGAGGTAAAAGCTGTATTGTCTTTATCCGTCAGTATCTGTCAAAATTTAAAGAAGCTTTTTTTATCAAACTTTGAATCTTGTTTGATAGTATTGTAATTCTGCTACAATACTCCAACTTTACAATTTTGAAATGGCAAACACGGCACTTACAGCAAATCAAACTTGACTAATGGACCCTAACCTTTTCCCGAAAACACTCATCAGTGGTTAGAAGTCATACTTCTTGGAATACACAGACTTCTTTTTTTCCTGTAGAATCTGGCTTGTTTTCGATAAAGACTTCAAATTTGCCTGCCTTGTTCCCAAAATGTCAGCCTGTGCCAAATTCAGTGGAAGTGTCACTAAACAAAGCCCTAACGGTAATATCATGGCCACAGCACAAGTGGTCAAGAAGGAAACCAACTGCTTCCAATGTAATACAGGCCCTTGACTGGAAGGCTTGGAGATGCTATCAGTAAATTGTCTGACTGAGAGTAAATGTATAAACAGTAAATAATACCTAAGTAAAAGGGCTCAGTTTTGTTGAGACTACTGCAAGAGCTGTTTGTGTGTTGAATCTATTTATGGCACATTTTGAACCTGTTGCTATTGATTGCTGACAGGTTCATAAAATGATCGGTCTATATTGCTCAGCATTTCTGGTTTGGCCCCTCCCAGAACGATGACATCACCAGGGAACCTCGAGAGGCCTCAGCCCTGCCTCGGAGCAGATGGGACGCAAGCTCTCACTGCCTGACGAGCACTCTTTTGGGGATATAAACAGTACTGGTATGTGAGGGGGCGTGTGTGTTACGACTAAGTGCATATGGCTGAATGGCCGCTGGTATGTGCACTCGCATACATGCGTCCACTTACGAGCCTCAGTCGTTAAAGCTATTATGAGTTTAATTCTTTTCTTTTTTTTAACTCAGATATTACCCTGTCAGTGTCTTCCTCATCTGACGACATGAGGACATGATACAGATATGTTACACCTCATTCCTCATTATCGATGTTTTCAATACCTGGCTTTGTGCTTAGAGGAACGTGTCATGTTGTCATGTTGAAACAGGAAAAGAGCCTTCCCAAAATTGTTTACTGTTGTCCAAAATATCACTAAATGCTGTAGTATTAAGATTTCTCAGAGCAAAAGAATACAAATCTATGCAGGGTTAGAGCAAACAGATATAGGCTTCCAATGCACAATCATAAGATAGCCGTATTTTTTAGTTTGCCAACTGATGAAATGCAGCTTATAAATCTAAGAATGAGGAGCAAGATAACAGTACAGATACTGCCCAGCGTCCCGCTGGTGATGAAAAACTAACATCAGCCTGTCTGACTGACTGAGCATTGACTTTTGCCACGTGTTGAAATTCATTAGATTTTCATTTTTCCCTGATGTTGCCTGTTTTGATTGCGCAATTACTGCAAAGCAAATGCACGATGAGATCAATCAGTGTAATCCGTTGAGCTGAATCGTGACGCATCACATATAATGATGGCCCGATCAATCGGCTCATTACTTAAAGACCCCCTGCAGACATGATTTCAAAGATTTAAAAATACCCTGCTTTGGATAATAATTTGTGTCTGATGTTTTTTTTCTCAAAAAGTTGAAAAGCTTTTATTATTTATAACTTTTCAAAAGTTTAACTGCTGGACACAAGATGTCTCCTACTTCACTGAAAAGTCTTTTCTCAATCTATGTGACACGAAAGCTTCGACTTTCCACATCACACACTTTCACACTGAGACATAATGGACGCCCAACTAGTTGTGATGTCACAAATCCTGCTTGTATATACAGCACATGTCTTGAACTCCGATTTAAGGTCGACACAGAGGAACTTTAAATGTTGAGCAGATGAATGTGCAAAAATTTGCAAATACATCATTCTGCACAACCAAGGAACAATAAGCAAAATACATTTTTGAGTTGAGAGGGAGTTTAAATACATGGTTCGCTTTGTGAATTCTGCTTGTGCGTATGTGTTCTCGTTTTACTTAGGTTTTGGCTCGGGTTGTGGTTAGGCATGTATTTGTAATGGTTAAGGGTAGGATTAGGGGCTGGGGAATGCATTATGTCACACAATGTTTGTGTGTGTGTGTGTGTGTGTGTGTGTGTGTGTGTGTGTGTGTGTGTGTGCGCGCGCGTATGTTTGCACGCGCACGTTAATGGTTGCAGTGTACAACTTGTAAATCGCAGGACCCAGCTGAGACAGAAGAAGGTCAATTTGTCCCCTCTGTCTTCTGCTGTTACATAAGTGTCCCATTTCTCCTCATTCACTCACTTTTTTTTTTCTTTCATTTTGTTGTGATGGAAGCACGCTCGTGTATACGGTACATTTTTATTTTACATATGTGCAGCGCCGCCTCTTACACATTGGTCGGCTTTCTTTTAGAATATGAGGCTTTCAGCTTGTATCACGGCGACCGTCATTTATCTGATGTTACAAACTAAGTGTAAAGGGCTGTAACCTGTCAGCCCCTAATAGTTTTTGGTTTCTTCAGGTTAACATTAACACAAGGCTTATATTAAGAATTGTGGTATTAAATTTTTTTTTATGTAAAACGTTCCCCTGGACAAAAAGACCCTGTTCATGTTTTTCATGTTTGTGATGTTAATGTTGAAGGATCTGTCGGCAGCCGCTGCCCCGAGGGAATCTATGCTGATTTACTCTTTAATATGTTCTGTTCCTGTCTCTACTGCGAGCACCCACAGCGGTACTTTTAAGTTCATTAAATCTCTTTGATTGTCCTTGAAGGACCCTTCATTTTCTCTGTGTGCTTTAGTTTATGATCCATTAAACTGTCATTGCTTTGAAAATACGTAGCAAGCACAAGCCAGTAAAGCATCTTTCTTTAGGGGGGGGGCAGAGAGGAGTTAAAAGTTGGAGAGAGTGATGGAGGAAGAGACAGAGGGGAAGAGTGAGAGGGAGAGGAGTGAGGGGTGATGGCGTCAGAGGAGGGGTGAGAGAGTCTACGTGAGCATCTGATGTTGACAGAGGCATTAGGGAGTCAGCCAAAGGCCCCCACTGAACTCGGACACTTGGTGTGTGTGTGTGTGTGTGTGTGTGTGTGTGTGTGTGTGTGTGTGTGTGTGTGTGTGTGTTTCTGTTTGCATGTGTGGACATTGTATATTCACTGTATATTGGCTCGCTGTCAAAAGGCAAATGTGCTTATCATTTGTTGTCATTGTAAGTTTTTTTTATTTTTTTATTTGCACTTGTCACCATATGTGGGTAAAATAAACGGCAGCAGTTACATCCTCTAAATAATTCTGTTGTCATATGAAAACCTCACAATTCTAGTTTCGCCTGCATTTTTATATCTTAACGTCAGTCAAAGGATGACATGTTCCGACATGGGACCGTTTCAGGATCTCATTTGTCGAACTGAAAAATGCAGAGTGACACAAGGCGGAATACCTCACAAATTCTTCTGTTGCACGTTTGTGGAAGTTTTCTGTATTAAAATGTGTGTGTCTGTGTGTGTGTGTGTCTGTGTGTGTGTGTGTGTGTAGCTGGAGCCCAATCTGTGTTTTTAGATCTCACGGCTGGAGGTGTCATGGCCCTCGTTCACACACACTCACACAGCAGCAGAACAGGAAGTATTGGAGAGCCCATGACGCAAAAAGGAGATGTCACTAAGCCCTGTCCCATAAACTCCTAGTGTCTGTATCAGTGTAGGGATGCAGGGTTATAGACTGTTACTCTGTGTTTTCTCTCTCTCTCTCTCTCTCTTTGATGTTTCCTCTGTCACATTTTCTCTCCTTCTCTTTCACTTTCATCCTTTATCTATTCCTCTGTCCATTTTTTTTCTCATATGAAAGGGAGCTGACCTGAAGCTAGTTTACTTCTGGTGCTCTGATCTTTTGACAACCACACACACACACACACACACACAACCACACCACACACAACACACACACACACACAACACACACACACACACACACACACACACACACACACACACACACACACACACACACAGTTATAAATCAGCCTTATTCAGACACACTTTGGAAGATGCTCAGTGGAAAAACTAACTGAAACTATGATTACTTCTTTGCTGTTGCCACTGATGCAAATGAACAGTGAAATCTGGATGTATTTGCCACTGTCTCATCTGTCTCCACAGGCTCCCGTTGTTTTGAAAATTAGACATTTCGTGCATTAAATCCAATTAGAAAAAATTTCGTCATCCTTCAAATATCAAAAGCCTCGCAGGTATTGCAGGAAACATTGTGTGTTTGTGTGTATGTGTGTACTTGTGTGTGCATTTAAGCAGATCCTTATCCTTATTTCACTGTTTCATCAGACTTTTGCATGCGACAAGAAAACATAACTTTCATTTAGTGTTGAAGCAATTAGTTGATTAATCATTATGTGGATCAACAGAAAATGTATCATTATCTATTCTGATGACAGATTACTTGTTTAAGACGTCTATTTATAGCTACCAGGTTATCAGCAGCTTCAGAAGACAGATTAACTAAAAGAGTTCAAATCTGTGCCGTTTCACCAACTGAAAAACTATTTGATATTTAATGGAGAAAAGTATCAACGGTCATAACAACATTTGCCAAACACACACTAACACTGGCAAAGCAAAAAGTGGTTGACACAGGGATATAACTTGTATATATAACTTGTACTTGTATGACCTCTCTTTTCCTTAATGGTTATAGGGGTGATGTAGTAACTTTTAGATTTTAATGAGGTGTTTACATTATTTGCTCACAGTTCTCTGTGTATTTCTGTGCCTCCATACTCACGCCGGACTTACATGGGAAGTTGTACATGAAGCAGGCCTGGGCAGCTATGATCCACTCGGCTCGCGTCTCGCAGAAGATGGCGATGTTGTGTTTCGGCTGCTGACCCAGCGATGCCAGACCACTGCCCAGCTGGGACGCCGCTGTGAGGACCTCGTCATAGGAGCGCCAGCAGTACTCACCCAGAACTACCTGCAGCAGGGGGAGGGTGGGAGTTTGTCAGTGATGGAGGGGGGGATAAAAAGGTACAGAAGATAAAAGAAGGTAGGAAGGACACAAGCTCCAAGTATCAATACAATTAAAAGCCCAGTATTTGTTAAATGCGGCACTATTGTGAAACAGAACTACTTCCTCTTGTGGAGAAGATAAACACAGGCTTCTGGATATACTCTCCCACACTCATACACCAATGAGTGTCATTAAAACCCACAGACACAGGACGGAGCATCAGTGAGGTTATACTGACTCCTACTGGTCCATAAGTGGTAGTGCACACACACAGTAATGATGACTGCACAGTGGTTTTCCACCTGCTGGAAACAATAGATAGGAGCTAAACGGCTAAGACGTGTTCTCTTGCAGCAATCAGTGTTTCAACAGTGGGTTTAAATGGATTAGAGGGGGATTATTGTGGGTTGGTCAGGGGTAATTTACGCTGTTGGCCAACTCCTGACTGTGCAAGCACCGTATGTACTACAAAAACACACAACCACCCTCCCTTAAAGTGTTTTACTTGGGCAAAGTTCACGCTGAATGATGAAGGAAAGAATCCAGGTGTGTGTATGAAATGATCAAAAAGCAAAACTCGACCACATCATGGGAGCAAAACATGCTAGTTAGCATCAAACTCTTACTCTTTTCTTTTTCTTTTTTTTTAATACTCCCACTCCTTTTTTGAACAAAGTCTGGACACACTTTTGAACAAATACCAAGTCCTCCTCCCTGTTTCCATCTTCCGCTCCACGTTCATACTTGGCTCTCTTCTCTCTGTGTCCTCTCTGAACATTTGTAAGGTCAATGGAATTTAAGGGCGTCTAGAAGAACTAACAAGCTGTCAGTGTATAGATTAACGATGATTGTGACCATTTCACTGAAAGGAGAGGTTTTGCAGATTAGACAGTGGGTGAAGAGAAAGTCACAGGGGAATATTTGAAGTAGGAGATAATGCATTTATAAACGTCGTCAGCTTGCTGGTTAAAATGAGGAATGCTGACAATTTGTACAATTTCATTTTTGATTTTCCACACAATGTCACAAATGTCTGGTGCAGAAAAAAAAATCTGTCCTGAATTACTTTTTCCGTCTTGATCCCGTCCGTTCAATCCACAGTTTTTTTTTTTTCCTCTATCCTCTGTGAAGTTTCTCTAAAGTCACTGACAACACTGTCCGTACATTCTTGATTTTGATTTTGGCACTAATAAAAATATATACTGTCACCAGTGTTGTCCTTCAAGGCCCATTAGAGACACATGGGAAGATTTTTATTGCTAGAAACTCAGTACTGTCTGTATGTGGGAAATACTGACGGTGAGAAAACCCCATGTTAGAATAGTCACTCTTATACTAATCTAATTCGCCCAATTGCAAGTGAATGAAAAGGTAATGAAATTAAAGTCCTTACTCTGCCGGGTATTTCTTGAACCAACTGAACTTGGAGAAACACTGCCATAATCTATCTACCAAAGTTACGTTAAATGTGATTCTACCTCTTTCCTCTTTATGCTAAGCTAATTTTTCTACTGGCTGTTGGCTGTGGCTTTTCATTTAAGGAACAGATGTGAAAGTGAGATTGCTTTTCTTCACTCTTCAATCTAAATTAACATAAATGTTGAACTATTCCTAGTACCTCTAATGTTGTGTTTAGTGCTCATTTTTTCCACTACAGTTATTTCTATTTGATTCCTTCCATTCCTGTTTGCTATAAACACACTTTCCCCATTGATTTTTACCTTCTTAAACACCTTCCCATTGCTCTGCTGCTCGTCCTCCTCACTGATCACCTCCCTCGTGCCGAGACAGTCTCTTTCCGGGAACTTCGTGGCCGCGTATTCAAACATCTTATCCAGGGTGTCCACTCCCGGGCGCAGCGACGTCACCAGCCTCTTGATGGCACTCACCGCTCTGTAGGGCCCCTCGGGACATCCCAGCACAGAGCGGGCCTTCGCCCTCTTGGCTCGCTCCTCCTCTGAGCCGCAGACGCCCCCGACCGGCACTGACGCCCAGCTGAAGAGGTGGTAAGGCAGGAAGGTGACGCAGGTGTAGATCCACACCACAAGGTGAAAGAGGAGCAGCAGCAAGGGGTTCAGGTCCTCCTTCAGCTTCATCTTGGTGAAGCTGTGACGGCGACTGAGAGCAGAGAGAAGAAGAGTCACAGGGAGGACGAGCTGTGAGAGAAAGTTCCTACTCCTGCTGTTGCAATCTGTCCACTTCTCTTTCTCCTTCTTGCTTTTATAGAGCTTGTCTCATCCTCTGTGGCAATAAAGTGTCCACTGGACCAACACTGCCCCTGGAAAATAAACGACATTAACCTGGCATTAGAGCAACAACTGACATGCAATTTCTTTTTATTATTAAACAAGTTTCAAAATTTGGTTATTCCCATACTCATTAAGATCCTGAGCTTCAATGAAGCCTTAAAGTACAAGGCTCTCAACTCATTCTGAAACTGAAACCAATCAATGAATCACATGTGCTCCAGCACTCACAAAAAGCAGAATTGAAATTTTTGTTATTGGAAAACCATAGTGTGACAAGAACACTGGCCCTGTGCTGCATGTTCCTTCCCCTCCCTGCAACTCCTGCATCCACAGTATGAAAAAACTGCCAGTGTCACTTATTGTTAGTGTCAAAGAAACAAAAAAAAAGAAAGAAAGAAGAAAGGAAGTACAAAAAAATAGACAGGATAAAAGAAAGAGAAGGAGACAGAGGAGAAACTGAAAAGATGAAATGGAAAAAAGACCGTCTCTAACAGATGTAAATGACAGTAAGTGGGAGAGGGTGTATAAGAGGTTACTGGATGAACATATGTGTATGAGTGTGTGTGTGTGTGTGTGTGTGTGTGTGTGTGTGTGTGTGTGTGTGTGTGTGTGTGTGTGTGTGTGTGTGTGACAGGCTACAAGCCAGGAGACAGAGGGATACAGCCAAAGAGAGGAACAGATAAGTACACAGAAGGAACAAGCTGCAGCTCAAGTAGTGGATCCACCAGCCACACTGTCCCCATTCAACTCATTTCATAATGTTTCATAATGTCGGTAATTCTTATAAATGTGGTTTATTTCCAGCTTTAGGAGAGTGTGTCATCCCATTAGAGGTACTGTAAATTATTACTGTTTATTATGATATTATTGTTTGGTTGAGCACAACTGCATTTCACAGCGTTATCATGACAACGCCCGCTAGATATTACATGATTTCTGGGTAGAAGTCTAAGGTCCTTAAATTGCCATTTGAGGCCACCAGTGTCAGGAAAAAGCCTAATGCATATTGACGTTTCAATTCAGTCCCATCAACTGGTTTTTGTAATTTTGCAGCTAAAAAAAAAAACAAAAAACATGGTGCGAGGACACACGCACACACACACACACACGCTCCAAACAATCTATTTTAGCAACAGTAATTCATTATTCACATGAGGGAGAGGCTCATCTTGCTCCCCGAAGCACCACATCCTTCCCCTCCCAAAACGGCCAAGCTGACACACACTGTGCCCACCTCTCTCCCAGATACATTCATCCCTCAAGTGTCCCTTTGAGACTCATAAATAAATCAAAGATTTTACCAGCAGTTCCCTCCTAGACTAGCATCTGTTCCCTGTGGGATGTGGACGGCGCTGTCGTTCTGCCCCGGTGTTTTGTTACCCAGCCAGGACGCCTTGCTTCATCACGGCTTACCAAAACTGCACCCCGGTGGAACAGGATGCTATCATCCAGTGTTTGCTTGTTGGTTTCACTGTCTCTTGTTATACATATTTATGCGCAAAAAAGTCAAGGTCGATGAAATAGAGGCCACAGAGGAGAAGTGGGTTCAACTCGGATAAACAAACTATCAGACTAGAGGAGAAGAATCCACAGAGCAGGCTGCTGGCAGACCTCAACTTCTTCCACCACTGTTTTGTCACAAGACTTTTAGGCCTGGTGCAAAATAAGAATTGGCTTGAACAGCTTTAAATACACCAACCATTAAAATTTCCACCATTTTTTGAAAACAAAAAAAAAAAAAAAAAAAAAAAAAAAAATACCTGACCTAGTTAAAAATAATTAAATAAAGACGTTTTCTTGACTAATAGCTCTAAGACAGAGATTCTCCCTCCCTTACTGGTAAACACCCACATCTTCCAAACTCCACACTTGGAATGACAAGACTATACGTTCTATACGTTTTTCTGTATGCAAGTATAATGACGATAAGTTCAACTGAATTGAACCGATACCTGAACTTATGTGTAGCTGTACTAACCCTGTAAGGACACGATTTGATTGCTGTCATTGTTGTAACGACACGGCCCCCGTTAAACCCTTTGTAACACATGAACAAATAGATGAATGCCGTATAATCTTTCTTCAATTATCTAATTTGACTGTCAATCATTAAAATAAATAATTAAATGTAGGAATAAATAACAATTCCTACACTAGTTGTCCTAACAGTAGTGCCACCCCTCAAAATTAAAGCCCTGCATACTGTACACGTTGATGTAATATGAGACATTTTGCTAACAGCTAACGTTACACTACTTAGCAGAAATCAGTTATTTTCTTCGCTGCTGTAAAACAGTAGTTACCATCGGTTGCACAGTGCAACTTCCCCAAGAAAACTGCTGTTTTATCTCGATGTGGAAATATAAAGTTTATTAATAAATTATATGGTATCAGATGGGTGTATAATACTGTATTTTCAGCAGTATCGGAGGCATTTCTGACACTAGTATCGATACCAGAACAACTCTAATTGAACGTTCTGATTATTTTTATTATCTATGTATTTTTTGTCTATAAAATGACAGAAAATAACAAATTATGCCAATCACAATATGCCATTACACAAGCTGATGTCATTAGATCGTTTGCTTTGGCCGACCAACATTCACAAAACAAAAGACATTAAATTCACATGCAACAAATTCTCACACCAGAGGACCAGGGAATTTTTGGAATAGCTGCCTCTTGAACTATTGTTAAAATTGTTGTTGATTAATTCGCTATTAAATATTGAACTGATAATAGGACATAACAGTGGGCAGGGCTATTGTGTGCAGTGCCAGGTACCACTAGTCAGATTACACAAAGGCAGAGAGATAAGGAGACCACAGAAGGGAGGAGCCTGGAACTTGTTAGAGTTGTGAGGGAATGTCTACTGAACTTTGCATAAAAGGTATTTATGCATGAATGCAGACACAAATCCACCTGAAACCAAACCGCTTTGCTATAAACATGCAGTAGAATATCTGTCATATTTCATATGCATCACTTCCTGTAATGATTAGCCATTTACCCACAAGAACAAAACAAGTCCAACCAAGACAAGCAAGCTGTGAAAACCACACACACACACACACACACACACAACATTGATTTGTTTCAGTGAAAAGGTTGAGACCTTAATTTGCACCACAGCAGCACACAAGCAAGCTCGACTCTAATCTCTTACCTTAAACACCGTGAAACAGTTAGCCACACTGCGCAAACTAGTAGTTGCTTAATGGGTGGCTTTATGCAACAAGCAGGCGCTTTGCAGGCAGCCTCCACTCACTGGATTAACTGAGTAATATTGTGGCATGGTCTACGTAGCAGTGGGGTGAGCAGGCATGTGTGTGTGTGTGTGTGTGTGTGTGTGTGTGTGTGTGTGTGTGTGTGTCTGTGTCTGTGTCTGTGTGTGTCTGTGTGTCTGTGTGTGTATGAGGGAATCATTGCTTCCTCAAGAGATTGTGTGAATGGGGTCTTTTGTGTGCCGACGTCATCGTGCCTTCACCCACTCAGCTAAGCAGGCAGGCTGAAGTCTTGCAGAAACTTCAACACGGCCATTGTGGCGAAACGACGCACCAGCACACGCTCCGGTCCCAAGGGGTCAGACTGCGTGTGCGCTTGTGTGAGAGGAGAAAGAGGAGGTGCGTGTGTGTGGTGTGTTTGTACGTGTGGGTTGGGGCGTGTGGGTGCTGAGCAATTTTGCACACATGAGCTGTATTTGCCCATTTCAAATAATGACATAATCAAAAGCTTGCAAAACAACTGAAGAGTTTTAAGTGTAAGCATGAAAGCACAAAACACAATTGGTTGGATTATGTGGATCAGACCGCTGCTTTTCTCTGTTTTTGTGTGTACATGGCAACATAAACTACTGTCACACATGCCAGTCACCAGCCTGTTCCTCTTTCTACTGTAAGCTCTCTTAATGCCTCTGATTTGAATCTAAAATTGTTGCTACAGCAGCTATAAACCCTTCATTTGCATCCGATTTAATTGCCACAGGTGGGATGAGAAAAACAAACTCCTTCCTCACACAGCAGACTGAGATATTAAAAGTATTCACTTCAGATATATTATATAACACCATGATAATTTAGACTTGCTCCAACCTCTGAGAAATATGACTTCCAGGAAGAAGGACTGTGTTTCTGTGTGTTCTCCAAGCACATTGTACTATCTATGATGGACCTGTATCATTTGATAATCATTGCCATGGGCCGGTTCACTTCAGCTGTGTAAATAGTGGTGAGCAGCTTGAGGTTGTAAAAGTTACAAAAGATTGGACACAGATTTTCTGTCCTGGCCTTTAATTAAAATGCTTGCTGTTATAAAATATGTCCTATTTGTCTGCATTTTATAATTGTTTAAATGTGTTTAGCATAAGAAATATAAAAGAAAGGTCAGCTGATAAACTAATAAGTAGTAAAAATTCACTGCCATGTAAAGAAATTTATAAATTAAAGTCCAGAAACACTGAAACACAATGAATTTTTGGCATAATAAAGCTTTACAATCAGAAAAAAGACACATAACATATTATGGACCTTAGATGTCATTATAAGTACAGTGGTCTCAGCAGTGAGCCACAGATGTTCAAAGTGCAACATCCAAGTGCGCTAACTCATCAAACAAGCCGCAATGGCAACATAACTTCCGGTTGAGAATTTCGAAATAAAACGCTTAAATTGTTTTGATCACTAAATATAATTTCATCAGTATTGACAACAAAACATTGTTTAAGACACTGGCCACGGAATGTAATTACTGAATTTCGTCCAAGTACGAGTCTGTCTACAGAAAGTAACCCTAGTAACTAACAGTCCAATTGTCACTTTAAACATAATTTCACTCGAACAGCGTTTACATTCGTACCCAGTGTTTTCAGCTGAGAGTAAAGAATATGAATTACATTGCGCTTTTCATTTTTTATGTACGTTTTCTACACTTTAATGATAAGCTGATAACATTTTAGCTAGCAGGTAACTGTTGCCGAGTTCATAACATTAAGTTAGCTAGCAAGCACTCAGCAACATGGCAGCCAAAAAAAGTCTCTTAATGTTTTAATTTTTAGAGGAATTAACGGCGTCACTTCTAGACTAGTCTCTGTGTGTGTTCGGTAGCTTGACGTCGCAGCATCCCGCACATCTGGGTATAAACGCGCATCACAAAACGGCACCTGAACGACGTGAAAACTTACCGGTGAATGTTCCCGCTCCGGAAGTGTCAGTTTATCCCGGTTACAGCAGCGGGAGAGCCGGTTTTCAACCCTTCACCGTGTTCAAGCTCCGTGTGAGGCAAGCTTTCTACATGAATTCATCCATCAGCTCTTAATTTGTCCGTCGATAACGCGCTCTCTCATCTGAGCCCGGAAGTGATTTAGGAAGGGAGGGGGGGAGGAGGGGGGGGGTTGTCATTCCCTGCGTTATGATTGGACTCGTGGAGGTGGCGCGTGCTAGGGGCCGGGCCAGATGGAAGGAGGGCTCGAGGTGACTGCATGGGTTACTGACGGTCACAAGGAGCTAGAGGCCACACGCACGCACACAACCACACGCGCACACCGCACGGGGATTGTCAGTTGTATCCGGTTAAAAAAGAGGATTTAAAAAAAAAAAAAAAAAAAGGAAACACTAATGTTAAAACAATGTCATAATGTGATGCTCCTGGTCCACATGTTACAGCTCTTTTAAAAAGTTATAACAATTTATAAATAATTACTTCAGTTATTAGTTTGTTTACAGACTCTGGTCCACATACATGCACATGCACAGTTGGGATACATAAAAAAAAATAAAAAAAACCATCACATCTGCTTTAATGCAGATGTCCATGACACCAAGGACCTTTGTAAAATGCAGGGAGTGGTCTTGGGCAATGTTAGGATGTGAAGTGGAAACTCAATGATTGCAAATTCTGGGCATACAATACTGATGCATAAAGATAATTATTTTATGGATTATGTAAACATATTATATTAGGCAATATCCATCATGCATTATGAATATAATATATGATATAATGTTGACTGCTGTGGAGCTATGAAAGTGTGAGTACCAGTGGCAGTGTGATGACTCACTCTGCAGTGTCATGCAGTGGCAGTGTGATATATTACAGAAAGACTGGCAGATGGCAGATTCACAGACAGACTAATTATTGGAAAAATGAAACGGTGAAATGAGGCTTGCTGCCCACTGTCTCCTCTGTCTCATGTGATTCATAAGAACACTGTGAACCATTCCCACCACTCCATCATCTGATTTATAGTTGGGGATTACGGTGGATTCATCATTTCGTGATTGGAATGTGTCTGTAATCAGTTTTAACCACTAAGAAGTCAGCTGATTCAAAGCACATTATTTCAAATTAAAAGACATATTTTAATTTGACTGAAAACGTTTTGATGACAACACAAATATTAGATGTCTGATTCTTCTTTAAACTATTATCTTCATGGAATAAATCTTGATTGTCCTGTTTTCTTTAATGCAGTTCCTTGTATTCAGATGTCATGTCTTACACACTGTGCTAAAATCTGTTCTCATGGAGATCTTTGCTGCTATTCATAAAGGCTTGTAATTGTGAATAACTCCCTGGATCCTGTCTGCATCATTATTTGAACCACATTGAGTCTTTCTTACCCTCTTTGTTATTTTCATACAATTCTGTGTCTATGTACATGACCATCGTCTTTTCCTCATCTAAATCCTTGAAAATGTGGTCTCTATGGTCTCTAGGCAACTTTTAGACATGCTGATAATAGCAATACATTTGATGATTTCCAATCTGGCTTTCACCAGAAACACTGAGACTGTTGTCCATAAGCTCGTAAATAATATTTAAATGCATGTTGATTTTTTTTGATGTTCAACTATTTTTTTCATCAGTTGCTGCTGTTCTTTCAGTATATTTATGTTTATCATGTCAATCATGACAGCTCAATTGAACTGAACAGTTTAAGTGATATGATGTCCTATAAATAGTTATTATAAGTATGAGACCTGTAAGTAGGTTTTAAATGTTCAAGACAAAGTGTTGCAAATTGTTTGTATCTCTTCATTACATTTTTCAAATTTTGAATTTTTAAGATTTGTTGCATCTCTGGAGCACCCTTTGTAATTTATTGTTTTTAAATGTATTGTGTTAATTAATTACGCTTTGTGTGCTCTTTGAAAGAATCAGTAGTAATTATCTTAAAAGATCTATAGTGATTATTTGAAATTGTATTAATTTATTTAGACTTTATTGTACGATGGAATTGATAGCATTAGTCACAATGGATGATATTGTAATCAGAAATGATTTATGGACAGTAACTGCTTTTCAATCAGGCACCGGCTAGACAGCTACAACCGGCTACTGAGGTCCTTTCGCGCTGGGCTGAGGAGGATAAGCTGCCAACATGCCGACTGTCGGAGTAAAAAGGGATCTTCTCTTCAAAGCTTTGGGCAGAACGTACAGTAAGACACATTTACTACATTTTCAAGCAGTGGACACAATTATCTGTCTGTTTATCAAACGTCTCTTTGGCTCTTAAAGACAGAGAAAGTCGGAGGACTGTCTGAACTCATTGCCGGATGGTTAGCATTGCAGCAGCTGCTAACCAACGGCTAATTTTACTGCATCTGTGTTGAATGAAAAAACAAAGTTAAATGACAACTTGTCCCAAATACTAATACAATATGTAATAACAACTTATTTCTGCTGGGTTTTGTGCTGAGAAAACTATAGTGACATCTTTGAACTGGATGTCAACGTGATTGCATCATTTCCCCCACGATTCATGTCATTTAAATCTGAACTGGGCTCTGTTCAAGAGCAGCAGCAGCAACAGTGGGTTCTCGATGGTGTATAAAGCTGTTTTTAAATAATGGATATTTGCTTCTTGTTTTAGCTGATGAGGAGTTTGACGAGCTGTGCTTTGAATTTGGGCTGGAGCTGGATGAAATTGTGAGTAAATGAAATTATCCCATAGTGTGTTTCCTAATAAGTGATTATAGTAAACCATTCACATGGTTTACATTTTGAATAGCAGGATAAGAATGCAGTTACACTTGTTACGCCCTGTGTTGTTGTTTGTCCTGTCCTGTTCTTCGGTATTTGTTTCTGAACTATGACATGTAGAAATCACTCTGCTCTGCATTCATGACAGACCTCAGAGAAGGAGATAATCAGCCGTGAGCAGGGTGACACCAAGGCATCAGGAGCATCTGACATCATCCTGTACAAGATCGATGTACCAGCTAACCGCTATGACCTGCTGTGTCTGGAGGGGCTGGTCCGTGGACTGCAGGTCTTCAAGAATAGGTGAGTAGATGGCGCTCTCTGTTATGTTCTCTGTTGCCTCTGGCCGTCAGTAACATCAGCAAAAACCCAGATGTCAAATGGGGAAACATTTTGGTCAACATAGGTCTTCTACACCAGCTCCGGTTCACAATAATCATCTATTTGAACCATCTTGCCTTGTCCCAATATTCCTTGTTTGGTCTGAGAGAGGCATTTCCTGTATCGGTGACCTCTTGCAATAATAATTTTTTCTAGTCTGCAACACTATCTTTGAAATTGTCCTGCCTGATAGGCATTTTTTTCAGATCAGGCACTTCCCCACTTCCCCCAGTCGCCCTCCAGACTCTAGAATTGACATCCTTTTGAATTTTGATCTCGATCAAAGACTAACTTAATTTATTTATAATTTGATATGCTCTTTAAATCCTGATGTCTCTGCAAATTGTAAAAGTTCATGGGAGGACAACTTGGGAAGGGGATTATCTGATGACAAATGGGCACACATTTTAAAAATCCTCCACCAGGCTCATTATACAAATGCTTGATTAGCCAAAATATTCCCAGACGTAAGTGACGCCTGCTGCAGATGTAAACAATCGCCTGCCAATCTTATCCACATGCTGTGGGTCTGGCCCAGGTTATTTGAAACCTATCAAAATATAATTCACATTCCAGTAGTTCCTAACACCCTGACAGCTATATTTGGAGTACCACTAAAGTACCATATTTCCATAACAATGCAGAGGGTCATTGACTTCACTACACTCTCAGCCAGACGTCTTATTCTCCTCAAATGGAAATACGCTTCTCCTCCCGGCCATAGCAGATGGATCACGGAGGTCGTGCACTGCATTAAACCTGAGAAGATAAGGTTCTCTTTAAAAGGCTCTCTAAAAAGTGTTAGCGAAAGCTGGGCACTCTTTTTAGACTACATAGACACAATGTTTTGCCTGATGACATTGCGAAGCAATAGTTTTTTGTTATGCTTTTTTATTTATTTATTCATTCATTCATTTATTTATTTATGTACTTATTTATTTCATGCCTTTTTATGTTCGTATGCTCTTTGGTTTGTTTTTTTATTTTCTTCTTGCAAGGTGTAGTTGATGCGGAGGTTTGACTGAGATTGATAATAAAAATATACAACCTGTCTATGTGTGACAGTAGCGGTATATTTCTGTTTGCACGATTATAAGAAGAATATGTAAGTGTAAGTGAACAGTGTTGTGCTTGATAGAATCGATAATACAGCCTAATATGGACAAAACTCCTGCTGTTTTTGTTACTATTTAAGAGTGTCAGCGTGATTGTAAAATGCATGCCAAGGCTAGTTGGTAATATTACGTGCTGACATAATTCAGGAGCATGACAACGTAATTCAAGGCCCTTTTCCAAATGAAGGAAGCTGGTTATGTTTAGGTATAAAATGTAGGACTGTGTTTTGGTGTCCCAGAAAACATTCTTGTGGATGAAGACATGTTTTGGCTGTGTCAGACTTCCTTGAATATGCTGTGTTTTTCCATCGTGGGTGTAGTGCCTGCAGATGTGCTTCACTGTTGCTACAGAGATTGTATTTGTGTTTCAGGCTGGAGGCGCCTCGCTACAGACGTGTCAGCCCAGTCAGCGGGGAGCCTCAGAAGCTGATCATCACTAAGGAGGTGGGTGGAATCATTCAGTGATTCAGTTTTTAATGGCAAACACATCGTTTGTGGCCTGAGGCTAACATTGCATCGGTTTGCTGATAAATAAAGGTGTGTTTTTACTGTGGTGATCAGTTAATCAGTTTGTGTTTTTCTGTGCAGACTGCAGCAGTGCGACCCTTTGCAGTGGCAGCAGTGCTGAGGAACATCACCTTCACACAGGAGCGCTACGACAGCTTCATTGAGCTGCAGGAGAAACTCCACCAAAACATCTGCAGGTCAGACCGGATGAAACACTAAGTACAACAGCATACCTGGAATACCTTCTGCCACCTGCTGCCAAGCAATGTCTTTCAAAGTAAACACAGGAAATGTGGTTACTTTCACTTCACACACAATGAAAACATTCATCACAGTGTTTTTTTGGGAAGCCCCATACGGATGCCACCATGCCCTCTTTATTTTTCAGACACACACATTAATGCTCCTGATAATCCCTCGTCTCAGACGGGTTTTACCGGCACTTTACTGAATTTCCCCCGACACAGAGGTGCCACTGAACACATGTCCTATAAAAATCCAGACTCCATGAGGCATGAAAATCTCAGCAAGCTGGATTTTTCTGAGTTGTTGCAGCCACGATATCAAGCATGTGTAGGTGTAGCTAATTAAGTGTATATGGAGATGATTTTTTTCAATTAATCCGCAGACTCAATAAATCATCGTTTGGTGGATAGAATATTGGAAAACTGAAAAATGACCATCGCATTTTCCCAGAGTCCTTGTTTGCATCATCTCATGTCTTGGTTTGTTCAAAACCCAAATATCTTCAGTTTACAGTGACGTAAACCACAGAAAATCCCCACAGTGGAGGAGCTGCAACCACGGAGTTTGTGGCTTAAAAGATTAATCAATTATCAAAACAGTTTCCATTGATGGCTGTAATGAAAATGTGTAATTATGTGAGATATTGACAGCCCTCAGTGTATCTACATAATGTGTGTAGAAGGGCTGGATATTGAACTTCAATATGGACTGACTGAATTGGTTTGACACGGTTAAGGATTGAAAAATTTAGGAGTTCATGAGTAAATCTCATCGGTGTCAGTGAGCCAATCAGCATGCAGCATGCTTGGACCGAGATCTAATAATGCTGGTGATTGGCTGTTTATTTAAACATGAATATGTTTCAGTGTGTAAAGAGAGTTTAAAAATTAAACTTAAGTAAAACTATAATTTGTACCGTAATGTAGTTTGATAAAAAATCGGTATTAGAAACACAATTATCACTATCATCCTTTTTTTAAAAGTATTAGCCGTTCTGAAAAGTCCGATATCTGTGCTTTGTGAAGGAAGAGGAGCCTGGTGGCGATCGGGACCCATGACCTGGACACCATCTCCGGCCCTTTCACATACACAGCCAAACCTCCTGGAGACATCTGCTTCAAACCCCTCAACCAGACCAAAGAGTACACCGCCACCCAGCTGATGAGCCTCTACAAGGTACACAGCTGATTTTACTGGGCGCTGGTCAGATGGGCAACTTGTCTTCTTTTTGTTTGATGCTAACCCGGTGTCGTTGTCGTGGTGCCTACAGACTGACAGCCACTTGAGGCATTACCTTCACATCATCGAAGACAAGCCTGTGTACCCGGTCATCTACGACAGCAACGGCGTTGTCCTGTCCATGCCTCCCATCATCAATGGTGAGTGTCGTCTCTGACCTCGTTTCTGGGCCAAAATAAAATAAACTAAATGTCACCAGCAAAGTAAGACTCAGAGGTCATGAATATAGAGAGAGCTGAAGTTTAGAGAAAATAAAAAGGAAATAAATAAACCTTTATCTACTTTGAAGATAATGAGATGCTTTGTGGTGCACATTCTTTTCTCCAGGGGACCATTCAAAAATCACCCTGAAGACAAAGAACGTTTTCATCGAGTGCACAGCCACAGATGTGACCAAGGTACAACTGAGGGCACAGCAAATAAATCAGTTTTATCACTGTTGTCATGGGAATCTGACTTTTAAATTGACCTCATTCTCTCCAGGCAAAGATCGTCTTGGACATGATGGTAACCATGTTCAGCGAGTATTGTTCACAGCCTTTCACGTGAGTCACACATCTGTCTCTGACCTCAGACACAAGCTCCTCTGTCTGGAGACTGACAATAACTGGGAGTCCATGTCAGTATTTTGAGGTGGAAGATGATCAAATTCTGTGATTGTTGTGGGAAAACTGGGAAAAAAAAGTGAAGCTTTTACATTTAAGGTCACATCCTACACAGTGATGTCACAGAATCTGTTCTCCATCAGCTGTCAGACACATCTCCTCAACCTCATTTAAAACCTTTTTGCTTCAGTCTGTTACATCGTCCAGATTCAAAGATTTGCTTATTTACTTTTAAACTTCCTGTTGGCTTCGTGTTGCTGAACACGACCCTGCTTTGACGTCACTGATTGAATTATCTACTAAAAACATAAACTCTAATCCAACTCTAAATAACAATAATAACTTGTCACACACTGATCTCAAGACTTTCCCTTTCTCTTATGGAGGATTTGTATCGTATGTCCCGTGTTCAAGAAACAGATTCATTCTTTAACTACTTCAAATGAAGCGATGGAAATAAACTTTCCAATTCCATCGTAAAAGTTCAATTAACAAGTGGACTCTGTCTCCTGCTCTTTCAGGGTAGAGGAGGCTGAGGTGGTGTACCCAGATGGCAAGACCTGCATATACCCAGTACTGTATTCACTTCAGCACTTCAACTTTTTTTTTTTTTTTATGTCACATTCAATTCTTCAAGTGTCTCCTAACGCGCCGCTGTTGTTTACCGGTGTGCTCTTCAGGAGCTGGCGTACAGGAAGGAGAAGCTGTCCAGCGAGTTCGTCAACCGTAAAGTCGGCATCAAGTAAGTTATTTGGATTTACTCAGTAAAATATTTAGAGCTTCTAGATACAAGTAAAAGATAAAGAAAGTGTCTGATGGGAAATGTTTGTTAAGTTGTTCTCCATTTTGCTTTTGTCACAATTTTTGCTTCATCGTGTCAAAGCAAAACGACTGACTTACTTAATGGTGTTATTAGTATTAGCGGCTCCTGCACTGTACAGTAATCCTATATTTGTAAAGCTTATGATGCTCGGTTTTAGGACAGGGTATTATTGCAGTCTAATAAAATACCATGGCTAAGTACAGCCTCAGAAATTACCTCTATTTGACCGTGTTAATAGAAAATAAGCTTCAGAGATGATAGTGTTTGTAGGTGGGCTGTAGTGTTGGATCGCATTTTTACACTGACCCTCATGCTAGAACATTTTCTTATTCTTGTTTTCTCAGGGAGTTGCTCATAGTAGTGTTGCTTATTAGGTTTATTTTTATTATACATTTCCATTTATTTTTATTTTCATGCCACAAATTCTCCTGAATCACACGTTTGTGCCACTTGAGAACAAATCTGTTCATATTGCCCATCATTCAGACATTTGTAATTTAACTTGGTGTTAATGATTAATTTTCCACCCCTCCTGTTTACCCTGTTGGGTTTTTTCATTAGGTTTATTTAGTTGGACAATTTCCAGGTAAATCAAGGCTGATAAACAGAAGTCACAGAACAGCTGACTTACTGGACAGAGTTTATGTATATAACCTGTCCGGGGAGCAGAGAGCTCTTCACTGTAATTTAATTCTGTGGTATTCACACCAGTAAATACGTCCTAAAAAAAACAGAAGATCAGCGTTTGCTCTTGCTACAGTTTTTGAGTTATTCCCTGTAATTATAAAACATCCTCACTTATCGAACACTTTAGCAAACTGTACTCTTTAAAAACACGACCTGCTCATCAGCTGCTTGGTGTCAGTGTGACCTCAGAAACACAGATCCTGTTTCCTCTCCTCCTGACAGTGAGTCAACTGAGAAAATCGCGCAGCTCCTGACCAGGATGTGCCTGCTCTCCCAGGCGACAGGTGTTGGTGATGAGATCGAGGTCGAGATCCCGCCCACGCGCTCCGACGTCATCCATGCCTGTGATATCATGGAAGACGCCGCCATCGCCTACGGCTTCAACAACATCACCCGCACCACGCCGCGCACATACACCATCGCCAACCAGGTACCTTGGGTTTTCCTCTGCATGTTTCGTGTGTGTGTGTGTGTGTGTGTGTGTCTGTGAAACCAAATGCATTTGTGCCCCATCAAATATGGTGTGTGTTCTTATGTATTTGCTTCTTATGTTCACAGTTCCCACTGAATAAACTGACAGAGCTGTTGAGGCAAGACCTGGCAGCTGCTGGGTTCACAGAGGCTCTCAACTTTGCTTTGGTAAGAAAGAGACTCAGAAATACAAACGCTGTGTTTTTATCTTTGAAAAATGCTCTAAGGGACATTTCTCTGCTCTCTGCCTGCAGTGTTCTCAAGAAGATATCGCAGACAAGCTTGGGAAGAAGATCTCCGAAACAAAGGCTGCTCACATCTCCAACCCCAAGACGGCTGAGTTCCAGGTAGAGAAGAACATTTAGAGAATTAGAGTAGAGATTCTGTAATAAGTTCAATGAAGTCGAGCAGTGTTTTTACCTCTGGAGAATTGTTTTAAACATGAGAACAGATTTTTAGAGTCATCTTCCAGCCTTAAACAGAAAGTTTACTTGGAAATTAAAATTTCATTTCCCACCCATCCACATGTTGGTTAAAAAAAAAAATACATGAAACCAAATCACATGGTCAGAAAGGTTTCTGTAAGTCTGTCTGTCTCAGTTCAGCTTCAGCGGAGTTTCACTTTACATTAGGTCAGTTAATCAATCAGTTTATTTTTTAGGAGAACAGTATGTGTAACAAGGGCTCATGTTGATCCAAAAGGTCATAATCTAAAGGCCTGTGCCTTTGCCTCGCTTTGGCTCTAAAGCGTATCTGTAGTTGTGCAGGAGAGGAGAAATAACAGGTAGAGTTCATGTTGCACACTCTTGTTTGCTCAGTGGGCTCCATCAAGTAGTTTACAGAAGTGAAACGAATCCTGTAGCCACAGTGCAAACTCATGTTTCCAGATCAGTCTGCTCTGTAAATAACATCCAAACAAATCTGAAAATCAAGAAAATTAAACTTCTTTGATACTTTAATTATTTTTTCTGTTTAACAATTACACTCAAACCAGCCAGAGACCGAATGATCAACGTTCCCAGACTTTTAAGTTGCAGTGTTATTTGTCCAGTAGAGGGCGCTCTCCTCCTCTCTAACAGACTATAGTCATTTGTCCAACTTAACCTGTGTGTTTCTCCACCAGGTGGCGCGCACCACCCTCCTGCCAGGTCTCCTGAAAACAATAGCTGCCAACAGGAAGATGCCGCTTCCCCTCAAACTGTTTGAGATATCTGATGTGGTGCTGAAGGATGACACCAAAGGTGGGCGTCTGCATGTGTGAAGTGATGGAGGAAATCATTTTACAACACATTAACACACACACACACACACACACACACACACACACACACACACACACACACACACACACACACACACACACACACACACACACACACACTGTGCCTAACACAGATTTGTAATATGATGGTTTCAGTGCAAAATAATTATTCATTTTTCTAATTGTAATTTAGACATAATTCTCTTAAACATCAATTAGATACTTAGATGCTAAAACTCTCTGATGTGTCAATCAATCTGGGCAAAATTTATTATGGACAACAAATGTGATCATTACAAATTTTTCCATAGATATAAGACGGACATTCATTCTGTCAGAAGTGAAGTGACGTTTACTAGCAGATATATTTTTAATAAAGCGTCAGCAGTCACTGGTGTAGCGCTGTTCTCAGTGTCCTTCACACTCCCTCCCCCTCAACCCGCCAACCAGATGTCGGGGCGAGGAACAGCCGGCGTTTCTGCGCCGTGTACTACAACAAGAGCCCGGGCTTCGAGGTGATCCACGGCCTGCTGGACCGAACCATGCAACTGCTGGAGGTGAAGTCTGCCTGCGGCGAGGGCTACCACATCCAGGCTGCAGACGGTAAGAGTCCTGGGGAGGGGAGGGGGGGTGTGTGAGGGGGATGGAAACCAACAATCAGGACTATAGGAATGCATTTAGCTTTGGTGGTAAATATCTTAAGACTGGATTTAATCCCAGTGGCAGATTTTAACCCCTGTGATCTGGAACATGTTTATGTACAAGCTGATGAAGGAATGAATCTGGGTCACGCGAGGTTAAAAGTCAGGTTTTTGCTGAGATTATGTAAATCCAGTCTGTGACAAGCAGCAGCTGCACTGTCGTGTTTGTTTCCAGGACGTCATGTACCCTGTTTTATTGAGGGGGCACGGTTTCCATGGCAGTGGTGTGGCACAAATTTAGCTTCCACTTAAACTTAAACCTGCAACACTCAGATTTGATCTAGAGAGAGAAAACATCGTTACACTGATGTGGGCAGTCGAGACAAATGGGTTCCGTGTTTGTGTTCTTCTAATTAGATATTGGCAGAAACTGAAATGAATGGATGGATTGATCCCATTAAAGACTCAGTATAATTGCTAATAGGTATAAATGTGTTTTGATCTTAACGTTGGTAAATGAATGTTTAATTTGAAGTCAAGAGTACGGGCTGTTTTCCCTGTTCAGCAGAGCAGCTGTCTGCTCTGTTTGAAACTAAAACGTGTCAGGATCTTCCTTTCATAAATTCATGTCGTAACTGGTTTTTATTGTCAATGAATCAAAAGTACCACCAAGACTTTTTTGCACATTATAAACAACCTGAATACACACAGGTACGACTCCCAGCGCTTCTTTAAACAGAGTAGATGAAATACGACGTGGAGCACGTGCACTCATCCTTCTCCTCCATCTGACATCTCCACCTCCTCTCTGCACCAAAATCCAGTCAAATAAGGGAAACTCACACAAGCCAACACTAACTAGTCATCACTCAATGAACAAGTAACACGACGCTTTTGTCACCTAAGCAGCAGAGCGTTATTCATAAAGGTTTAACTGATCGACAGCTTCTATCCAGTAAAGTCGTACTGAGAATTATGAATGGGTGAGGTGGAGCCTCCAGAGGTTTATTCCCAAATTAAAACAATGTTATAAATGTATGTAAATGGTTAATTATGCACTTTCCAAGATCTCGTTCGTCACTTGTCACTGATAGAAAATCTCCTGAAATTACTTTATCTCTAAGATAGGCCGGCACAATTGATCGAAATATGATCGATAACGCAATATGGCCAAGTGCAATATCTAACCTGCAGGTAAACTGTGTCCCAACATTGTTGTGCATTGTTGGCACCATAAGTGTTGATGCCCCGGCCTACAAATCATATTCTCCAGACTTGAGGGAACGTGCTTGTTTGGTTCAAGCCCCAAACAAAAATCACATCATCATCATTTTAAAACATTTATTCAGTGAAAATGAAATGCAAAAATTACTATTCCAACTGAAATCGTGGCTCTAAAGTGGCTGATTAAGGAGCGGCGGCTTCTCTTAAAAAAAAAAAAAAAAAATTAAAAAGCGCTGCGACTCTTAATGGGTTGAGAACCACTGAACTAAAGGTGAAGTGGGAGTGATGGAGTATGCTGTGCCTTAATGGGTCCAGCTGGCCGTGACAGTTGAGGAACATCAGTGAATTTAAAGAGGTTTTCTTTGTCCAGACGGTAGACGACGGAGAAATTGATGATTTCCAATGGGGAAATCAAGAAAGTAAACATTGGATCCATTTGATCGTTTTCCACCCTCTTTTTAAATGGAAAGCACATTAGAAAACTGGCTTTGACAAACAGAGGAGTAACAAGTGTTATTTTACTTTGCTAACTCTCCAAAAGGAATTTAACATCTGTGAGAAACTTGTTTTTTTATTCCTTCTGAACAGCAACTCGCTCTGTCCTTGTGTTCTGCCGCCAAACTCGGCAACTGAATCACCTCACCCTAATAAATCAGGGTAACTGTGTTCCCTCTCCTTCACACGATGAGAGAAACCTAATAGCTCCGACATAAAAATGTTCCTGTCATCATTGTGCTCAATAGAAATCAAAGGTGTCATATCAGCACCAGTGGTTCATGGTGAAGTTGTGTTCTCGGCCCACAATCTGTCTCTAATGATGAAATGCATCAGAGCGAGAGTCCAGGTTCAAAGCTTTTCTCTCTGAAGTCATCGCGACTGAGATGATGAGGTCAGTCGCGTTGCATCAGCAACTCCCGAGACTTCTGATGAGCTTTATTCTGAAAGGCTGCTGCGCTCGCTAATGGAGAAGAGCACAGGTTAATTTTATTTTTCACAGTTGGGTTACATTAACAAGTGGTGACATGTGACTGGCTCGGTAATGCCTGCAGTGAAGTTGAGTTTAAACATCAGATGGGGAGTTAGGTTTCATCTTTCTGATGATCTGTTCCTGTGAGATTAGAAATCAGGACGGTTTGATTCGAGGGCCTGAAGTTCTGCATTTTCCCAAAGAGACTCTCATACATCATCTGAGTTTTGGATTCCTTCCTCTTTCCATATTTTCTCAACTCCATCCTATCTACCTTCTTTTTTTTCCTCCCCCTCTCCCCCTCTCTGGCGTGCATGCTCCAAGGTCACACTGCAGGATGTCTGCTCCGGCCCATTCGGGCTGCAAATCAATGGGCTCAAGTATCAGTGAATGAGAGCGGAGAGAGGAGAGGGTGAAGGCAGACAGCAGAGCGGAAGAAGGGATGAGATGAGACTAGAGAGTGCAGAAAAAGAGAAGGGGATGGGAGGGTGGGGGGGTGACAGGAGAGCGACAGAGCGACGGCTGGCAAGCAAGAAGAGGGTCTGAGAGTGTGTAAAGTCTGCAGTGTGGGAGAGCGCACGGGAGTCACGTCACCCACTGCAGTGCTGAGCTAGCTGCAAGACAGAGTGGCACATACAACACCCACCCATGGGTGCTTAGATTGCCCATCTGACAGACACACACACACACACACACTTACAGGAGAGAGCTGAAATGGACATGCTCTCAAAGTGTGCTCTAATGCTCAATGCTCTAGTGCTCACACACTCAGTCTATTTCCTCCACACACTCTACGCACCATTAGCCTAATCCCCCCCCCACCACATATGTCAGCGTGTCCTTAACCCCATTACAAGGTCACGACCCAGTCTTAAGAGCTCACCTGATGACACAGACACACACACACACACACACACCGTCAGGATGTGTCCATCAGCGGGGCGAAGCGGCACTACCGCTACCCCACCACCACTCTGAGCACAGAGAGGGTGAGGGGCCGAGGGAATACATGTCAGCTGAGTTTCCTCCACTCAGCGGGGGCGGGGTCGGAGGATGAAATAACGAGTTAGGGGATCTGAAGTGGAGGAAAAAAAACCACTTAAGAGGCAGATGCCTGTGTTTCGCTTAACAACTGTGTCCAATGTGAGGTTCAGGCCTTCGTTAGGAAAGAGACCATGTGCATGTGACTCTTTTTTTTGTTGTTGTTGTTGTGTAATTGCCCTTAAGTGTTTGGCCTCTATCATTAATGAAGGTCAGTACCGGTGTTTAGGGATTGAATCTTTGATTTGCTGGTACGTTCATGTTTATTTAAACCTGCAGTAGCTGATTATTGTAGTACTGTTTTGTAGTGTTTCTGGCCACCTGTCCTGCCCTGTCCACCAGCTAGTCGTGATGTTGGTCTTCTGTCCGGTGCTGAGCAGGTAGTGTACAGTGCAGAGGTTTTTATGCTACAAAACAGCTGCCTGTTGTGACAGAAAACCACACTGAACAGAAGTTTTAGGATGGACAGATTAAAAAGAAATGAGCTGAAACTTGCTGTAAAGCTCCATGAAGTCGACAGGAGCTGCTGATTTACAGGATAATTCTCTGTATCTTCATCACTGCGACCAACATGTCGCAATATTTTAACCTTGTAATTTGATATGTTGTTATTATAAAACTTTGATTATAGCAGCTTTAAAAGGTAATTCTGGTCTTATCCTTGCAGTTTAGATCATCTTTCCTATAAAGATGTAGTAAGGATGCTGAGAAGTCAGGGAACAAAGTGATGTAACTAAAAGAAGTCTGACGGGTTTAAAACTAATTCAGAGATTATTCAACGGTAATAAAAGTTTATACACCTTGTTCAACCTTTACCTGCTGAACTTGGTGTAGTCATGTGGACAGCTTTCCCGTGCAATGAGGAATTAATACCAACGTTTCAGAAGTGCTGGCTAAACTGTTGTTGTTCAAGGATAAGTCTGGCGTGCTACTTTTTTCTTACTGTCAAGAAATGCAGTGAAAAGACCAAAACCAACAATGAAAAGATCTGACAAACAAGTGTCGTCTGTGCACTCTACGCCTGATATATCTTATTCCTCTGTGACACAGAGCTCTATTCTTGTCTAAAAACTATTAATAACACATGAAGATAAAGCTGGCCACTGTGGTGTTTGAATCAGAGGCACGTAACCCCATCCTGCTACTGTAAATACTTTTAATCCCCAACTGAAAATAGTCCCAATAAAAGCCCTATTTACTCCCAGTGCTCAGCTGTTTTAGGAAACTATTTAGTCTTTTTAGAAATGAAACTATATATTGACACGTTGGGGTTCAACGGTCTGAGACCACATTTAAAATCTGAGATTTTTCATGTAAATCTTGTTATGTCCTGTAAAATGTAGAAGAAACATTTAAGATTCTGTTTTTATCTCGGTAATCAAATTTAAGCAAATTTGGGGCATCGACCAACATAACTCCTTTATACAAGAGCTCAGTTTGTTTGAGTTAACGCGTTCAGATGACACTCAAGTCTGTGGGTGTTTTGCCTACTCTGGAGTTGGACACCTGCACTGATTTGACTGCACACTGACGGAGGAGGAGCACCGCTCCATTCTTCAGAGACGTGCTACACCCTCTGGCTTGCATCTCTGTGGAGAAGCCTTCAAACGGCAGCAGGATAATGACTCCAAACACCCCTCAAGGCTTTGCAAGAAAACCAAGGAAGACCAAGGAGTCCTGACTGTCATAGACTTTCCCTCCACAGTCTCATTGAACATTTATGGAGGCACTTGAAGACTGAGAAAAGCCGAGCGCTCTGTGACATCACAAGAGGGAGAGCATGGGTCATCAGGTTTTGCAGAAACTCCATGCAGCTCGAGTATCCTTCAGCATTACATTCGAAACAAATGGAAAAACACAAGTATCTTGACTAGTGGTCTCAGACTTGTGGAGCCGGGGCTGAGAGACGGCATAATAGATCGTTGGTTTTCATTATATTTGTTGACGTTAACAAAAATCTAGATCGTTGTCAGAGTTGTTTTTTATTTTAAAAAGTAGAATCTGCTCACTGTTCTTTTTACTCCCTCAGAGTGAGTGGATTCTACTGTTTTGTCGTTCTTTGGATGCACGTACTTCTTTCTCCTGACTTGTTCTTTATCAGTGTGTCTGAAGTCAGTGCCAGTGTCTCCTCATGTCAACTTTATTATAACCCCTGGAAATTAATACTTAAGTTTTAAACTGGTATTACCTTTTAATGAATAGTGATGATCTTTAGACACAGAAAAATAAAACATATTCTAATAATTCATTATTTTAATATCAAATATTCTCTAGAATCAGCTTCTCAAATGTGAGGATTTGCTGTTTTTCTTTGTCTCGTTTTGACGTATTAATGGTCATTATTCGTAATTTATGGCAACTTATGATTAATCAAGAAAATAATTTGAAGATAAATTGATGATGAAACAGCGCTGTCAGTCCCTGCCACTCAATATTGAAAGCCATACTAATCACCCTGTAAAGTCTCATCTTGTGTGTGTCAGCAGCCCCTTTACTCGTGGAGAGGCGTCACTTCGGCCTTGTCTTCTGGATCCAGATAGAACCTGTGTGGATTCTGTGTCTGTTTGAAATGAAATGACAACAGAACCTATAGCAAAAACAATAAGGTCAACATCAGCCGGTGATGTCGGTTATCGGATGCAAACGTCTCACTCTGCCTTCCGCTGAAAGCTCTGCTGAAAGTTGGAGGCGAGTGGGCGGAAAGTGGCCTGGCTCAAGTGTAGGATTTTCATTGACTGACTGGTTATTTAAGATGTACCAGAGCTATTTATATAGTTGCCATGGCATCGCACTCATGGTACAAGTAGATGACGCGTGAGGCGACGCAAGTAAATTCCTGCCATTTAATACACCTAACAGACACGGAACAGGCAGCTGAAACAAATGACAGAATTTCCCTGCTTTAGTTGCTCTCTCTCTGTCTCTCTCTCTCTCACACACTCTTACACACTCGTGCTTTCAAAGTACAGTCCATGTGTTTTGTAAGCCTTCATCCATAGTGATGAGCAGTGGGCTCTGGAACCCATTAGCACGGCAGCGTGGGAAGAAGCGGTGCACTATGGGAGAAAGCCACGTCTCTGCGTGTGGGGCTGTTGTCATAGAAACCCCTGTATCTCGTTAAATCTCTCACAAGTCCGTCCGTCTGTTTGTCTGCATGTCATGTGTGTTTGAGCAAAGTGAGCAAATGCCTCTCACTGTTTTTTTATTTATTTATTTTATTTTATTTTTTATTCCATCTGGATCGAAGTGACCTTTACTCCTGAGACACACACAAACACACACACACACACACACACACACACACACACACACACACACACACACACACACACACACACACACACTGGACCATCAGATTTTAATCAGAAGGAGAAATGTGTGTGAATGTGATGACCTGTGACATTTTCACATAAACATTTTGTACATTTTGCTATTTCTGTCGGTGACTGATATTAAACTGTCATCAAAACATTTCATTTCCAGCTTTCCTTGGAAAAAATATTTGGTGCACAGGAAGTGATGCCTTTTTTAGGGCTTTTTTTGGGGGGGGGGTTTGTTTGGAATACTTGTTGCAGAGCTGATCGTTGACGAGCGATGTGGGTGAACAAACTATTATTAAGAGAAAATCATGGACCAAGAAAGGAGGCACAGTAGCACCCACACTGTATGACTGACTCATGATCTCTGTGATGTGATGTGCAAGAAAGATGTCATCAATACTTTAAAGACAAATTAATGCTTCAGCAGTAGAGACCATAAAGAAATCTGCTCCGATTTGATGCTATTAAACATGATCCAAGAAACTCCCAGATCCAACAGATGGCTTGTTATAGTAACACACTGGTTCTACAATAGTTTATCAGGACACACACAAGCTAGTGGAGGTGAGAATTGTTGTTGTTGAAAGAACACTAAGGATGTGGAAGTGATACATTTTAGCAAGAGAAGAAGAAGTGAATTGTGTAGGTGCAAAACACTGAAGCATATTTAAACATAAGCCTGACATTAGTAGGTGGAAGTGATGCCAGAAGCCTTCTCTCTTAAAGTAATTGTTGTTTTTTTTTCTTGTCTTCTTTTAGATTCCACCTTTTTTCCCGGCCGCTGTGCAGAGATCTTTGTCCGCGGAAAGAGCGTCGGGCGTCTCGGAGTCCTCCACCCAGACGTCATCAACCGCTTCGAGCTGACCATGCCCTGCTCCGCCCTGGAGATGGACATCGAGCCCTTCCTGTGATTTCACCTTCCCTAAACCTAAACCCCTCACTCATAGAAAAATACAGACCAGTTTATACAGATCAAAACAGAAAGGAAAAAAAAAATATATAAGGCTTGAAATTTGTCAAACAGATAATGGGCGTTTGGTTTGTGTGCTCGTGGTGTGATGCAGATCTGTGTAGCTGGTGCATGGGAGAACTATGAGTCCAGAGTGTTTTTTTTTTTTTTATATCAGTAACAAGGCTGTTTCTACTAAAAACAGAAGAATCAAAAATTAACAAGGCTCCTTTGTGTTTGTGACGTACTCGGTGTGCATCTGTGTGTGGGCCTGTACATGCATGCCTGGTCTTAATTTAGGTTACTTGTGCCTTGGGGTTAGTGCATGGTAATTAAGCTCAGTGACTCATTACCTGTTGCTTTGTTGCCTTGGTTCTTCCAGTGGCCACACTGCTGAAACCCTCCTCACACACGACGTCCCCATGCAGGAAGTCATCCCGCACAGGTTCCCCGCGCTAAGCGACTCCTGTCAGGCCCCGGCTTCCCGCCCGACCTCTACAAAAACTGTGTTCGGTGACATGAGCACGCCAGCCGGTCTCAAAGCTCTCGATGAGTTTCTGGCGGACAAAAGCTACGTGGAGGGCTTTGCAGCATCTCAAGCTGACATGGCAGTGTTTGATGCCATCCCTTCTGCTCCGTCGCTGACCTTCTGCCACCTCCTGCGCTGGTACAAGCACATCAAGTCCTTCCAGAGGGAAAGAGCTAGCCTGGCGTCAGCCAAGAGTCAGTTTGTCCTCCCAGCCGCCCCCGCCGCCTCCACAAACAACGCCAGTGATGACGACGACGACGACGACATCGACCTATTTGGCTCGGACGACGAGGCAGAGAGCGCAGAGGCGGAGAGAATCAAGGAGCAGCGACTCGCCGAGTACGCCGCCAAGAAGTCCAAGAAGCCAGCTCTCGTCGCCAAGTCCTCCATCCTGCTCGACGTCAAGCCCTGGGACGACGAGACGGACATGGCCAAGCTGGAGGAGTGCGTCCGCAGCGTCAGCATGGACGGGCTGCTGTGGGGGCAGTCCAAGCTGGTCCCAGTGGGCTACGGCATCAAGAAGCTCCAGATAGGATGCGTAGTGGAGGACGAAAAAGTGGGTACGGATCTCCTGGAGGAAGCCATCACCACCTTTGAGGAGTATGTTCAGTCTGTGGATGTTGCTGCTTTCAACAAGATCTGAATCATAACAGACAGAGTAAATTCACTGAGTGGTTCCATCTGATGTTTTTCTGGTCTCAGCTTGAGATGTGTAGGCGATGTAGTGTGAAACACAACGCTCCATAGCTTTTCCAACGTCCATGTAACTATCCAATAACCGAAGCTCAGGTCCTTCATTTGAAAAGACTGTTGATCCTTTGATACAAGTACAAAACATTCTTGCCTTCAAACATCAAATAAAGCCATTCTAACTTTTGATTTCTGCTTTGAATCTTTTATCAGGTAACAAGCACAGATTCCCGCCTGCACGGTGTCTGTCTATTGATGCCTCACTGTCGATTCAAAGGCAGATTGCTGCAGCCAGTAGACTCCCATATGAAAGTGAGCTGTGCAAGATAACAAGCCGTCTTGCAAATGAAGTCTGACAGGTGCTCCGGCATTCCTTCAAACTGTACTGTAGCAACAAAAAAAAAAGAGAAGGTTAACACTTTCATTCCTGCTCAGTCAGTCCTGAACGTACAGTAAACCAGGCCAATACGGTGCAACAGATGGCCTGTTGTAACCCGCCGAGTCATATGCCCTGGAGGACAAAGACAAAGATAGGTGTCCTTGTAATGACGTTGCCAAGTTTCAGTGATTAAACTGATTTTGATCTGACTTTGCTGACTGGTTTGAGCTCGTCTCGTCTGACAGCGAGCTCGGTTATGGAAATTTTTTTCCGGCACGTGTTCGTCCTGAAATACACAACGCTGCAGTGAGAGAGTGATGCACCATTCAAATACTGATCCAACTGAGAATGAAGTCATAAAAAAAAAAAAAAACTTTATTGCTACGTGAGCAAAACTTTTTATTTTCTATTCGACTCAGTTACAGGTCAGTCACAAGCTCGCTCTTGTGAATCATTCCCAGTAAGAGCTCCTTGTTTCTCAAGTTGTTAACATGTAAAAAAAACAAAAAACAAAGATCATTGTACACAGTTGAAATAAATATGAGGTACATTATTGTCATTGCAAATTCAGATCATTACTCATCAGTCTTCATCAGGTCATAGCAGCCCCAGTAGAATGAAGACTCTATTGACCAATATAGAATTAACAAGTCCAACCGATGTGTATGTGGCAAACTTATATGGCACTTCAATTTCTCTCCTCCTCTGGGCAGTCGTGTCGCTTTTTGGCACTCTGTACCAGGAATATAACACCTGCAGACTCGCTGTTTTCACTATCTGTCGAGTTGCCACTAATGCTGTAACTCCCAACAGGAAGCGGCCCACGCCTGCTGCCAGCGCATTAGCCGTCAGTGTGGGTAGAGGTACAGGTAACGCGCCCTGGGGCTCAAAAGTCTGCCCGAGCTGCTCGTTCACCCAGTACCCCACTGAGCATCCGGCCCCTACCCCGAGAATGGTGGTGGTGTCTCCCCGCGTGGTGCTGTAATGGTCCAGCTCTGGGTACGTGTAGCTGAGGAAGAGCGGCAGCGCCAACGCCACGACCGGGGAGATGTGGCTGGTGAGCTGGAAGTGGTCGAAGGTCTCCCAGTAAGGATAGGTGAGGAAGAGGAGGACGGCGGAGATTAAAGCGCCACTGATCACATCCTGAAAGCAGAATAATGACAGTGTTTTACCATCAACACTTAAAGCTACAGCTCAACATTTGCATATTTGTTTTCAGATGAGAAGATTGATGCTACTCCCATGTCTGTCCGTTAAATATAAATTAAATATTAAATACATATCTGAACTATCTTAGTTTAGATAAACTGGAAACAGGGGTAACAGCTAGCTTGGCTCTGTCAGAAGACAACAAAATCTGCCTAGCAACACCTTTTAAACTCATTAATTAACACCTTATATCCTGTTTGTTTAATCTGTAAAAGAAAAATGGGTGTAAAAAAGACAGTTTGTGGTTTTGGGGGGTGTAGTAACTTCCAAAATTTGTTGTCATGCTCCTACACACCCTGTCAAACCACGCCCTTTTTGTTTTTACATTTATTTTTTCCACTGGTTTGTCATTTTTATGAATTATGCATGTTAATTCATGAGTGTTAGAGGTTCTTGTAGGAGGATTTTGTTACCTTCAAACATAATTCAGGCTAGCCGTTTCCCCCTGTTTTCAGTCTATATGCTAAGCTAAGCTAACCAGCTGCAGACTATTGCTTTAAACACATTATTTTTTTTTGTATATTTAGCAAAAATCATTACTCCTAGGCCACCCTGACAAATGTCAACTGTGTATTTAAATATAACTGATTAAAATAACTGTTACTTAATATTGCGGTGTCAAGATTTTAAAATGAAAAGAAGGCAACATTTAAAAGTCTTGGATCAAAGCCCCAGCGAGACAGTTTAACCAGACACAGATATGAATAATGAATAGTGCGACGAGCTTGAATGTTTTATGCTGTAGAACGTGTGCATGAGTAGGTGGGGTGAGGGGGGTGGTGGGGGTGTTGTAGCTCACCAAAACTGAGTGCATGCCAGTGTAGAGACGGCTCAGACACACCAAGGACGACAGCGTCACCGCGATCAGCAGACCCACCTCGAACTGGAACTGTGTGACGGAAACACGCGCACATACACACAATCATCAAAAGCCACTTCCTGATCAGATACAAGATTAAATCTGTGAAAGTAGAATGTCGTATGAAATTCTTCACATTCCTCCGAGCAGACACAAACAGTTTTCGTCCTCCACTTTAAAAAAAACAAAAAAAAACAAAACAAAAACCTTTCCTCTCAGTTTGTGATCAAGTCATCCATTTGTCAATCTCCTCAACGTTGACGTGTAACTCCTCTTTGTCCTCTCTGCCTGGTTGACGTACTGCCCGTCATCAAGTCACTTGCTCCTTTATTCCTCCACTGTCTCCATCCTCTCTCCCCTCCCTCCTTTACCTATGGCGGCAGGTTTTTGTTCCCCCCTCCATTTCAATAACAGTGAGAAGAGAGGCCTTGTGTATTCATTCACCTCCTCCACCCTCCCCTCCTGTGCACCCCTCCTCTCCTCCTCTCTCTCTCTCTCTCTCTGCCCCTTTTTTCCTGTGTCTTTTCCTGTCTTTTGCAGCTGGAAGCCTATTCACTGGTAGTTCATGAAGAGAGGTTTTTTATGAATGGCCACAAAGGATGCCAGGGACAGGAGGGGGTCACTCTGTGATTGACTGTCATGACCTCTGACCTGCTCTGGGAACAGGCCGAGCTGCCCTGAGGCCTCGTGGCTATTCAGGAGCCTCTGCAACAGCCTGATACTCATTTATAGCTATGCACGCTCTTTTCTTTCAGGGGGGAAGCCTTGAGGAATTTCAGGCCACAGTAAAGTGCTCTACTGTACATGGGTGTTTCCGAGCTGCTGTGATGATTTCTCTGACCATGAGAATGACTAGCTAGCCGCTGACGCGATCTGACCACAAATCAGTCCGACAGCTGCGGAGACTGTAAACTACTGACGGAGTTCTTCATTAAAACACAGTGCTCGGTTAAGACGGCCTACGATTGAGCCACTGAGTGTTTTATTGACTTGGCAGCAGAGTGGGAGAGGAGGAGGAGGAGGGAGGAGGAGGGAGGAGGGAGGCAGAGACTTGGACTGACAGTCATTGACTCAGTCGAGTCCATCAGAAGACCAAACAGCAGCTCGATGGGTGTGGCTGATGGTGACTGATGGTGACTGCTGGCCCCGCCCCTCCCTGCCCATTGTCCAACAGCTCAGTCAGGACTCACTGATGGACAGCGGGGCCACTCCCTTCATCCCACTCGAGCACGCCGCCATCCACAGGCTCCCAGTGCCTCAAATTTCACCTCATTCAACTCTTTGACTTGAGACCGGCTGCTCATCTGGAGCGACTAATTTAACACTTACTGGTTGGTGCCTTGTTAATCTTAAAGGAATCCATAAAACTCACAGCTAATGAGATACCTAGTGTCAGAACTACAGTTCAACACTCACTTAGCCTACGCTTCCCTGCTCTAATGAAGTGGAGGTAGATCATCTGCAGTCAGTTATGGTGGTAATATCATTTTTCACTGTGATGAGCAGTGCAGTTTCAGCAATAATATCCCAGTAACCAATCAGGAAATGGTTTTACTGTGATAGTTATCAGCACCTCTAAATATCAGACTGATGTTGCAGCTTGTTGAAGTGGTTACACGTCAGGTTTCTGTGCATTGAAACACCAGATCTTCTATTGTTATTGATGAATAAAATCATGACAAATCAGTCACAGGGAGAGCTAACGTATTTAGATTTTAACAGTAAGAGAAAATATAATAAATAATGCAACAAGGTGAGCGTGGAGGTTCATTTTTGACCTTTCATGACACATGCTAGCATCTCTGCGAAGCTATATTTAAGCACTGCACTGCTTTGAGCGAAATGCTAATATCAGCTAACACATGCTAACATGTTGATATTTAGCAGGTTAAATGTTTACCAGCATAATTTTATGTGTTAGCATTCTAATTAGCACTAAATCCATAGTAAACCAAAGTATTGGGGAAAGGAATATTTTGACCAGATTATTTTACTACATGAGAGGTCAAGGGATCATCCTGAGGGGAACATGAATGTGCAAACTCTCCGATACTTCTTTTTTTTTTTTTATTTCACTAAAAAACAATAAATATTAAAAAGTCAAGGTTGAGATTAGAATAAAAGTTGAGTCTGATTAATTCTTTGTGCTATCAGGTATCACAGCGCTCAG
The DNA here is from genome assembly GCF_002260705.1 of Seriola dumerili. Classification (NCBI taxonomy): domain Eukaryota; kingdom Metazoa; phylum Chordata; class Actinopteri; order Carangiformes; family Carangidae; genus Seriola; species Seriola dumerili. The sequence continues at coordinate 258,672 of NW_019174592.1, forward strand.
CGGTGCTCACCTGTATCCTCGAGGGGGCGCTTAGTAAAAAGGTGAAGGAGATGGCGGTGGCAGCCATGGCGTGAGTCGAGGGCAGCCCATATTCGGCGTCGACACGTGTCTCCAGCTTCACCACAGGGGGTGAGAGAGGGCGAGGCAGCTTCAGCACGTCCTTCATCACCTGGCCGACATACATCACCACCTCGGAGAGAAGGTAAGAGTACGTGTCTCTTAGAAGCAGGTTCCCACCAAATATCTCTTACATTTAGTTTATTTCACACATTTGCATGAATTGTTTTGAAAGGGAAACAATTTGAAATAAGCTTGTGCTTAAAAGGAGCCGTTATGGTTTCTTCCTTGTGCAGGTAAGTTTATTTAACAGTGTAATTATGATTAAATACCAGAGAAGACTCAAGTACTGCAGTGTTCTGGCAACAAAAGCAAAGAAATTAGAGCTAGAGGAAGGTGATGATAAAATAATGAGAAGAGGAAGTAAAATCCTGATTAGGCTATGCTCTAAAACTAACCACACTCTCTCATAAATAAGTAATCACACTCCCAACTCAAAGGGAAAAAGAAAAAAAAAGAAAGAAAGGAGGAGAAGAAGACAAAACTGTACAAGGGATGGAGACCCACCCTGGAATAAAGTGCAGATGCTGCAGTCGTTACGGTAACAAAATCTATTGTAAGAAACTGGGAATTGAAGAGGGCAGGGTTTGCTGACACAGTGTCTTCAGCTGGGGGAGTGAGACAGAGGGCTTTTGACACAATGACACAGTCAGTGCAAGGTGTGTGTGGTGGTGTGTAGGTAGTGGTGTGTTAGTGTGTGTGTGTGTGTGTGTGTGTGTGTCTTGCCAAATGTGCTGCCTATTCTCTTTCATGAGCTCCCCAGCGGCCCTCGGAGGGGCAGCCTGCTCCAGCTCCAGGTTTATTTAAAGCTCTGCCTTGTATATTTAATGAATGGCTGTCTTAGCGAGGAGCAGGGAGGCAGCGCACACAGAGGGAGCACGACACTAATGTGTGTGTTTAAGGGAGAGAATAGAGAGGTTGTTATTACCATCTGTACTGACACTGTAATCAGAAAACGCTTGTTACCATGGCAAATGAGATATAAAAGTACGTCTCCTGACCCGCTGTTAGTGTAGCAAACTTGTAGAGACAGAGGAAAGCAGATAGGAGGAGGAAGAGATGGAAATCAAACTCAAAACGGCCAAAGATATGCAGATGCCAGACCATTACTCTCTCTTATTCTCATTCCATATCCAGGGGAATTAATAGTTTGCTATAACCTCTAAAGGATTTCCCGAAGCAGAGATTGGACAAGAATATGGAAAGTGGCTGCACAGATCTGCTTCCACTCAGCCACAGGAGCATTAGTGAGGTCCAGCATTGATGCTGGGTGAAGAGGCCGGACTCACAGTTCATCACAAAGGTGTTTGATGGAGTTGAGGTCAGGGCTTTGCACAGTTCTTACACGCCAAAGTGGGGAAAGCCATTTCTTACAGACCTGGCTTTGTGCACAGGGGCAGTGTCGTGTTTAAAATAGGGGCCTTCACTTATCTGTTGCCATGAAGTCGTCTAAAATATTGTATGTTGTAGCATTAAGATTTCCCTTAAAGGAATTAAGCTTGCTTGTTAAGAGTGAGGTGAGAAAATACTGTCATGTCTGTGCTAGGTGTGGAGCTAGCGTTAGGATATGATTAGCTTAAGTTAGCATAAAGATGGGAGCAGGAGCAAGGGGAAGGGGCTAGCCTGGCTTCCTTAAAGTCCCTCTACATATCATAAATACATTGTTTCTTGTTGGTTTGATCTGTACACAAACAATAACATAACAAGACAGGAGTCGTCGATTCATGTTAGCAACTGTCAGCATGCTAACATGCTCACAATGACGATGCAAACATGCTGATGTTTAGAGGAAATATTTACTATCTTAGTGTTAGCATGCTAGCACATTTACCATATTATCAATTAGGACATTTTCGAGTTTTGCCGTGTTGATAGGTTGGCTAGAAATGTATGTTTTAAGGGAGAATTAAGTGCTGTAACTACTTCCTGAAAGATAGCAGGTTATCTGTCCACCTTTTTTCAACAGTGACAACCTGTACATAACCTGTTGCTATTCAGGAAGTAGTTACAGGACCCAGTTACACTACCATTATGAGCATGTTAGCATGCTGATGTTAGCATTCCGCTGAATGATTTTGGCCACTGTAGGTTGAGATATGAGCAGAAATAAGGGACGTAATGAGATAAACCCCTCTTACAATAATGTCTTGTGCTTTCCAAAAGATACAGTAAATCTTTCTTTTAATTCTCTCTGGTTACGGTTGAACGTAAATGTTATAATTCCAACATTAGCATCTACCTACAGTGTACACACACGTGCCCAACACAATAATCGGTATCATGAAATGTACAAAAAACAAAGGACTGACAATGGTAAACCCATTTAGTATGTCTGATCCCATTCATTCACCATGACTGTGTATTCATACAACAAGCCATACAGTGTACACATGATCCACTGTGACCCCCCCCCCCCTTTCCCTCTGCCTTCACACAATGAATCTGCCTACTAGCTTGAATGATACGATGCTACACCCCACCCGACCCCCCACCCGACGCCTGCACGCACCATCAACACAAACATCATATTCAGCTGCCTCCAGTAAAGCCATCACGCCACTGTTTCATTGGTGGCTTTGTACGAACCATCAAAGGACTGACCCAGGGACAGTCTGGTCACATTAAGGGAAGAGTTAAAGACAGGTCAAGACACACACACAAACGCACACACACACAGATAGTAGCACTGGGAGTGTGCGTGTTTTCTCGTGAATGAGTGTATTGATTGAGGCCAGGGAAGCTTTGGACCTTGATCTGTCAACATGTGGCTCAGAGTGAGTGAAGTGTGTGAGACTGTGTGTGTTTGTGAGTGCGTAAGGAAGAGGGGGCTCTTGCACAGGTCACTGTTTGAATGGAGAAAACACACAAGATGTTTGTTTTGTTCTACTGTGACATGATTAATAGCAGGTTTGGTTTCTAGGTCATATTTTTCTGTTGCATCCCAGCAGCCCAGTGACCACCAACACACTGCAAAATAAGGTTATGCTTTTGGAAAGCCACTCTCCAACACCGGTGATAGGAAATTGCACTCTTAGAGTAAATCCTCTGTGATTATAAAAATTATCCGTGCACGCAAAATGAGCATATTTGAGAAAAACACATTTCAGTGTAATAAAGATTTTAACTGCAAAGCCATTAGAAGTTTCAGTTTAGAACTGCAGAGGTCCTCTGCAGCGAATAATTGAGCTTTATTTGATCAATAGGCATTCTGGGAGTGATGCTGCTACACACTCTCTTAAACCGAGAAGTATTTTCTGCAGATATGTAAGACTTCCGCCGTAATATGACCGCAGTGCCAATATGCAGAATCCCCACAGCATGGTTACTGCAAATTACAGAGACAGCCTTAATGAGGCGACAGAATCTGTGGTTCTTCTGGGTCCAGTTTTAAAGTTGAGCTCAGACATCGCTGACCTGCTCACCACCTTAACAGTTCTCTGGTGTTTCTTTTACAAACTTGTATTTTACCCAGAATGCTGCTGTTTTGCACAGTTTGTTTTTTTGCTGTGGATGCCTCCATTTTTCCATTGATTCAATAATTCACCCACCTTGTGGTGTCTTGTTTAGTAACTGCAAAAACAGTTCACTATAAAGCTTATACCGTATACACTTAGTGCGGAGTATGGGATATGCATTTGCAAGTATTGTGTCATAACAACAGATATTGAACATATTAGAAATTTGACCTGATGATGGTGTTAGATAAAAAGATTAAGAGATTAAAGTTATTACAGTTCATCCTGAGGGGAACATGAATATTTCCTGGCAAACAGTTCAATAGATGTTGAGACATGTCACTCAAAAACTAAAAATATTGATTCTCTTGTGGTGCAACAGGTAGAAGTCGTGGGATCACCAAAGTCACTGGGATTCATCCTCTGGGGAACATGAATGTCTGTACTGCTGCTTCAGTCAGGACCAACTGAGCAGAGCCACCTGCTACTGGGGCTAAAAGTAAGTTACATTTTTATTGTAGTTGATTTGTTAATAATGAGATATTTTTTTGTTCTTGTTATTTTCAAACACTTTTTAAGTTGCAGCAGAAAAAAATATAGTCATTATGCTGGTAAAAACGTCAGTTGATCACAGTTTCTTTGTGATGGTGGCAGGACAGTGTTACACTCAAAGAATAGAAGTCCTTTTATTCCTACATTGCGACATTTTCTGATGTCCAGCCTTCATCACTGATGGCTGACGGAGGCCGTGCAGCTGAAAAAGTTTTGTCCTCTCAGAATAAAGTGACTTTTTGTCATTGACTGTGACCCTCCTCTGTCATCATTACTGCATACAAATGAGGACAACACACCAACGTTCCCGAGAGCGGCAGAAGCTCTACATGCCTCTTTCTAAACCTACTTTCTCTCAGTGTTTGCCCTTCGTGTCAGTATGTATAAGTACAACTTTAGATTTTTGATATTCCAAACAGCAGTAGGTGTATGATTTGCATAATACAACACTATAATAATACCATACAACACTACTATGTAATTCATGACCATATGGTTAATGACAGTCATTGTTTTCTAAGTCAACCAAAGTCACCCTGCAATAAAGAAAACAGAGAGTAGTGAAGGACACAAAGGGGCATGTGTGCGTAATGTGTGTGTGTGTGTGTGTGTGTGTGTGTGTGTGTGTGTGTCATTCATGGGCCTGTAATGTGTTTGCTCGTGCACCCAAATCTTAATTTGCATGGATGCACTTCAGTCGTTGGCGTCGGCGAGGAGTTGCCAGTTTTATGTGTGTGTTGTGTGTGTGTGAGAGAGTGACAGAGTGGAGGAGAGAGGGAGTGCACAGGCCTCTGTGAACCTTAGATAACTTCACCAGCACAATGGCAGGGTGCTGTTAGAAGTTCGAAGTGAGGGGTGATGCGCCCTGAGGGCTGACAGACCAAATGGTCGGTCCAGAGAGAGAAAGCTCAGAGCGCTGATGAGGCCAATAAAACACTCTGCTGGTAGACTAGGGGGAGGAGAACACAGAGTAAAGCTGGTAATGTCTAACTAGAGGGAGGGCAACGAGTGTGTTTATCAGGGCGAGGTGGGGAGCGCGAGCATGTGTGTGTGTTGGTGTTTATGTGTGTTTGACAGGAGTTCACACAGGGGCCTGGTGCAGCGGGGATGCCAGAAGAATGGGATTTCTTTCCCTGGGGGGCCAAACAAGGGGTTCAGACACAGGGCGCCCACCAAGCGCTCAGGGCAGGGACACAAAGGGCAGAAAAACACACTTCCCATCACACACTCTGTAGGAGTGAGGGTGTATGGCTGTCTGTGTCTGTCTGTGTCTCTACAAGTGTCAGATATTCTCCTCCATGGGATCACATCTGACATGTTTTGAGGCGTCTCTCGTCGTAATGTGCTGGATTCTGTCGGGATAAACATCTAAAGGCGAGATGCTAGTCGTCTTTTTCCACTGATGTCTCCTCACGTTTGGCCTCAAACCATTTCAGGGGCCCCGGTCAGACTGGGCCGCAGTGCCCCCCCCACCCCCACCCCAAAAGCCTGGGGATATATGGGCATGGTGGTGTCAGAGACAGGCCATAGCGGAGGGGGAGAAGGATGAAAGGGAGGTTGAAAGGCGAAGAGAGGGAGAGAGAACAGCAGAGAGAAGAGAGACGGCATTGTGAGGGAGACGTTTTAGCACACTAAGGTGGTCTGACTCACATGTACACACACACACACACACACACACACACAGATTGTCGCTCTAGCTTACAGTCCACATGTTGACGAGGCGTCGGCACAGGAACGGGTCCAGGTTCCAGTGTATGCAGGGCAGGCAGGTGATGTAGGAGATTTCGTGACCCAGGCCTGACGAGATCAGGAAGAGGAAGTGCAGCAGCCAGTTCCTCACCTCATACTGAGGCCTGCTGCGGCCCTGCAGAGAATAAACACCTGTCACTGAGCTACACATGACAGAACCAGGTGCCTAAAGATGGCTCCTGGAAGGAATGAAACCAGATTTAGATTACAGATTAGATCTCCCAGCCAAACAGCGCACTCACACCCTTTTTTTTTTTGCAGCTTCTTTACATTTAAGTTCATCAGACGGATCTTGTTTGAGAAGATGATATAAGTAATACACATAAAACGAACATAAAATGAAATATTAAAGCCTTTTATTTATTGAATTCATTTATTTATTTCATTATTTTTTTGTTTGTATATGTATATATTTACATAGGTGTGTATATGTAGGAGCATTTGTGTATGTATGGTTGTGTATAGGTAAATATTATATGGAGATGTTGCTCACCCTATTGCTTTATGTATGCGCTTTGTTCTGGATTGGGGGTGAGGAAAAGAAAAGATTAAAAAAGTTTGTGTCAAAATGTTTAAACAACAAGAACTGTATCTTTATAAAAACTTAAGTTCATGAGTTATAACAGCACCAAGTCAAAATCTGTTAGATTAAGAAAGCACACACGTTAATACGAAACACAGGCTAGTTGCTACAGTGGCCGTCGTCTTCTGATTCCACTTTAAGGAGCACTGAGACAGTTCAATGCTGCACTTCAATAAAGTTAGTCGACTCACAAGAGACAGAGACAGACTGATTTAATCTCAAATTTAATTTAGAGATTAAAGCCTCTGCAGCAGAGGCAGAGATATCCTGTCTGTTATTCTCTAATATAGGTCAAGCTCCAAAACAAAGAAACAACAGCAACAAAAAACCCACTATATTCCCCATTTAAATGCCCACTTCTTTCAAACCCTACACCTCGAAAACTGATGACTGTTTAGCTCAAGCTTAAACCATTTGTCCCTAACATGTTAAGATATATTACAGCTCCTATGTCCCATAACACCATCCCTGCTCCACATCGCCCTGTAGGTGCTCAGCTGAAACCAGAAAGTTACTTGACTTGCATTTTTTTTTAACTTTAACAGCCTAAATAAATTGTTTGCCCATGAAAAGAGAGACAGAGGAATGTCAACATCCCACACGGCTGGTCTGGACCTGACGGAGACACCCAGACAAACGAGAAAAGCCAGTCACGCTTTGGTTTGCACAGTCTCTAAATAAAACTCTAAATGTTTGTTTTAGTGAACTGTTTTATAGCAGCTCTGTTTGAGTGTGTGTGTGTGTGTGTGTGTGTGTGTGTGTGTGTTTAACTCTTTCTTCCTAGTTTCCATGTATTCAATGGCAGTGTCCTACAATAAAAGCAAAGTAGAGCTCCAGTGCTAAAACACCATCCATGTATTCCTTCTGAATTAATCTTAAATGTCGTGATGATCAAATTCAAAGTGGCGTCGTCTCTCTAGTGAACACTGAGGTTTTCTATTTTCTACTAAAATGACGTTTTCATCCTTTTTTTTTGTTTGTTTGTTTGTTTGTTTTTGGCAGTGAATGACTTACACCAGCTGCACATCCATTCTCCTTGAATTTATAGTTTGAATTCTTGTCCTGGTGGTCCCATCGTCCCCTCAGCTGCCCACGTGGTCTCTCGGTTTCTGCCGGAGCGCTGTGAGGCGCGGCTTCTACCAGGAAGAGTCCGCATCGTCTCTGGAACCGGGCCACGAGCTCCGGGTCATGGAGGTAAGCCAGAAGCTCCAGCATGTCCGACGACACAGACAGACGGTCCGGGAGCGAGGTGATGCGGGAGTTTTCTTTAGCAAGGGGAAGCAGGAGGTCACATCTGCCCAGACAGGGCGCATCCCAGGAGGGGCGGGGTGCACACAGAGCTGAGTACAGGTGCGGCAGCTGTGCGCTACAGGTGCACGTGCGGGGCGGGGCTAAAAGGGGGGGCAGACCCGGTAGTTTTGAGAAGTAGAATATAGTCTCGACCTTTATTCTGGGTTGCTTCAGGTGTTCTCACAGACTATGTATAGCAAGGGGAAGGAAGATTTATTGCATATATCTGCCAGCAGGTCTCCGTGGACCTTGTCTCTTTACATTGCTGAGAACAATAAAGTAATAAAAAAAAAAGAATAAAAATAAAAACAAAGTAAGACAATAAGGTGATATAAGTGAAAAGTAAAATTGGTAGTTCAGTACAAAACCAGGCTGATATGGGAGTTAGTTGTGCTGCTCATGACATATAAAAATAATAAAGGACAGTTTAGAGCCAAATAAGAGTTTAGAGTACAGCTTTTACATTTGGGGCACAAAGCACAAATCTCCCTTTTCATTAATCATTTGCATCTTTATCTCAGAGCCCTCTGATCCTGAGCCATACCGGCCTACACCCAGCAGATGGGCGTAGGCTCATCACTCTTTATCCTTGTTTGAAAGATGAACAACTTAAAACAGCCTGTAGCTTTTTTTTTTTTTGTCTTGAAGTTTTCTTTGAATCACTTGTCATTCTGGCTGCAGGTAAAAAGAAGAGTCAGTTAATGTATGAGTGCATTAGAATGAAATGTAATATAGACAGTTAGTTATCGGCGCTAATTCACGCCTGCACACTGATCTGTGGGGTGTTATGTGTGCCTGAGGGGACTCTCACCGGATAATGTTAATGGTAATGTTAATGTATAATAATTTCTTTCCTGCTATGAAAATGTTTCTCAATATTTGCCAAAATCGCTCTATGTTCAGGCCCGAAAAAGAAAACTTTAATGAAGGACCTTTATAAGAGAAATAACTTAAATAGAAATAACACAGGAAAAAATTAATGGAAAATATCTAGACAGCGCTCTCCTCCACCACCGTCATCAAAACCCCAACTGAGGGAATATGTTTAGGAAGAATAATGTTCATCCCTCCACTAAGACACTTTATGTTGGTTAGTCCTTTAATTTGTCACCTGTTATGTCCATAGCAGAAACAATGCCCTTAGCCAGTATCCACTTCTACAGCAGGACCACTCATTTCATATTGTAGATGATGAATCTGCAGCATCCACCTCAGCCGGACACCAGGTTTAATTCTCTTCGTGCTGCTCTTGAGATCACAGACCCAGAAATGACCAATTGCCCGGGACCTATTATAAAAGAATTAAATCAGCACTAATATGTTCATTCATGACAGTTTGGTCGCCACTGTAAAAACCCATAAAGTGATTAAAGTGAAACAGACTTAAATTATTAACTACAGAGGATTATTTTCAGCTAAAATGAGAAGTGATCATTTTCAGAACAAACTCATGACTTCAAATCTTATGACCTAAAATTAAGTTTAACCCTTATGAGTCTGATGATATAAGAATAAGATACGATGATGATGATGATGATGATGATGATGATGATGATGATGATGATGATGATGATGATGATGATGATGACCCAGCTCATGCATACTTTGGAGTGATGGGTCAATGTTTTTATACCTAAAATATCAAAGGTGCAGTAATGACTCTGTGTCTGACTTCTGTCTCTCTGACAGCGTCTTCATTATTGTAACCAGAGGTCTGGGACTCGAGTCACATGACTTGACTCAAGTCGGACTTAAATCAAAAAATTTGAGGACTTGAGAGTTCACTAACACCGATAAAAGACTGGACTTGACTTTGACTTGGTGTTCATGACTTCAGACTTGACTTAGACTTGAGACGGATGACTTGTAAGGACTTTTAAAAAAAAAAATTCAATTCAAGAAACTTTATTTGTCCCCAGAGGGCAAAATTTAGTTTTAATTTAATTTCTTCTTTTTTTATATTTGCATTTTTCTACAGTTTGTTTTTACATTAAGTTACATTTAGTTTTTGAAACACGATTGGGTGATTTCTAGTCCGCAAACTTGGCAACTTACTGCAACAGTTTAATGGTGTAAATGTTGAGAATAAAACTGTCTTTGGACTGATTGAAATGTGGAAACTGAGGATGCCCATCAGAATTTCTTATAACTTGACTTGTGACTTGCTTGAGACTGGAAGGTTAAGACTTGAGACTTGCACGTGTGACTCCTCTGTTGCAAGGATATCACAACTACTGCAGCACCTGTCACTACAGTACATGCTCATTGAACTGACTGCGTCATTTAGTGAGTTTTACTAAATTAAAACAAGATTGAAGACAACCTAAAGGCTGCAATGAGAGGATTAGTCTATGTATAAGGTAGACACCTCATTGCTCTTTGCAGTGCACACTCCAGACCCCCCCCCCCTATAGACAAGGACCTGGCTGTGCAAGCAGAACCTGGATGAAATGATGAGCTGCTCGGCAAAACTTTACAATCACCACACACACACACACACACACACACACACACACACACACACACACACACACACACAGACGTTGTTTTACATAAGTTTTGTTGGTAGCTACATCGTGTGAGTTTAGATGCTCTTTGTTACAGGAAACCGTGAATTTACGCCCCCGGCTGACCAAATTAGCGCATCCTATTGTCTCTGGCACGCTGTACGTAATTGTGAGCGAGCATGGCTGTCATAGCTGCTTCCTGCACACAAAACAACAACTCTCCCTCCCTCCCTCTCTCTCCCTAACGGGACTTTAAGGCGACACATCGCCGCCTTTCTCTCTCTCTCTCTCCTCTCTCGCTGTTTTGTGGGATGCTCTGGTTGGATGAGCCCTCGCATCGGAGTCACCACCATTACATCATCTATTCCCACACAGCCTAACGCGAAATGCGAGCTTTTTAATATTTAAACGGGATCCCGATTCAGTTTCAGACCGAGCGGCAGCAGCAGCAGCAGCAGAAGCAGCAGCAGACGGGGCCGCGCGCTCTCCCTATAAAGGACCGTCTGTGGGGATTATGAAAAACACATCAACAAAATCTGCGGGAATGATGGCGTTTCAATGAGCGGGGAGGAGAGGAGGGGGAGAGGAGGAGAGACGTGCACCGTCATCAGCATCTGTCCGCCAGCTCCCTTTGTGTTCACCGGAGAATGTGAATGGCGAAAGATGACATGGCAGAGGTAGATTTGGCATCAAGCGGAGCGGAACCCCCCGGCGAGGCCTCCTCGGCGTTTCCCTACGAGGAGTATGAATGCAAAATCTGCTACAATTACTTCGACCTTGACCGCCGGGCTCCGAAGATCCTGGAGTGCCTGCACACGTTTTGCGAGGAGTGCCTGAACACGCTTCACCTCCGGGAGGAGCGGCCATGGCGCATCAGCTGCCCCGTCTGTCGCCACCGGACTCCGGTGCCGGATTATCGGATACAAAACCTGCCCAACAACACCAAGGTGACGGAGGATTTTCCGCTCTACATCGACTCGGACCCCCTGCCTCAGGACGCTTTGCCGCCGTACCCTCCCCCGCTGCACCCAGCCCTCGTCGCCCTCCGTCGAGAGGAGGCGTCGGGGACGTCCAGCACCAGCCAGGCGACCCCGTCCACCACGGTGTCCACGGCCACGACCCTCTCCCAGGACTCGGTGCGCTACGACAGCTGTCAGAGCTGCAAGAGGGTCGCTCTGACCACCGGCTGCGTCTGCGTGATCTTCTCCTTTCTGTCCATGCTGGTGTTGCTGTTCATGGGCCTGATCTTTGTGCACAGTCACAGCATTCCTCCCTCGCCGGCGGGACCCATTTGCTTGTCGGTGGCCAGCATCCTGGCTATGTTCTCGGTGGTCGTCACATGGCTCATCTGCTGGCTCAAATACAGACCGGACCATGAGACAGGCCGCTCCTCCGCCACCAGTAACTCCCGGAGAAACGCCTGATAGGCTCAGAGACTATTGATGGAGATGTTGTGCTGTGGGGTGTGTGATCCTGTACATAATACTGACAACTGATACTCCTGCTCCCTTTACTTTTCTAGGAATAAATCCAGTCCAGAATGGCCTTTTATCAGTATAGCAAACACCCAAAGGCCTTCGAGTTGTTTGGAGCAATAGGCCGACATGATCCTTGATAATCTTTTCCTTAACTTATGCACTTGAATTTGCAGTAAGGCCCAGCTGACTGGGCATCTGGAGGAGTGAACTGAAGACTCAGACCCCCCTGGCGTTGGTCTGAGATGTGGCTGGTTTTGATGACTGAATGTGAAGTGCTCATTTCCCGGGTTTGACCCCCCCCCCCTTCCCCTCCCCACCCCTGTCCTGCCAGATGATATGCATATCTCACTATGCCACTCAGTGTATGATAACTGTCCATGATGATTCACTCTTATATCTCAACAAAGCACTATTGTATTGTACAGATATCTGGCTGGTGTTTCACTTCTTGAGTTTCCCCGGTGACAGATGGATTTTGGTTTTTTGATGGAGGCTTGTATGTTCTATGTGAAAAGCCTCTGAAGTGTCGTTCTGTTACAGCACATCCACAATCCAAACTGTAAATAGTCCACACAGAGAGAGAGAGAGAGACAGAGAGACAGAGAGAGGTGGTGGTGGTGGTGAGCGGTACTTGGATAGGTGTGATCAGCCTCTCCTGAACACCTTCCCAATCCTCCTGCTTTAACTTATCTAACAGGATGGCACTGTCTCCATACTGCACCTCTTCCAGGCAAAGGGATACAAAAGGCTGGCTTGTGATTTTAAACTTGTGTTTTGGCTACTTTTGTGCATGTTAGGCTACTGAAAGGTCAAGGCTTTTTTGTTTTTTACTTTGTTTTTTTTTAACGGAAGAGACATCGTGTCTCCTGACTCCTGTGCCTCACCTCATTGCTGAATGGAGCAAAACTTCACTGTAATCATGATCAAAATCATGCACGGGCCTCCCACCACTGACAGCACCCAGCTGGGGTGTCGGCAGGGATTTCCTCCTCCTGTCACATTATTTACACATCTGTAGTGAAAAACAGGGTTTCCAACGTGGAGCACCTTTTTATACTTATAAAAAAATGTAGTTTTTTTTTTGCACCTGGCTTTGAAGGAAGGCTAAAGACATATGTGTCTGTATAAGTGTTTAAACAGGTCCACTTTCAGCTACCGCTTCTTTCAGAGCCACATGTGAGATCAGACCTGAGGAAAAACTTGACTCTGGTTCCTCAGAGATCATCAGGAGTCATAATTACCTCTGGAAACTCAAAGAGCCCCATCGCTGCTGCGGCAGAGATTAGAAAGCGGTACCTTATACAAGTCAAATCCTTCATTAACACAATGCAATTATTGAACTGTACTAACATAATTCACTTTATATGGGAAGGTGGGTCAAAAAACGAATCCACTGAATTAACTTTTCAGTGGGATTAGCTTCAGACAAGGTAATGCAATCAAGAAAAAGCTCAATCTCAAGGGCCTGTAGTGGGTAGACTTCTTATTATGAATATTACTGTGAACCGCTGGTGAATCCTGTGTTTGTACAATCTATACAATTATTTATCAGAAGTCTTGAATATGGCAAAAAACAAAAAACAAAACGACACCTTATTTGCAACACAGTGCAAAACCCTCATATTGACAAATATGAATTGCACTTCCCCGGACCTTCCTGACAACATTTAGTAAAGAATTCGCAGATGATTCGAGCAGCAGAGAGGTTTAAGACTGACACTTGCCCTCGCACACTCATGGTATCCCTACCTCGTTGCACAGTGGGGAAAAAGACAAAAGAAAAATATAACAATTCACCGTGATTCTTAACTTCCCATCCCCAACCTCCAATCTGATCCCCATGCTTGCTTCAAACATCCTCCCCCCCCCCCCCCACCCACCCAACTTCTATATGATGCACTTTCCCCCCTTATTTGACACAAGTAACGGGGTATTACCTTTGACAAATGTAAGCATATTGTATTTATTTCAGAGGACCTAGAAAACATCGTTGGTTTTTATGAGAATCTGTGGTTGTTGTTGAAGTACCAAAATGTATTTGCACAGAGAACTGTTCTTTATGTGCTGTTTTACATACATAAACACATTTCAGTAATAAAGAAAAACATGAATACCCATCGCTTTCATTATCTCTCTAGCATCACAGCTGGTAGAAATGCCTGTTACCAAGGCTGCCTGTTTTATTTTTTCTTGTTATCATGCTCGCTCTTACATAATGACTGGTAATAAATTGAATATGGTCCAGCCTGACACATTTAGCATCCTGCTGTGCATCAAATATGCCCCCTACTGGAAGACAAAGGATGCTACATGCTATTAAAAAAAAAGAAAAGGGAAATCCCACCCCACACTGTCAGCTTGGTTGCATTTCTCATGTAGGTCTAGTTATGTAAACTTCTGGTGGCTAAAGCTTGATTAAAAGTAAATACATTTTTCAATATGGGCTGGATGCTGATGTGCTGTTAATATTACAGACTGAGATTTGTCATATGTGTTTATGTGGTCTTACAAAGCTCCCTTTTACTTTCTATCAATTAAGCCATTCAGCGACAAGGTTTTCCTCTCATAAACAAACCGATTAGACAAAACCCAGTGTTGACCATTCACCAACTAATCACTGGTTACTATTGAGGACTTACATACTTCACATCATGTATTAACCAAAGGTTCCATTCCCCATAAATGAATGTTGTCACACACACACACATATACCTCCCAACCTCTCTTTCATATTCTCAGCGCCATGTAAATAAGTCTCTGTTCGCTGATTGGTCGGTTCAGTGTGGCAGCACAACACTAAAGTCTATTGTACGGAAGCCTTGGCTGTATTTTTCAATTAGCTACAGTTACACTGATTAGTCTACTGGAAAATAGTTTGAGGCAAATATGTGTTTACAAATTAGCCATGACAACAAACAAAATCAGATGACATATTGTGAGGGTGCTAAGCCAATGAATTTAATGCCTCTCATTGAACATTTAGGTCTCTGTATAACGAGCTGTTTTTTTTTTGTTTTTTTTAAACATTGTCAGTCAGCACTGGATTCGACACTACAGTATTTCACATGAGAAAAACATATAGCCTAGCATTTAGTCTACATTACTCCTCTTATATAAGATGTTGACTTGTGTTTTTCCTTGTCTTTTTTTTTTATATATTTATATATTTATTTCGACATATCACCTTGACCTCCGACGCTTCTTCTTGTATTTTTAGTAAACTATTAAACTTATTATATGAAAAACATTTAAACTGTGTCACGTGACAGTAAATATAAATCTAACACTATTAATAGGCCACATTTAGCATTTAAAAATAGAAACCATATGAACATAAAAGAGTGTAAAGCGGGCTACATTAACCATGAGGGTTTTTAGCATTGATAAAATTATTTAAAAAAACAAACTATTAAGCACTATAAAGTTTCTACATACTCTGGTCTATTAAATCATTTAAAAAATACAATAATGTAGGCTCACTGTAAGTCATAATATGAAGTCATCTCTTCTTTTTCTCCTTTAATGACATTAGTCAAAAGGCCTGTGGGGGAAGAAGTATTGAGACATTTTACTTAAGAAGGAATAACAATAACACAGTTTAAAAGTAGGCTGCTCCAATATGGTGTAATTATATTATAAAGTATCTTTAGCAGAATATTGAAATAAGTTGATATAAAGATGAAAAGTAACTATAGCCTATAGCAGTCAAGTCCACAAATAAAAAAATGTCCTTCTATAATGTTGTAGACATATAAAGCACAGACCATATCCGCCCTTATTTTAAACCCCTATTTCTGTGGACTATTAATTATTAGCCCACCCTACGCATTGGAAACTAATTGATTTGACAAATATGTGTTTGTGAATGGCCTCCACGCAGAGCATGTGATGCAACTAATTTATTTCTCATCAAGCGAGATTTCTGACTTTGAATTTCATCCCCCGGTAATGGATTGGACACGGAGATTCAGTGTCGCTTTTAAAGAAAGGGCCGCGGTATGCATCATGCCTCTCTCTGTTTTCCATTTGCCCCCCCCCCCCCTTCCCCAATTTCTTTTTTTTTTTTTGGCTGTAATATCCAATTTCAGTAAGATCACTGACACTCCCCAATCGTCACGTTCGTCTGCATAAAGACTGATGTATTTTTTTTCCTTTTACGAAATAAGTCAGTACAAATGTGAGAAAGTCAAATAACTCAAAGCTTTTATAGTCTAATAACTCAAATTCACTCAAACTGGTTGACATATTTATTCTGTTATTTGCCTCTAAAGTCTGTATTTGATGATTTAGGGCTCCAATAATTATCCACAACAGAATATTAATTAAGCCTTTCCTGGTTTATTACAAATGTAAAATCAGTTAAAAAACAAACTCACATTTCCCCTCCCTTTGAAGCCGTGTTATGGCAACTTGCAGGGCTCATTCACCAGTGGGCATGATAATAATCTTCCTCCAGAGGATAATGACATCCTCCTTAGCAGGTGAAAGACCCCCCCGGTCCCCCTGCTTATTTTAAACCCAGCGTCCACCTATTGTCCGCGCGCGTTTTTTGCCCGCAAAGACAACATTTGAAGTGCGTTTTTCTTTTTCTCCCAAAAGCCATCAGAAGAGGTGATTGTTAATTGAAACCTACTTAAACTGTGGGATATCTCTTCCCCATGCGTAAATTAAGGTGAATGACAGTGACCCCCGTCGCGGCACCGTTATTGCTCCGTATAGCCCATAGGTGAGCAGGGGGAGAGATGAAAGGGCTGGTCAGGTGGCTGGGGGGGCTTTTCAGCTTTAGTTTTGCATGAGTCACAAGAAGGTTTCCCTGCAGGCGCAGAACAAACTCGGAGACTAAAAACACATTTTACATCCACTGAATATTTTCTGTTTAGGCCACATTTCACATCTGATGATAAATCCAGACATTTGCACCGGTTTGCTTCAGCTGCTGTCTGGATATAGATGCCATACCTTACTTTGATTGCATATGGTTACATGAGGTTAAATCCTACTTGATTGACACGAGGATGAGCTGACCCAGTTGCTCCTTCTTCTGCCATGTCTCCAAAATCATGAATGAAATTAAATTAATGACAACTAAATTTGAATCAGGAGGTCCTTCAGGAAAGCATGGCTGGAAATTTAATTCAACAAACTTTTTCAAAAATGTTCTTCTTCTCGTGCATCGGTCCGAGGATCCACTTTGATAACAACTGGTGAGGACGGAATTGTCTTTTTCTTCGGGTGATGGACAGCTTTTGTCTGATTTCAAAGCCCAGGAGCGGAACCTTTGCTTCAGTGATTGATTAGGGACTAAAGGATGCTGTGACCCACGATACGCAGTGCCTAAAAGGAGAGAAGAGTAGCTGGACTTTAAAAGAAACAACTCTCTGCACTCCTATTCTCTTTATTGGGTGGTGACAATGTTGATTATTAGACATTTTGGAGATGAAAATACACCCTCTTCTCTACAGTGGCACGGAGCTAGACTGGCTTTACGGCCGCCCTGGCGTCGTATCCTGCTGTGGCGCACGTCCCCCTTCAGACTGTTCTCGGCTGGCTGGTGCTCAGTCTGAAAAACCACAATAAATTCCTTGAGGTGCACACACTTTAGCACCATTTGTGTCATATACGAGGCCATGGGGTGGAAACAAATTAGGGGTCGTGGGCGATAGCACGCATTTCACAGTTTGGAGATAATGTTACGCACAGATTAGTGACTAAATGAATCTCAGTGATGGATGTATTTTTGTTTTATCAGGAATAAGTCACCCACTTTGGTCTCTGCCTTATGAGAAAGTAAACTATACACTACTGCACCACATAACTGAGTAAGGTCAAAGTCTAGATTTATTTATTTTTATCTTGGTTTAAATGATGGTATGCAAAGCTGAGGTAAGTCACCTCAAGAAAAAAACATGGCTGAAAGTTTTAGTGTCATTTGTCAAGTGAAGTAAAATAAAAAGCAACAAAATAATGCTAATGCAGTGCAATACAACAGCCCAGCATTAATTATAGTTTACTGTAAATGTTCAGCTTTTGTTGGAACTGAGACTCTGTTATAGGCTTTTTATTTTGGTGCTGGTTCTGTATTGGACTATAAAGTGTTTCTAATATTTTGCCCAACTTAATCACATATATATTTTTATTATCTGCTGCAGTGGATTGCATTACAAAGTTGAGTTTCTGTTGTCAATCCACACCAACAGTCTATTTAAACTACTTTCCATAATTCTTCGGTGTATTAATTAAAAAGAAATAGAAATAAAAGATGATTAATTGACAGCAATTTACGTGAAAAAGCTCACACCTGAACCACTATGTGCTTCTGTGCAAAATATTTTGGTGACCTACTATTAATTTATCACATTAACTAAATAATTACGCCTCCCGATCCATCATTTATTTAACTTTTTCCCTCAGTCCATTCGACACATGAACGGATTTTGGGACGTTTTGGTGGTTTAACAGTCACTCGCAGCGACTCCGCCGTAACTCTGGGTTCTGTGAACTGACGCCCCTGCCCCTGTCCGACCAGAACTGTGACAGCGTCCTTGATTGGAGGAAAGTTTTCCGCCTCGGCCAATCACCGCGCCCCGCTGCGTGCCGGGTGTGCGCGCTCGACCAATCACAGCCGGGAGCGCTGAAGGGGGAGAGAGAAGAGCTCCGCTACTTTTGACGGTCTCCACTCACTTTGAACCGGTGTCAACAAACAACAACAACATTATTTTCGACCTAGCTACAACCGCCCTGGCAACCACACTTCCAACAGCTCAAATTCTGGCTTATAAACCCGAGGAGACTGAGACACTAACACTTCTGAACGTCCAGAAATCTTATTTTCTTCTTTTTTTTTGTCGTCAAATTTGACTACTCGGAGGGGTTGTGGCCGTCCCGGGACGCTGGTGCTTGGCTGTAGCCCGGCTGCGGCTAACCCTATAACCGAGGCTAACAGAGGCTAACCCTCCAGGAAGCTTCTCCACAGGCGACAAGGAGGTTTTTTTTTGTTTTTGTTTTTAACGGCGTCCTCCTGCTGCAGACCCGGTGTTGGAGCAGCAGCCTCCCCCCCGTTAGGAGGAGATATCAGCAGTCACTGGGGTGGTGGAGGTATGACTGCGTTGGCGGGGTCAATACCCAGGATGATGCGACCCACGCTGGCTCAGAACTACCCCCGCAGTGGCTTCCCACTGGAAGGTAAAGCATCACATTGCCGAAGGGACCGTTTGCTACCCTGGATGTTGACAGAGGATTTTAGGCTTTTAATGCTAGTTAGTAAAAAGTCACTGATGCTTTTATACACACACATAGACCTTTCATTCAATATTATACAAAACCATCACCTTAGAAATGCAAACTTTTACAGTTGTAAACAATTACATCTCCACTTTCTGGTAGCTGAACTGACATATTCAGTAATTTACTCATTATTTTTTATCCCTGCTTTGGTGACTAATTTTACTGTTTTTTTTCCCAACAATTTTTGTATAATTTTAGCAACAATAATTTTGAACCTGTTTGCAGCCTGTATGTAATAATATATTTTGTATTTTCATAAATAATTTAAATATTTAAGTAGGCTAATTATGTGAGGTAAAGTGAGGTAGCCTATTGCTTACTGTTTTAATAAAACAAAATATTTATTGTCAGCTATTTTTGTAGCAGAAAAATTAAACTTCATATGTTTTTATTAGTATATTCAGCTCAAGCTTTACTTCTCCTCGTGGTGTTGTGTAGCCTGTATAACTCTGGTGACAGGTCCCTCTCATATTTTGATTAAATGTAGTGTCTACCCCGTTGGGTCAAGGCCGAGTGAACCAGCTCGGAGGAGTTTTCATAAACGGGAGACCTTTGCCTAACCACATCCGACATAAGATCGTGGAGATGGCCCACCATGGCATCAGGCCGTGCGTCATCTCCCGGCAGCTCCGGGTCTCCCACGGCTGCGTGTCCAAAATCTTGTGCCGGTACCAGGAGACGGGCTCCATCAGACCCGGGGCCATCGGAGGCAGCAAACCCAAGGTAGGGACCAAGAGAGCAGAGGGGTGATGAAGACTTAAACCTATAAAACCATTATAACCAATATTCTACTTGCAGATTTTAAGATTAATCTTTTCCATGTAGTGAATCAAACACAATAGTAACCTGTTGATTTTCAAGTTATAATAGGCTCTGTATGCATTGTGCCCCAGGGGCCACAACGAAGTGAATAAACACTGCAACTTTTCTGACCTTTGTAGCAGGGAACAACGCCGGACGTAGAGAAGAGAATTGAAGAATACAAGCGGGAAAACCCGGGTATGTTTAGCTGGGAGATTCGGGATAAATTACTGAAGGATGGGATATGTGACCGCAACAACGTGCCTTCAGGTAAAAAAGGGCAGAAATGAATCAAAATGTACATTATTATTATTATTATTATTATTATTATTATTATTATTATTAATAATAACTAAATTAACTTAGACCAAAACAGGTTATCATATTAAAAAATAAAGTAATAAAAACTTTCTCAACAAATCTGACAAATCTATTTCTAATTTTTAATGCTCTTTATTTTCGTCTAGTTTAGAGCCAATTAATACTTTGTGTATATCAGTTTTTATATATATTATATTTATAAATATATATATAACATATATATAAATATTTATATAATTTTTTTTTAAAAACTCATTTGTAGTTTTTGACTTTTACTTTTACAGTGAGCTCCATCAGTCGCATCATGCGGAGTAAGTTCGGGGGAAAAGGCGACGAAGAGGAGGATGAAGATGAAATCGAGAAGAAGGAGTTGGAGGACAACGACCGCAGGGCCAAACACAGCATCGAGGGCATCCTGGGAGACAGATGTGAGTAAACTATCCAAGTTTTTGTTGGTTGCTGCACAAAAGAAGTTGGCTGCATGTTAACGTTAGCTGGAGTTTATCTTTTTTTCACATCAGTGACACACACACACATTAGAGCCCAGCGGAGTCAGGCTTGATCAGGTATTTTTTTATTTAGTGTTCAGCTGCTAAACTGTCTATTTAAGCTGTATCTGCTGGAAGTATTAGTACAGTGAGAGTGGAGACTAAACAGACCATTTATCTGTTTATAATCTGCAGTCTGTGTCATTTCCAGAGAATTAAATTATGGAGGAAAAGCTTTGAAACACTAGTAGGTCTCCACACCTCCAACCTGTTGATCGCTTTTGAGCAGAGATTAAAGCAGAATGGTTTTATTCAGTCGTAGAAGTCGCCTGCACGTGAAGTTTTAGCATGCTGTAAAGTTGTTGGATGGGGGTGGGGGGTGTGGGGGTGGGGGTGTGATGGGCAGAGAGAGAGTGTGTGTGTGCGTGTGTGTGTCGTCCTTTGTGAGGAATTCTTTATCGACCATATCTCTCCTGCTAATGCTTTTCCCATGAGGCCATACCGTAAATCAAGCAGCAGGTGATGGCTCTGTGCGGGAAAGGGTAGTGTGTGTGGGGGTGTGTGTGGTTGTGTGTGGGGGTGGGTATGGGTGTGTGTGTGGGTGTGTGTGTGTGGGTGTGTGTATGGGTGTGTGTGTGTGTGTGTGTGTGTGTGTGTGTGTGTGTGTGTGTGTGTGTGTGTTCAGCAGTGGTTTAAAAGCAGTTTGGTTGAATAGCCATGTTACAGCAAGTCTGCAAAAAAAATGATGCACGTACTTTAAAAGCCATATTAAAAATACAAGTTCGTCCACACCATTAAAAATTCATCCGCCATATTTAAGTGTAATGCCTTAATAACTTAGGCAGTGAAAACATAGTTCACGTCACTCTTTGGGTGTTTGTTTATAGTTTGATCATCATTTTGTGCAACAAATCAATTTTTATTAGTGTTTCAGGCGGTGATGTCCACTGTAAAAAGTGACCACCTGTACAAGCTGTTCAGTATGAAACAAGTGAAAATTAAAAACTGCTTAGATAAGTTGTTTTCAATGCAGTTTAGTTTGTTTTTAAAACAGGGTCGAATCAAGTTTTCTAGATTTGAAATGAGTGTATTCATATATAAAATATTAAAAAATATATATTCTCTGTTATACAGATTGATATTTTACAGTGTAGGCCCAAGCCAAACTTTCTGGTGAAAGCTGTATGAATTAAGAGTCACAGGCCAGAAAATTAAAACATATTTTCTTCATTTCCCTTCAATGGACAGTTTCACAGACAGGAGCCTATAATTGGAGATTTGTGAGCGGTTTCGGGCTCATTGCTCTGCAGATACATTAAACCTAATTAGACCCATTTTGAACGTCAGTCACGCTCAACTTACTCGTTTCATTCTGCAGCTATACTTTCCAAATAACCTGAACAACAACAGTCGAGTCACCGGTGAGTTTGACGCCAGAAACCAAACTGTGCTGATAATGTGCATGTCATCTCTTTTTTTTTTTTTTTTAACTGGATGAAATTAATTTAAATGTTTTTTCTTCTCGCTGGAGAAATAGTTTATTATACTTTAAAGTGTAGTTCAGTTAAATTGAAATGGGGCAAGGCTAATTCCTGGACTCTCAGTCTAACTTTAAAGATATAACTAACATTTAGAAATGTAAATGTATTATTGCCTATTTAATCACTTAATAAGATAGTCAATTAATAAGATAGCACTATGCGTCCACCAAAGCATCAAATGAGTTTTCCAGCTCCCCCCCCTCCCTTTTTTTTTCTTTAAAAAAAATACTTTAAGCAGCTAGATGTCAACATGTGTCCCATCATGCCCCATCATGTCCCTGTAGGAACTCTCTTCGTCTCCGCATCAGTAAAATAGTGGGAGGGGAGATAAAGGACCGGTCTGAGGAGACAAAATGTCCCCCAGATGAGTTGATCAAACATTTGTTCAACGGTTTCCATCTCCTCACAAAGACACGCCTCGCGCGCACAACGGGACGCTCAAGGATGAACTTGGGAGACAAAGGCGCGAGAGTCTATTTGGGGCTCACGCTTGGGCTGCGCGCGGACAAAAGGGCCAGCTTGGAAACAGCTTTGGGCCGCCGCTGATAGAAGAAGAAGAAGAAGAAGAAGAAGAAGAAGAAGAAGAAGAAGAAGAAGAAGAAGAAGAAGAAGAAGAAGAAGAAGAAGGCAGGCCTGTTTATAATTCAGCCTGGAGAAAAGAGAAGGGGAGAGGTAGAGGCTTCTCCACAGAAAAGCCCGACAAAACACATTATGAGGCCGCAATGAAGGATGAATTATTCAGGGAGCGCTCCGGCACCGTTCACCGAGAGAAAATGGCCGTTTTCACCTACAAAATGTTTCCTTTTGGGGTCGGCCAAAGAACGCGACTGCCATTCAGAATGACAATGGAGGCCTCTGAAATCCACTCACGTATTGCCCAAGGATGCGTGCTCGCCCCCCGCGTACGTGTACGCGCAGAAAAAATGTGCATGAAACGCTCAACCTCGCTTTCAGATGCGTAAAAGTTACAAATATGCGCATGGTTCAAGAGTGCCCACACATGTTTGTGAGGAAGGGAAGGTCCCAAAAAAACATAAAAGTGACAAGTCAATAAGAAAGTTTTAAGGTTGCCAACATAAGCTATAATTTAAATAATAATATGTGATATAAAAAGAGTTATACATACTGATTTGGTTCTTCTGACGTCAGTAAACCGAGGGTCATTTTCTTTCTCTCCTTTTATTCCACTGCTTTAAAATGGAAAAAGCAACATTGTCCGATTGAGCAGCATTTGATGAAGTTTAATGGCCGTGTTTGTCATAATATTCAGACTGTAATTGGTCAACAAAACTGTAAGTGGCCTTCTCCGGCTTGAAGGATGGCGGTAATAACACAGTGCCATCTCCAGCCTGTAACTCACGCTCCATTATTGATTCTTTGATGAGTCCCGCGGCCTTGCCCCCTCGAACATTAATAATGTCTTCTAAATGATGTCGATATTGTGCTATGTCACATTTAATGACGGAGGGAGTGTATTAAAGAGTGTTTTTGGTGAATGGGGACCAATGTTCTCCCCGGAGAGCCCCGGTCTGGCCCGGAGCGCAGCTTCACAATGGGGGCCCCGGCCACCCGTCCTGCGCTGCGCACAACTCCGAAAACTCATCCCCCCCTCCCCTGCTCCTCCTCCTCCACCACTTGCTCCCCAAATCTCTTCAAGCAGATTAAATCGACTCTTTTATTTCATCTCACTTTCATCTGGAGAGCAACACCGCCCCTCTCCCTCTGTTTCCTATTCTTCCTCTCTGTTTCTCTCAGCCTGCGGCGCACAGCTCGTTTAATATCTGGGCCGCATCCTCCAGAGCGCACAAAGGAAAGTCAGTCCAATTCCGCAAAGTTTCTAATTAAGTTTATTATTAACCTTCTGCGTGTTGATTAGAAATATATTATGATACATTTCCAGCATGTCCCGCCTATTAAAAAAAAAGAGGATATATAATATTTTACACCTTTATCTTTATAGTTGTGAAGGTGTCTGCTCTGGAACAAGGCATTACTTGTTGTAACTTTTCAATACAAGATATCTCCAGTTGATAGATCCTGTCAGCAAATGAATTAACACCAAACTATCAAAACAACACCAGCACATTTGATACGTTATCAGATGAATAATACAATATTGCAAACCAAATTTTCAGCCCTGTTTTTTATTACCTGTTGCTGACTTTTCTGATTAGTCACAGCTTTTTTTGAACGGTGGCTTTAGAGCATTAAGGTTTGCAGTTATGTGGTCAACAGTGAGAGTTCATGGGATTTTTAAAAAGTCATGTGAACGAGACTGTTGTCCAGTTAATTGAATATTGAATGACTTAAGTAATAATGCAAGGCTTATTTTTTGACATGTAAATTAAACCACATTCTCTCCCAAATCCCAGCGCAATAAGTAAATATAAGTTAAAACAAAAAGAAATCCATACTCAAAAATCCCCACCCCTCTCCACTTTCTGTGAAATATTTATATATTTGGCAGTGAAGTTGGCCCTCTAGGCCCGTTGCTGGGCCGTACCAAACTCCCAGCGTCATAGTAATTAACCCTGGAGACAAAGTTAATGATTAAAACAGTCACGGTGTCCCTGCCTCCCTGCCTCCCTCCCTCCCTCCCTCTCTCCCTCCTTCCCTCCTGCCTCACATTTTCACAGTGTATCTTTTAGAGTCCATACTTCGTTAGGTGAAATTAACCAGATAATACAGAGGAGCCTTGTTGAGGGCCGATACATTTCCATTTAGGCCAGCCACGTGTGCGCGCGCAGACACACACACACACACACGCACACACACACACATTCCACTCTGCAATACAAACAGTCAAAGGGATAACTTTATTTGGTGAAAGGGGATCCTGGAAAGGGCTAATTGAATAAGCCCGGGATCTTTGAAAAACCCCTACCATGGTGAGCGCAGTCATCATGTCATAATTAGGTTTATTGAGGTGCATTCCTTCAATCTGCCTCCATTCTCCGGGGCTCATTGTATCCAGGGCCCGGGCCAATGGCCGGGGGACAAAAGGGAACCGTGAGCAGACAATACATGAAAGAGCCATAAAGATTTAGTTGGCTTTGTCACAGAAACGGAGCAGGACTTTGTTTGTGTAAATAATGCGAGTGAATGAAGAACTTGGGGCTTCTCTGCCACTCGGGGTGAAGGATGGCGTGCTGCAAATGTAATATGTGGGCACACACTGGATCGGTGCCAGGAGTGGCGGAGGAAGAGGAGGAGGAGGAGGAGGAGGAAGAGAGAGGATTGAGGGCGGAGGAGTGAGAGGAAGAAGCGAAGGGAGGCAGAGAATGGCCGGAGAGCACAGGAGGTGCAGTGTGTTTAGTGGGATGATGGTTGTTTGCAGAGGCTTTTGAGCTGAGACTGACTTTTCACATTAACTTTTGTACTTCGTCTGTTATCTGTGAAACTGTGAAAACCATTTTTTCGAAGAAAAAAATATTTGAAACTGACATTTTGCATATTTTCCAGTTGCCCATCATTATATGTTTTTGCATGCTGAAAAGAAGCTCAATTGTTTTGCCTTGCTTTCTTTACTTTATATCGCATTTAATCAATTGGTTGATCGAAGGAAAAACGGGGAATATTAGTAATGGATTAATAATCTTTAGGATCTGGTGCTTTTATACGTCTAAATCTTTCGGTTTTGCTTGTTGTAGGCCGAACAATGACGTGAATAATCACGAAAATAATCAGCAGACGGACTGATAATGAAAATAACTGTTAGCTGCAGCCCCCCAATAGCTTCTGTCTCATCAGATCTGACAAAGACAGAACCAATAAGCTCTCGATGGATCCTATAATAGCTATTGGCTATTACTGGCCTAAGCAAGAGGGCTCTGTCTGTCCGTTGAAAGAATGAATGTATCGCTCAGTGAGTCTCTGGGCACAAGGGCAAAGGGGGACACGAGGGCCAAGTGGTGAGCACCAAATCACTCTCCTCTACCCTGGGGCTCTCTCTGTCTCTCTGTCCCCTCGCTCCTCGTCCCGCACTCCTCCCTCTCTCGTGAGTTTTTTCTAATAAGCCCATGCATGATGACTATTCAAGCATGAAAACATAGTTATCTGCAAATGAATGGCTGCTCTATGCTTCATTAAAGCCTCTTTTTCCTTTCACACTCTTATTGTGACCCTCTGATATCAATTCAAAGGGCAATTAATGAATGCACACCAACTTTGAAGTCAGGGTGATTTCTGAGAGGGAGGGGGGCTTGTCTGTCTGTGTGTGTGTGTGTGTGTGTGTGTGTGTGTGTATGGTGGAGGGGGCAGGGGGTATTTGGGGTATTCCCCCTTCAAGACCCGCGGTAGCGCCCCAGCCTTCACCCGTGATGGACTAGTCACATTGAGCTGGGAGTGAGCGAGCCCCAAAGACGGTTTGAAGGGAGTGAAAGAGTGAAAAGGCCCAGCGAAGGTCAAGTAGAATGGCTCGCCTTAGAATAAGGCCCCTCTTTATCTGCTGCAAGTATGCACTATAGGCACAACAGCTGGGGGGGGGGGGGGGGGGGGGGGGGGGGGAGAGAGAGGGGGAGAGAGGTTGTTTTTTAATGTGCATGAGTGTGTTTGTGTGCGTTTCTGAGAAAGTAAGGAAGAATTATCCGTGAGTGAGAGTGAGTGTGAGTGTGTTTTCCTCTCATATATTTGTCCGAGTGTTTGGGAGCATGATAGGTTTTAACGTCTGTGTTCGTCATTGTGTGAGCACTGGGGTTAGGGTCGAGTGTCAAAGTTTGCGGAGGCCAGCCGGAGGCCAGTAAACGCAGCATCTACACTGCTGACGGGGGGGGACAGGCAGCTGTCAATCAGCTGACTGATGAAGCCTGACTTTCTTTTAGAGCTTTGTTAACTAATTAGACCAGAAGCTTTTGTGTCGCATCAGGAAAGAGGCTTAAAATGTGTGTTTACGCTGTAGTCATGTGGGAATAGCTTTTGTAATCTGCACACTCTCTAACCTGAAGGTATCACGCAGGAGCACAATCGCATGGTTTCTAGCAGATTCCCGTATTGGTCTTCAAGCGTTACAACGTGAGCTACACAATGCAGTGTGCGATGAAAATGAATTTTGTTCAGGTTTTTTTTTTCTTTCTTTTTTTGAATGAATGAATGTACGACTCTGTAAAACCTGATTACAGGTATTTCCTTGTTCAAACAGGGATTCACTGCCAAACCAGGAGTTCCTCATTCATATTTACCATCTGAAAGCTGAGGTAGAAAGTTGGAAACTCAGATCTGCCCTCACCCATGTAACATGAATGCAGCATTATACATTACATTACTGCTATTCTAAAGGTCTCAATAGAGCTTGTTATACTTGCATTTTTAATGGAAAGAAAAATCTTAAAATAAAATGCACTGGATCCGATTCCTTACTTTTCAATTACTTACTTTGTTTGAGAATAACTTCATTATTAAATATCAAACAAAGACAAAACAGAAGTTCTTATAATTGGTACAGATGCACAGAGGGAGGTAATTTTAATCAGGTTTGGAAATCTGGCTCTACAGATTAAAAAAAAAAACCTTCACTCTGAACTCACATCAGCAACATGACGGGTTTTTATCATTTAAGAGTCAGACCTTGGCTTTCCTCAGAAGATGCTAATAAACTGACTCATGCTGTTGTATTTTCACGCTCAGATTACTGTAATGCGCTCCGCACTGGTTCACCAAAAAAACAAAAACAAACAATGATCGACAGCAAAGATTCTGCAGCAAGAGTCTTAACCAAGACTAGGAAAAGAGAACAAATTACACCAGTGTTATTGCACTGGCTACCTGTAACATACCTGATAGATTTTAAAATTAAAATTCAATCGTTTTTAAAGCCAAAAACAGCTAAGCGTCTTCATATCTTTTCAGATTGCCAGAGTGTGATCCAATCCGTTCGCTTAGGTCACTTAACGCTGGCAAAAAGTTTGGATCATACTCCCACCACATATTAGACAACCAACCGCTGTTAATATGTTCAAGAAGCGGCTCAAATCTTATTTTTATGGTCCTGCTTTTAATTTATTACACCTTTATTTCAGATTTCTTTTATATTGCTTCATGATTTTTGTATCTTACAATAGCTTCTACTACGAGCACTTGTTTTTACTACCAGTATCTGCTCTTTTATCCCTCTGTGTTCTTATATATTTGAATTTTTTCAGGTTATTATTGATTTATAGTCTATTATTGCTATTTTTAATTATTTGTTTTGTTTTAATCAACTTCATTGAGCTGCATTTTATGTTATGGAAGGGAGATATATAAATAACATTAAGGAGAAAGTACTTCACAGACAGATACCGTAGTTTCTGCTTCTTAAAAGAAATTCACATCAGTTCATGTGGGAGATTAATAGCTGCGGCAGTCAGTAGCAGCAGCCTGACAGTCGGGTGAAGAAGATGAAGCTGTCAGACTTCCTCCCTGTCAGCAAAAAAAAAAAAAAACTGAGAGCGACAGTGAACCTGCTCACAGCTCACCTTGTTGGATCTCAACCAGTTCCCCCACTGACTGGAGCTGTGAGTTAAAAGACAGAGAAGAAGTGGAGGGTCACAGGGCTACGGAGGCTCACTCTCCCTCAGCGCTACACAGGAAACAGGATTAGAAACACATTTAGCTACAAATGACAGGTAATCATTTCCTGCTTCGCCCCCGACATCCCCAACAACTCTCATAGTTCTCCGTCGACTGCGCCGGACGCCTTCGTACTTTTTGTCAGGTCTTTTTTGTCTTTTGCACCGTAACAAGGCTGTGATTAACGACAGTTTGCTCTTGTGTGGCGACGTACATCATTTTTTTTGTATTTTCACAGACAGACACACACACACACACACACACACACACACACACACGTACAGCTCTGGCACACTCTTATATACAGGGCAGCTGTGAAGGTTGAAACTCCTCCTTAGCAAGTCAAGTGGGTTCACCCTCTGTCCCCTCCCTCCCTCACACACACTCACACACACTCACTCACACACTCACACACACACACACACACACACACACACACACACACACACACACACACACACAAATCCACATACACTCACACACACACACACCATCTTTTTCTTAACCCAGCAGAAAGAGTCGCAGATGGGTCCATAAGCTGTCAGTAAAGCCATTATTCGGCCCAGCATCTGCCTGCCTTGACTTCTATATACTGTTTAATGCAGTCGGCCAGTCACTTAGTCCCCCGGCTCCTGAATAGGAGCAGCATGGTCGGCCCGCCCAAATAAATGCTGCGTTTGTCTCCTCTGCCTTTTGTTTTGTGTTTTTTGAGAGGGGTAGGTGGAGAGAAAGAGGGGGGGGGGGGGGCAATGTGTCAGAGCCTCAATTTACCCTCACTATTAACCAAAGCTTCAGAAGAGTTACTGGGATGTCCGAAGAGGGGTGTAAATAGTCCACATATGGTCAGTCAATTCCCCCATGTCCCAAAATCCAAGTTTTGTCACATCCCCTTTCTCTCACTCTCTCCGGCTCTCACGCACACATGCATACATGCTCAATGCGTACTGTCTCATGTCTCAGTGGACATATTTAAGCTTTTGTGTCCCCATCCCAACACCCGACCCCCCCCACCCCCGTCAATTCCCCCATGTCCCAAAATCCAAGTTTTGTCACATCCCCTTTCTCTCACTCTCTCCGGCTCTCACGCACACATGCATACATGCTCAATGCGTACTGTCTCATGTCTCAGTGGACATATTTAAGCTTTTGTGTCCCCATCCCAACACCCCACCCCTCCTCCAAAAATCTGCAATGCTGAAGTCTTTCCAACAGCCTGTTTCAGCTGAATCCCTCGCCTCGTTTTTCTCTTTCCTGGGATGGCGTTGCACGGCGGGAGCCATTTTGGGCTTTCTTGGCTCCGGAGAGGTTGTTTTGGCTTGCAGTCCCGTGCACTGTGTGCCTCTCAGGGCTTCAGTTTGGTTAAATTAAACAGTTTTCCTTTCTCCTCTAACCCCTTCCACCCACCCCCTCCAACTGCTCGTCTCTTATTTTGCAGCTTAATGCTCCTCGGCTCCCGGGCGATCTTGCGGAGGCTGCTTTTCCAGGCCTTCTCCTGCTCAGATAATTTTACCCTTTTAAGGCTCATATTTTCTCATATTTCGATGAACTGACAAGAGCCAGGACCACGTCTGCAACCCCCCGCTCCTCTAAGCTGAGGTGGAGCAAAAGTATACAGAGAGTAGTCAAGTGTTTACAGGGGCTATAAATACAGCATTTTAAGATATAGCATATGTATACAGGCAGGGAGCGATATGAGGGTTAGAGTGGATAATTTGATTGGCTAAGGCTATTTGACGGTGCCAAATCGATGTGATCAGATCTTAGGGATAGCGAGGCGATGACGGCAAACAGGGCACTCTGAAACCACAGGTTTACAAGGCTGGAAAAAATCCGGGAAGCAAGGGGGAAAGGTTTCACCCTGATCTCTCCATCTACTCTTCCCTCTCCTCCTCTCTGTGTCAGTGAGAGAGCTAATATATCCTGATGCTGATTTGGCATCATATTTCATTATATTTCAACGTGTGTGTGTGTGTGTGTGTGTGCTTCACCACACTTAGGGGCATGTGAGCAGGTTGATAGATGTTAAACTGGAGGCGCCTCAGGGCTTTAAAATGTAGAATCGGGGAAACCCAGCGCCGTGTACATGTGTGTAGAAGGTCATGTGCTTGGAGGACTGCAGGCTTTGGGTGTGTGTGTGTGTGTGTGTGTGTGTGTGTGTTTTTATGTGTTTATTAGCTCAACAGTGAAGCTGTGAGGAGCAGTGAGCTCCAGGGGTGACTGGGTAGCTGCCACCAAAACACCCCAGACGCCAATCCCATGAATCTTCATCACCTGCCACTTTAAATTGAAAGGAATAATATTGTAGAATCTAAAGCATCCGGTTGATGCTTAATCGAATGAAAAGTTTTTTAAGTTACAGAAATCCAAGCTTTGCTGCGTCCTTAACAAACAAACACACACACACACACACACACACAAACAGCAGGGTGCTGCAGTTCCCTAATTGGTGACCTCAAAATTTAAGGATGTCAGACAAACTGTTTTCCATCAGGAGCTGCATTTACCACCTGAGCGTCACAGTGAAAGTTACTTTTAGCGGATAGCTTACATGTAGCATGTTGCTCGTCATTTCTTTTTTTGAATTTTGCCATAAACTAAACTTATACTGTATTTAGTAGCAGATCACATTTAATAGATTTTCCTCCAGATCTGACGTCTACATATATATTATCATTGAAACTGGACGCTAATCATTAATCGGCTTCCTGTAGCGAGAACGAACGAGAATTCGTTTTTTATTAGAAAGTGAGGTTTGTGTTCACTTTCGTGTGACAGTGTTCAAAGTGTTACTATTCAAACTTTTAAATCTTTTAGAGGAAGTAAGGAGAGAGGACGCACGTACGTCCTTTCACCTTAACTAGTGTCCGCGCATAAAGGGGCGCACAAACCGTGGATGTCGTACGCCTCTACCAACAACAACAACAACGAAAACCAACACAGATGCCCAGACAGACTATCCCCTCGGGTACATTTACATCCACAACAACAGCCCCTGTTGCCCCTCTGCACTGCCTTTCCCACCCCCTCAGGTGCTCTTACAGTTCCCTCTGGAGGAAGGGGGTGGTTTTTTTTTTGTAGAATGCCCCCCGGCTGTGCCCCCATCTATCCCTACCTCCCCCAAGCCCTCTGCGGAGCCTCTTTATGCCCCCCCCCTCCCCTCCCTCCCTTCTCAGCTCCCCCATGGGGCAGGTGACAGCCCTCCACTGTGAAGGGCCGAGGGAGCCATGACGGATTCCACAGATGGAGCGTGGAAATCGCCGGCAAAGACCTCAGCTCTGTGGAGCAACAAAGAGCCGAGAGTCAGAGAGAGAAATATGGGTGGAAAAGAGAGAGAGATGGGGAGAAGGGAGACAAAGAGAGGCTGCAAGAGAGAGAGAGAGAGGGTGAGGAGGAGGGAGAATGAGAGAGAGAAGAGGGAGGAGAAGGTGGTGCTTGTTTAAGGAGGGTGGTGTGCCGAAGCGCAAAAAAAAAAAAGTGTGTTTGTTGGGGCGAAGTAGGAGTTTGAAGTGAAAAATGTGCAAGTCTGACGTTTTATAAACGCTGGTAGCCATTTTTCTATCACCTCCCGCTTCACACGTCAGCTGCGCGACGAGCATTTACTTTCATGGGATCATCGTATCGCCCTGAACTGACCGAGCTTCCCCACAGACGTCGTTATCGTTACATTCCATCGTCTTATCTCCTTGTATCTTAACATAAAGCGATGTAGCAATCCGACGGAGCGGACCGAGACAAATGAGCCCGCTCGAGTTCTCCGCAAAGCATCTAAAAAAAAAAAAAAAAAAAATCAGGATTTTATCACGACCAGACTCCCGAGACTTCAGAGGTGCCACTCTGTCGCTTCCTTTGAAAAGTTCTGGAAACCCTGGTAGCAGTCATAACCGATAGGTAATTCCAAAGTGATTAAGGATTTTCCCGGCCGCCTCAGCTTTCCCAGGGCCCAAATCCCTGTGAAATGCTGAGGAACGTGCATGCTGCTAAAGTCGCAGGGGGAGCGAGAAAGCATTCCTCGCAGCCCTCCTCCATGCAGGAACTGGAGGGGGAGGCTACAAAAGGCCTCATCTCTTGTTTTTCAGCCATCCTGTCCAAAACTCCAAAGCCCCACACTCCACACCCCGAATTCCTTCCCCACCGTCTAAAACACAAAACCCCTGCAATCCCACTAGTCGTATAAAATGTTGTGTGCTGGTTATTCGGTCCGTGGCCTGCAAAGCCGCAGAGGTTTTTCGTCACTGCGGGTTTTCGTTGTCTGTGATGAAGAAACAGCTTCGAGAATCAGTTTTCCCTGATCTGTTTTTTTGGTGCGGGGATGTGTGCGTCCTTCATTCCTCTTAAAACTCTGAACTCACACACAGGTTGATTAAGAGCTAGCAATCTACCAGTGCAAAATTGCAGCAGAGGCTTAAGGCAATGTCTCCATTCCTCTCACTCCCCCTTTGAAAATATTTTACTTATTGCCTACCTCATGCTTGAATGTTTCTTTACCAATTTGCTCCTAATGCATGTTAAGTTGACTCCCACTGCTATTGGTGTTGCGAGGAGAAAATCGCCGAAGGGGGAGAGAGGATCAGTTTCACATGAGGGGCCCTGAGCTATTCGGATTCTCTTGTATTTTATTGTTGCTTGCGAGGGGGAACTAATACAGTGTTGCACACAAAACTTCCCCCAATGCTGAGGGGGAATTAATTAAGTGTAACACAAAAAGTGGGCGCTTTGGCCTTGGTGAACTTAGAAGGGAGCCAATGGGGTGTTTGAAGTGCTGAGTTAAAAAACCGAGCTGCTGGTTTATAGAACGTGGAGCACAATGGTGTTAATACTGATCTGAGAGCGAGATGAAAAGTGGAAACACAAAAGCTGTCGGGACTCATGATATCACCGAGGCTCAGCCAGGCTGAAGATCGCACAGGTCAAAAATAGATATAAGATATATATTTCTCAAAATTGAGGGTATTGATTCAGTTACTATTGAAAGATTAGCTGCTTTAATCGATCGGGAAATTAATCAGCAGCAATTTTAATAAAAGTTAATGTCACTTATAAAGAAAAAAAAACAAATATTCTGTAGTTGCAGCTTCTCAAATGTGAGGATTTGCAGTTTTTCTCAGTTTGATGTGATTAGAAATTTAATAACGTCACAGGTTTTAATGATAAAACAAAGAAATAAAGAATAATCAGTAATAAAAAATTGTTGATAATTGAAGCCCTAGACTGAATATCACTTTTTACCCTGTGGGTTGATTGTGTGTGTGATGCACGTGAGGATTTAGGCGGATAAACTGCCGTCATCTACAGCAGCTCCATCACTGGTCGGAGGTGAGATTTCATATACAAATATAAATACCGCAACTTTAGACAGACATGGAGCCAAACAAATATGTCTGAACTGCAGGGGTCGGAAAAAAAAGAGTTGATAACCATTTCTACTTCCTTTT